>NW_021703785.1:54984607-55584607 GCF_005190385.1 Monodon monoceros | reverse complement strand
GTGAAGTAAGGAGGTGAAAGTTTAGCCAAAGTATGAGGAGTAGTTAAATACTTGAAGAGATCAAAATAAGCACCCAAAGGCCCTGAGGCTGAAAAGATCTAAGTGTTTCTTTGAAGAAGAGAAAGGTGGACAACGTGACTTACATTCATATACTTCAAATTATTTTCTATTTAATGCACATATTTGATTTTTACATCATGTAATATCTTTGCTTATGTGAATTCCTCAGCCTAGAATCGTTCTTATTATATATTTATTTAAGTTTATTCTTTAAGAACCAACTCAAATGTCACTCCACAGCATTTCTTTTATATGGTTTTGCTCTCCCAGTTAAAATTATTGACTATCATCCATTTATTATAATTAGCTATTTGTATGTTTTCTTTCTTCAATGTGCAAATGACACGTAGGATTGAATAAAAAAAACTTATTGGATTTAGTTGAATGTTCTGCTCTTACTGATTGATTATAGTCAGAAAACTTTCACAGGAACCAAAGGATCAGAAGAGATGCCATCTTTTTCTTCTTTGTTAGCAACAATAGCATGACCAATTTATCAAGAATTTCAAGAACAAGAGAGCTGCTGTACAACATTGTACCTATGGTCAACAATATTGTATCATACACTAAAAAATGTGTTAAGAGGATAGATATCATGTTAAGTGTTTCTACCACAATAAAGATTTTTTAAAAAAAATTACAGGACATGTATTATAATATAAGCAAAAGTATATAACTTCTCAGCAATACACACACAAATGAAAGAATTTTCAGCACAAAATGGTAACCTGTCAATAGTCTCTACTAAAGTATATTTCAACTTCCTACTAAATACTAATATAGAGTAAAAAAATGGAAACTCATAACACTACCAAATATTGCAATGAAAGCTATAGAATTTAGGAGGTCTTGGCATTAATCTTAAGGTAGATGGTCATTGGACTCAGAAAATCCTATCTAGTTTTCAGTTCATGGGAGACCTAGAATTGGATTGTTGAAACAGAATCTGCTGTACAAAAGTTAGGAAGACTTTGTACCTCCACAGCCTGGAAAACTGGAATGGCATCCCTCCTCCCTTCTGGGAACTTCAGTGGAAGGTGGGAAGAATATTCCCTACCTTTCTCATCCCACCCTATTCCTATTGTCATCATTCTTTGAAACTGAGTGCATGGTGAAATATATATATAGTTTTCAAAGTTTGAAGAAAAATAATGAAATTAAAATAAATACCACCATCCAGCCTAGACATCAAGTCCAAGATGCAGAGACTCACGCACTCACTTTCTCTACTGTCTCTGCAAAGGATGAGGAATCTCTCTTGCCTGGGAAGCAGGGGTGGGGAAGCTTAGGCCCTTGTGAATGGTTGGTTGGGGAATGCTCCATAGAATCTGACTAATTCTGAGTCAGATCTGACCCTCTGTGCTCCAGGGAGAGAGGGTCTGGAAGCCCGGGAAAGTCTTCAGAGCTTTCCAAGTCTGTGGTTTTCTTTTATTCCACGCACGATACTGAGCTACGTAAAGCAGGTATTATCATATTCATTTAAAAAATAATGTAAATTAAGGAAAGAGAGATTAACTCTTGGTGTATAATATATATGTGTTTGCTAAATGAATTCATGATGGATGGCTGTAGTTCACATTACAATTTTGTAGCAAAGGATGTTGGGGATCCTTCATCAAATGGTACATAGTTAGAGCTACCCTAGGAATGACTGTGTGTTGCTATATGTACCTTCATAAACAGTAGCTACAATTGGTCTTCCATTTTGTGCAAAAACCAGTCTTAGAAAGGTGAACAGTTAAAATAACTTTATACAGAAGGGTTAATTTTTTTCCCTCTTTTGTAACTATGATAAAACTCACATATTTGGTAGTCAAATAATACTATTCCATTATTAAAGTTTTATGAAATTCATTTTTCTAGTTTGACTTTTAAACTTTTCTAGTCTTGTACTCTCATATGCTATGTTTTATGAAGCAGCTTATGTCATTATTTTGTTTTGCCAGGAAGTGACATTTACCAAAGATGAGGAACAGAGGTACTCAGGGCTCATGATGCTAAAGAAACTGTTAAGCATTTCTAAAGCCTGGCTCTAGAAAGATATCCACATAATTTTAAAAATTTATTTTAAAGTAAAAGAAACAATCACCCTATAAAGATTGGTAATTGATGTGGTAGTACATTTTAGAGGTCTCATCAATGACAAAGAGAAACTTCACTGCAAAGCTCATTATTCATTCTTACCCAACATAAGGGATATTAATTTTAATTATTAACAAAAACCCTAGAATTTCCTCAGCTCTGTAATGTTCAAGCCTTTCAGGGTGTCAGTTCTGTGGAGAAGATATGCACATGTAGATAACAATACAAGGATTATTGGGTAATTAAGTGCTGAAGTTAAGAGATACACTCTGAATATTACACTAATCAGGGAAAAGAGAGATCATTGAGCGGAGAAAAGGCTAAAGAAGTAAAGCTTTAACTGATCCTTAAAGGATAGAAATGATTTGAATAGATGGGTGGGTAAGGGAGGCCTTGACAGTTTGGAAGAACAGCTTAAGTGAATATGAGCATATCAGAGTTGGGTTATTTGAAGGAAAATAAAATACAGTGATAGGCTAATTCAATTAAGTCATACATTTAGACTAACAGGATCTCCAAGTTAGAAGAGATGAGTTTTCTTCCAGCTCAATCCTTAACTATGCTCATTAATCACCTCTACAGCATCCTTAGCAAATGGTCACCCAACCTTTGCTTTGATACCTTCACTATCACTCCTCCTATTGCACTGGTGAATGGCTCTAGACGTGACAAGATTGATCTTTGCATGAGGCCCATATCTGACCCCTGTAATTTTTACTCATTAGTTCTTATTCTGCTCTCCAGAAATGTCTTTGGAGAAGTGCCAATCAGCCCTTTAAACGCTGTAGTCCGAATATCTAGTTGTGCCGCTGCCACTTCTTCTATAACTACGGGCAATTAAGTATCAGGGAGAATAACGTGGAGCTGACCCTGTGAAGACAACAGCGTATGTCTCAGGGGGAAGGAAACTCAAAGGACCAGAGATTAATATGTCCTTGATTGATGGTACAACTATATACCAAGCAAATGATGAGAAAGTATTCCAAAATAAACTAAGTGTCTGCTATCACTTCCATGAAAGAGACGAAAGGAAGTAATTTAAACAAATTCTGCTAAGAACGCGACGCATTTAGAAATGTTTCTTCCTCCTCCATTCCCTTCCCCTTCTGTTTATTTACAGAGAGGGCTTAGAAATCGCTAAATTCTCCACCCATAGAATAAAAACACCAGTTGCAAGTGAACAAGACTCCGATCTTCAGTTCTCAATTAATACAGTTTCACTGGACCAGTGAACTCTACAGCTATTCCAAATCCTCCTCTGTCAGTAATTTTCACCTTCATTCCATAAACCTTGCCAATAACTGCTGATACGTAACGAAATTGATTTAGATGGCTTACATTGTCCCCTTCTCTCTGCAAGTGTTCCTCCAGTGGAGGTGCCAATGAACTGGACGATGCGCAGAAGGAAGACAGCCAGAAGGTGAGGGACAGAAGGAAAGGAAGGAAAAGGAGGTCAAACAAAGTCAAGCTTGTGGCTTGTTGGATCTGTGTGGTCATTTCTAGTATCTACCCAGTCCCCAGCCCCTTTCATCCTTTGCCAAAGTCTCAGGGGTTCTGACTGTGCCGGCCATCCTCACTGCTGCAGTGAAACCACATGGATGTGAAGTCAGTGTCAAGGCCTTTAGTGTATGCAAAACTAGACACTAGACTAAAAGCTGTTTTCTATATATACAGACCTCAGGGCTTAAAAACATCCAGGCTTCAGACTATTGATTTCATTTAAAGATCCGTAAGAATATATAACACAAATTCCTCTGGCTACATAAAGTCACTTTAATAGTAAGAACTCAAATGTTGCTGGGACACTACCTCTTACTAATGTAGGATTCCAAGGGATGTTTCCTGTATACTTGGGAACTAGTTTACTTCCATTTCTGCTGCCTCACTGGACACAGTGGTCTATTTCCCTGCATCTTTGCAGCTTATCCAGCAGAAAGTCCCTCCATATACCTCCATCTCTTTAGTAGAAAAGCGTATTAACACTCAGACATGGGTCCAGTGAGAAAAGAGATAAAGTTGGTCATCAGAAACCAAGCTGTCGTCAGATCAATACACCCAAGTGATAACTAAGGCTTTTGTATTAGCTCCCTGTTGCCACTCTTACACATTACCACGAACTTAGTAGCTTAAAATAACACCAATGCTTTATGATAGTTCTGGAGGTCAGAATGCTGAGTTGAGTCTTCAAGGGCTAAAATCAAGGTGTCAACTGGGCTGGTTCATTCCTTCTGGAGGCTCCAGGGGAGAACCTGTTCTTCGCCCCTTCTGGTTTCTAAGGCTGTCCACAGTCCTTGGCTTGTGGCAGCATTACTTCAATATCTGCTTCTGTCATCCCAATGCTTTTTCCTCGTCTGTAGTCAAATCTCCCTCTGCCTCACTTTTGTAAGGACCCAGGTGATTATATTTAGGACTCACCTCAAAAAACAGAATAATCTCATCACCAGATCCTTAATTTTTTTTTTTTTTTTTTTTTTTTTGCGGTACGCGGGCCTCTCGCTGTTGTGGCCTCTCCAGTTGCGGAGCACAGGCTCCGGACGCGCAGGCTCAGCGGCCATGGCTCAAGGGCCCAGCCGCTCCGCGGCATGTGGGATCCTCCCGGACCGGGGCACGAACCCATGTCCCCTGCATCGGCAGGCGGACTCTCAACCACTGCGCCACCAGGGAAGCCCCAGATCCTTAATTTAATCACATCTGCAAAGGCCTTTTTGCCACATAAGCTAACATTCACAGGTTCTAGGAACTAAAGTCTGGAGATCTTGGAGAACCATTATTCATTCTGCCACAGCTCTGTGACTAGATCAGGCTTAAAGTACTGGGTTTTCCTTCAGGATTCGTTTGATGCCAAGGTCTCGAACACCACTAGTGGACAGAGCCTTGACCTCAACTGACAGCCTGCCCTACTGACTTTGGCCAGACATTTTCTCAGATATTTCCTCACTTGACCCAAACCTATAAGTGATATTATTATCCCACTTTGCAGATGAAGAAACATACTCCTCAGAGAGATGGAAATGCTTTGCTCAAGTGAACTCAACTCGTAAGGGATAAAACTAGCCCTGGAATTCAGAGCCTGCTTTTCTCATCAATCTAAAACTCCCCTACGAATCTTACAAAGATTACAACCCGAACTAACCCCAGTCTTCCCCAGCCTATTTCCACCCTGGCTGGAGAAACCTCTAGCCTTGCTTTTCCTCATGTTGCTATCCCCTACACTGAGGAGTCTGGCTCCGGTTCAAAATCCTATGTGTGCTTTTTCAGGCCTGATCCCAGGCAATTACAAGGCACTGCATGGCTGGCCTCATGGGGGAAAGGCTACCCTCCCCACACTGGGTGCACAGACAAGGCATGGCAGTTTTCCGGAGGGAAGTGCAGTTAAGGGCTCAGCCTCCAACCCACCCCTCCCTTGGCCAGCCACACTCGTAGGCATATCTGCATTCCCAGCCTAGGTGCCTTCATTCAGAGACCTCTTTACTGGGGGGCCTTGACTGAAGTATTTTTCTCTGTTTTGACTCAGTACCTTTCCACTCTCAGCCCTCCCTACCCCATGAGTCCATAAAGCGTCCGATACCTTTGGTTTGGGGCTTTTTGATTCTCCCTGTCTGTACTGCATTCACTTGACCCTCACTCAGTGCCATTCCACGGAACATTGAGGAACTGGGGACGCATTTTGCCTCCTGCTTGCACTGTTGCAGTAAGTGAATAAAGGCTTGATCATTATTCTTGATGTAGCCGTTTCTCTGACCACTTCAACACCTGACTGTTCAACCTATACCTGCCTGTCCTGCCCTATCTCTCTCCATACGTTCAATGCCTACTCACTTTTCAAATCCCAATCTGATTTCCGGCCAATGTTTCCCATCTTCACACCCCTCTTTTACTTGTGGTTTGCTCCCCATAGTTTATTGCTCACTTGTCTACTGGTGTCTGTTGTTTCTGTTTTGTGAAACCTAGTGTTGCTTCCCTAATGGATTCTTCTCTAATGTAAGTATACATTACCACGTGTCTTTAATACTAAATAAATACTTGACTATGTAGCCAATTTATAAGCATCATTTAGAAAAAGATTAACAGATTGTAGTATCATTAACTCCCTTTAGAATATAGACTCACTATAATCATCGTGTAGGGGTCATTTATGGAGCTACTGAAGACAAGACAAAACTATCGATCAAGACATAGTTCTCTTCTCCCCAGGTTCCCATTAGGATGTTACCAGTTCACTTTAGGAGAAACTTTTTTTGTTTTAGTTTTTCCTAAGGCACTTACTTGATGGATATATGCCATAACAGGATATTAAATGCCTGCGAGAAAAAGATTCACAAGCTCACAAGGGAAGAAAAGCTCTTACCAGATGAAAACCTGGAGCTGGTATTTGAAATTGTTAGAGATTTGATGTATTGATCAAGGATTAATACAGTCTCCAGAGGACTCATTTATTTCTATGTGTGTGTACAGATATAGACATAGATATACATATATGTATAGCTATGTATTTGACCCTTGCCCAGTCCCTGCCTTTCTATGGGGGAAAATGCAATATAAGGGAGCTGGAACCTCATTTTGTCTCATTTGTCATATATGTATATACATACCTATTTAGTAAATAAATGTTCCAAATTCTTCTAATATTACTTGTATCCTGAAATACTTGAGTAATAATTATTCATGTTCACCTTTTTCCTAGAAAATCTGACATAATGATTTTCAAAGTTTCAAAATGACTTCACCTATACAAGCTTTGTTAATGCCCCTATTCTAGACCTTGATGCTGAACAGACATTTCATACCCAAAGTTCGATGGTCTGGAGCCTCTGGTGTGGGTGAAGTGAATGAGATTATTATTCCCATTTTCCAAATGAAGTCAATGAGATTCTGAACATTGAATGGATTTGCCCAGAGGGTTATAGGCAGTAAGTACCATCTCAACTATCATTGGATCCCTATATCCCTGACTCCTAATTCAAAGGACTAATTCTGAGACAGAAAATAAGATAATTACAAAAACAAGTAATCTAAGTGTCATATTTTAAAGCATGGCTAATTTCTTACCAAAAAGGGAAGTTGTTTTGTAGAACATAACTTAAATAACAATCTTAACCCAGAGATGAGCTATCTGATGAATCTGTCCTTTTCTTATATTGCTTTTGAAGGCATACAAATATGACAGAGATTAATCTTTTTAATAATCTCTGTAGCAATGTTTGTCAAAATTGAAATGTCAGTTTCATTCGATTACTTTTAAAAATGGAGCAAAAGCTCTTATTTTCTTTTCTACTATCTTCATCTTTTAGCTTCTCAATAGCTCCCTTTAGATTACAGATTCTTCTACCCCCTGTCTTCAAGCAAAATAATTTGAGATGCAAAGTAAATTCATCGAGCCCAATAATCTTTTTTTTTTTTTGGCTGCGCCGTGCAACATGCAGGATCTTAGTTCTCCAACCAGGGATAGAACCTGCACCCCCTGCAGGGCAAGCGCAGAGTCTTAACCATTGGACAACCAGGGAAGTCCCCAATAATCTCTTCCTGTCTTTGTTTATCCTTCCACAGAGTGATTTTTTTTTTAACATCTTTATTGGAGTGTAATTGCTTTACAATGGTGTGTTAGTTTCTGCTTTATAACAAAGTGAATCAGTTAAACATATACATGTGTTCCCATATCTCTTCCCTCTTGGGTCTCCCTCCCTCGACCCTCCCTATCACACCCCTTTAGGTGGTCACAAAGCACCTAGCTGATCTCCCTGTGCTATGTGGCTGCTTCCCACTAGCTATCTATTTTACATTTGGTAGTGTATATATGTCCATGTCACTCTCTCACTTTGTCCCAGCTTATCCTTCCCCCTCCCCATATCCTCAAGTCCATTCTCTAGTAGGTCTGTGTCTTTATTACCGTCTTTCCCCTAGGTTCTTCATGACCTTTTTTTTTTTCTTCTTAGATTCCATATATATGTGTTAGGATACAGTATTTTTTTTCTCTTTCTTACTTCACTCTGTATGACAGACTCTAGGTCCATCCACCTCACTACAAATAGCTCAATTTCATTTCTTTTTATGGCTGAGTAATATTCCATTGTATATATGTGCCACATCTTCTTTATCCATTCATTCGTTGATGGACACTTAGGTTGCTTCCATGTCCTGGCTATTGTAAATAGAGCTGCAATGAACATTTTGGTACATGACTCTGTTTGAATTATGGTTTTCTCAGGGTATATGCCCAGTAGTGGGATTGCTGGGTCATATGGTAGTTCTATTTTTAGTTTTTTAAGGAACCTCCATACTGTTCTCCATAGTGGCTGTATCAATTTACATTCCCACCAACAGTGCAAGAGTGTTCCCTTTTCTCCACACCCTCTCCAGCATTTATTGTTTCTAGATTTTTTGATGATGGCCATTCTGACCGGTGTGAGATTATATCTCATTGTAGTTTTGATTTGCATTTCCACAGAGTGAGTTTTAAACATGGAGATTTTGCTGAAAGCTCTTTGTTACCCAGGCATCAAAAGTTTAAAATGAAAGAAAAGCATCGCTGGCTTTCAGTTTCCCAAAAGCAAACAACACAACCTTGAAGTGCTTATTTCTGGTTATACAATGCAAGAAAGTAAACTTCTGTGCATATAGGTGATTCCACAGAGACTCAAACTCACAGGTAATAGCCCTAGAAAGAATTTAGAGTCTGATAATAATGCAATCTCGACCATCTATCAAGACTGCCTATTTAAAAAATGCCTTTTCTATCTACCACCTCACCTAAATGTACATATGACAATATTTTATGTGTTTATGCTACCTTCTTTTTTTTTCTAAGACATTGTTCAGGATGCTCTGTAGAGTTGCTCATGTCTCTAGGACCATGGATTGAATACTACAATACCAGTTATTCTTGGGATCACTGAGCCTTGTTTCCTTGAGCTGTAAAATGGACCACAGCCTCCAAAGTTGCATTTTATCTCTAGCATGTATGGTTATTATTTACCTCTGCTCGGTCTGAATTCGGGGAGGAGTGTGGAATGACTTTTGTGAGTCACTGTCCCTTTTATTTTGGCAACAATGGCTTACCACCCAGCAACACACTTTACATGACTGCAGATGAGAGAAAATTATTATTTTTAAAGGATTTTGACTTCCATAGAACGCTTATTGACTAAAATAACTTGGTGCACTAAAGATGTCAGTACAGCCTTGGAGACAAGTTATGAATTTACTCTTAGAGCAGAGTCCTTTAAATCCCCATTGACTCTATTTTGATGGTATCAGTTCTGATAGAACCAATTCCACAGCGTGGCAATTAAGTTCTCTGGATCGTGGCAGAACTGTGCCTTCATAGTTTTTGCTTGGCCTATTTTATATGTTAAATTGCTTAAAAAGGAAGTCTCTTTGGTACCTCCGAGACTGAAGCCCTGATAAATAACATCCTGTACGCACCACCTTCGCCCATAATTCTGCTTCATACAGAAGAACCTTAGAGAGAGATTTAAATTAATCTAGTATTACAATATAAAAAATATTAAGAACTAAAACATTAAAGTATAACCCTAATAATTTAGAAAGCAGAGGGCCTGTTTTATTAGAAAGAACTACAAATCAGTGAGCTCATGATATAAATATAAATAAGGATCATTTATTTTTATTATATGGTGACTAATATTGACAATATACTTTTCAGATAATAAATAGGGATGTGCTGCCAGACACTGTACCTGCTAATATAACATCCATTCCGAAGTCCATGGGTCAAGAAGTAATTTTGACCTCCAGATCTTAACTATTTAAGATAAACACATTTTCTAAGGCTCTAGTTGCCATAGAGAGATTCCTCTGACGGATCTGGGCAAAGTCAGTTGAAAGCCTTCTGGAAAGAATTTACCATTCTAGATGCCATTAAGAACATTCATGATTCATGGGAAGAAATCAAAATATTAACATCAACAAGAAGTTTGGAAGAAGTTTATTCCAACCGTCATGGATGACCTTGAGTGGTTCAAAATTTCAGCGAAGTAAGTAATTGCAGATGTGGTGGAAATAGCAAGATAACTAGAATTAGAAGTGGAGCCTGAAGATGTGACTGAATTGCTACAATCTCATGATAAAATGTTCACGGATGAACAGTTGCTTCCTGTGGATGAGCAAAGAAAGTGCTTTCAGAAATAGAGTTACAGATGTAGAAAATAAACTTATGGTTACCAGGGGGTAAGGGGGGGCATAAATTAAAAGATTGGGATTGACATATACATACTACCATATATAAAATAGATAACTAATAAGGACCTACTGAATAGCACAGGGAACTCTACTCAATACTCTGTAGTGGCCTATATGGGAAAAGAATCTAAAAAAGAGTGGGTATTTGTATATGTATAGCATTCACTTTGCTGTACACCTGAAACTAACACAACACTGTAAATCAACTCTACCCCAATAAAAATTAAAAAAAAAAAAAAGGAAGCGGTTTCTTGAGATAGAATCTACTCTTGGTAAAGATGCTGTGAAGACTGCTGAAATGACAATGAAGGACTTAGAATATTAACTTAGTTAATATAAACTTAGTTGATAAAGTAGCGGCAGGTTCAGTGAGGATTGGCTCCAATTTTGAAAGAAGTTCTACCTTCTCTAATGGGTAAATTGCTAGCAAAAAGCATTGCACACTACAGAAAAGTCATCCATGAGAAGAAGAATCAATTGATGTGGCAAACTTCATTGCTGTCTTATTTTAAGAAATTGCAGAGCTATTCTTCAGCAACCAACACCCTGATCAGTCACCAGCCATCAACATCGAGGCAAGACCCTCTACCAGCAAACAGATTATGACTTGCTGAAGGCTCAGATGATGGTTAGCATTTTTCAGCGAAAAACTATTTTTAAATTAAGGTGTATATGTTGTTTTAGACATAATGCTATTGCACACTTAATAGTGTAAACATAACTTTTATATGCACTGGGAGACCAAAAAATTGTGTGACTTGCTTTATTGCCGTGGTCCGGAACCAACCTGCAATATCTCCCAGTGTAGTTATTCTTAATACTTTTAACTTTTATAATAGGGTTAAAAGTGATTTGTGTATCATCCTGTCAGTAGTACGTTATTCTATATTTGTCTCTACATTTACCTTTTCCAGTGAGATTCATACTTTCCTATGCTTTTGTATTTCTGTTTGGTATCCTTTCATTTCAATTTCAAGAACTCTCTGTAGCCCTTCTTATAGTAGTGATGAACTCCTTAAAGATTTTGTTTCTCTGGGAAAGTCTGTTTCTTGCCTTAATTTTTAAAAGATAGTTTTGGCTTCTATAGTGCTCTTAGTTGGCGGGGGTTTTTTTTCAGCACTTTACATACGTGTGTGTTTGTGTACACATATATATATATATATATATATATATATATATATGTATATTATCCCACTCTACCCTGGCCTGCAGGGTTTCTGCTGAGAAATTTATGGATAATTGTATAGGAGTTGCCAGGTGAGTAGCATTTCTTTTGCTACGTTAAAAATGCTTTGTCTTTTGACAATTTCATTGTAATATGTCACAGTGTAGATCTCTTTAACCTATTTGGAGTCCTTTGGGATTCATTAATCTGATGTATCTCTCCCAGATTTGGGCAATTTTCAGCTCTTATGTCTTTAAATAATATTTCTGCCCTTTTTATCTTCTCCTTTTGGGACCTATTGTGATGTGCACTTTGATTCTGTTGATATTATTCCCCAAGTCCCATAGGCTTTCCTTGCTTTTTTTCATTGTTTTTTTTTCTGCTTTTCCTTTGGGTGTTTTCAGATGATCTGTTTTTGCATTTGTTGATTCTTTCTTCTGCTTGATCAAGTCTGCTGTAGAAGCTCTGTATTAAAAATTTCAGTTCAGTCACTGTGTTCTTCAGCTTCGGAATTTCTATTTTATTCTTTTTTTCTGATTTTTTTCCTCTTTGTTGAACTACTCATTCTGTTCATGTAGTTTTCATGACTTTGTTTAGTTGTCCGTCCTTTCGTAGCTCACTGAGTTTAAGACGGTTATTGTGAATTTTTTTGTCTGGCAGTTTTCAGATCTCCATTTCTTTAAGGTCATTACTAGAGCTTTATTTCGTTCCTTTGGTGGTATTATGTTTCCCTGGTTCTTCCTGGTCCTTGCAGCCTTGTGTCAGTGTCTGCACATTTGAAAAAAGTCACCTCTTCCTGTCTTTATGGGCTGGCTTTCAGCAGTCAGCCTGGCCAGAGATTCTTGGTGGGCCAGTTGGCAGGGTCTTTGGTCAGGCCAGCTGGCAGGGTCTTTGGTCAGGCCAGCTGGCAGGGTCTGTGGGCAGCCTGCTGCCATGGTCCATAGGCAGGCAAGTCTGCTGCCAGAACCTCTGAGCATGCAGTTCTGCTGCTGGGTCCTTAGGTGAGCAGACCTATTGCTGGAGGCTGCAGGCAGGTCTGCTACCAGGGCCTCAGGCCAGCTATCACAATCTCCACACTGGTTGTTGAGAGTCCTTACCCCTTTCCTTTGTCCTTAGGGGATCTAGGTGTGCCACCTTAGTGTTCTGGGTGACAGTGGCCTCTCAGGTACCCAAAGTCAAGGGAAGTCCAATATTAACTCTGTTCTCTCTTTCCTGCACAGGAGAATTTGTGGCTAAGGTGACCTCTTTCAGTGTTATGCTGTACAGCTTGGGGGAGGAGAGATGTGGGTAAAGTGAAACTGTTCTCACCCTTTTCATTTTTTTAAAATCATTTCTGCATCACTGAGGTGCTATAATCTCTCATCTGAATTTCAGAGCTCTCATGATCGTATTTGCATCTGAGAATGGGTGTTAAATTACTGTTTCTGTGGGGTATGAAGGCTAGAACCTCCTATTTGTGCCATCTTGCTGATGTCACCCCCTTCTTAATACTTATAATACTATTACAAGTGCTATTTTTCTAATACAATATTCTATTATTAATCAAAATACTTACAAGATATCAAAAAAGAAATTTTAATAAAGCCAAACTTTGAACTGCATATGCTGAGTGATATCAATGACAATATCAGCCTTCCTTACAAAACCATTTAAATGTACCACTTTTTTTTTTTTTTTAGTGGGGATTTCTTAATATACTGCTATTTTTTAGAGAAAGAGTTTCTATAGTATCTCTATCTTTTCTGAGAACCCTAGTAATTCAGAAAGCGCTTTGTTAATACTTGTACCTTTGACAAGAAGACAATTTTAACTGTAAGATTGCCTCTGAAGCCCAATTTAACTCGGAAAGAGTTAATTACTCTTCACCATAAGTCAAAGAGTATTGTTCAAACCCTTCTAGATTTAAAATCAAAAAACTCGTAAAATGCAAAACTAAAACAGTCTAAAGAAAAATATTAGAAATACCAGGTGAATTACTTATGCATACTTCTGCTGAGTTTGGAGAACACTTCTAAACACTAAGGTGTTGCAATTAAATAAAGGGGGAAAAAAAGAAAGGGAGAAGATAAATCAGAAGTACCAAATGTAGTTAAGATGTCCCATAGACCCAGAAACTCTGACTGTGATAAGTAGAATAATATGAAGTGAGAATAACTACATTTTTTCTTCTAAAAAGGATCAGTGATAGCAAGACATATTTTTGAGGTAGCTATATTCAGAGCATTACCTAGGATGGAGCTGAAGTTAAGAAATTAGAGATGGCTCTGTGACCAAAAGTGTTACCTTGTTCAGTCTCAGTTTAGATCTTAATCATAATCCTAGTAAATGCCACTCTTGTGGTAATGCCAAACCGCAAGGAAACCTTCATATGGAATAGTTTGCTGGAGTTATTCTTAGTTGAACTACTTTTAACTGCCCAGAGGAAAGGCGAATATTTGTGTACACCCTATTCCTCCTCAAAATGCACTTCTTTCCTTTCAGTGTAGCGAAGCAGAAAGAACACTGGCTTCTCTGTGAGCTGTTTGTCTATGAGCTTCACTTTTGTTATCTGTAAAATGGAGAGAATGATTCTGTGTAGGGTTATTGTGAGGTTTAAATGAGATAATATAAATCAAGCACGTCAGATGCAGAAGATGTTTAATAAATGTTAGTGTTCTATTTCCAATGGGTCTTGAGTTTAGTGAGCAATTAATTTCCTTCAAGGCGTTAGCAGATAAGAGCTACAAATTCATTTCTCAAAAGAATATTTACATTTTAACAAGAGTCTCTGAGGATTCACGAGACTTCAGGGCACCAAGAACATTTACAAAAGTGGAATTTTGGGCGCTGTTCAACACATATTTATTGAGTGTCTCTTCTTTGCCAGTACTGAAAACACAAAGATCAATAATGTAGTACTTGTCCTTAATGAAGGTAGGATAGAGGAACAGGTGTTCTGATACCTCTTTCCTATTTCTCAGAGGTTAGCAAGAGGCTACCACAGGGAGAAGGATAGGAGATCAACTTTTGGTAGAAGGACTGAAGGGATTGTACTCTTAGGAGAAGGGAAGGGAAGAGAGGAGAAAAGGATTTCCTTCCAATAGACCTTTTCATTGTAGATTTTTTGGCAGGAAGATTAAATGATCTTCTGGACTCTGCCCTGATCCTATGACCATGGGTGTTTGGGCTCCTGGAAACTTTGGTGCTAGAGTTTTTAATTTATACAAGGACTATCTTCTGCATTGATGGCATCTTTGACTCTAGAAAACTGAGAAGTATGCTTCAGTTCAAACTCAAGTAAGAGAAAGCTCAGTGCTAACTCCATAGAAATAGTTTTAGCCCAAGCAAAAGATGTAAAGGGAATCTACAGATTTCTCATTGTTCACCCTAGTTGATCAGGGTGGGAAAGGAGAGAATTTCTAGTAAAAAATTATATCTAGGAAGAAATCCTTGGCTGAAGTATACCTGGTTCTATACCTTAGAATAGTGAAAAGAAAAATGGGAAACTCCAGCAGTAGTAAACAGATATTGGCCATTGTAATTTCTTATGCTTCTGAAACAAATTGCTACAAATTTAGTGCCTAAAACATCACAAATTTATTATCCTACAGTTCTGGAGGTCAACATCTGAAATTTGCCTCACTGGGCTAAAGATCAGGTGTCAGTGGATCTACATTCCTTCCGGTTCTCATGGAGAATCTTTTGCTTTGCTTTTTTCTAGCTTCTAGAGGCCACCTGCATTGCTTGGCCCCCTTCCTCTATCTTCAAAGCCAGCAAACTAACATACTCAAATCTCTCACTTTGATGTCTGACACTATGATCACAACCCCTTTGATGCTCACCTTCTGTCTCTTTCTTACAAGAACTGTATGATTACTTTAGATCTACTTAGACAATCAAAAATAATCACGCCATTTCATGATCCTTAATTACATCAGCAAAGTCCTTTTTACTAACTATTGTAAGATCACATATTCATCAGTTTTAAGGATTAGGATTTGGATATCTTTGGGAGGCCACTATTCTGCATTCCATAGCCAGGATCTGAGAAGGTGGAAATTAGCATTAACGGAAGTATAAAAATAAACATTGTGATGAGCAAAACTGGGATTTCAGCTTTGCTTTCTTACCATCAAGTAAACACACTTGCCTTTTCACCCAGTGAGTAAGCAGATTCCCCACAATAAATTATTTTTAGCTCTAGTGCCAATGGGGGAGGGAGCCTATTTTGTGAGATATCACAGGAGCCTACTAGTCATGTGAGGACGCACTGTCCCCTACCTTACTGGTAAACTTGGCTCTTCATACATTTACTACTGAATGATTTCTTGCCCTGATTATAATGTAGTCCAGTCAGTAAGGGATCATGTTTGCTTCCTCTTCCTATCTATCCTTTGGTTTTCTTCACCCTGCTTCTGATACCCCAAGTTCTGAGTTCAGATTTCCCCCATCTTTGACTCTACCTAGACATGTGCTAGCAGCAAATTAAGCATCTTCTCTCTCTGTCTTGCCATTCACTGGAAGAGTAATGAAGCAGCTCTCACCGCTGCACCATTTCACTTCCTTGTTTCACATACATAATGGCATCCTTCTCATACATAATCATTTCATTGGAGATACTGTGCTGGAGACAGATGTTCACAGGTTGCACAGTTATCAGGAATCTTTACCTGGTTGGTTGTGTTGTGGGAAAACTGTGTGTCTGGGCCTCCGGCTGTCAAGGAAACAAAAATACTCTGTAGGAGGCTATTAAGGACATGTCCTATTATCTTCAAATCTGACCTAGATAAGGAACTGAAGACAACAGATAAATATCCCCACTTGCGGTTCTATGAGCTGTCAGTGAATAGAGCCTGTCTCCTCTTTGCAAGTTTCATCTCCCTTCATGACAAAAGGACATCAGTTCAGATTTGTACTATGTCCCTTGCCTCGATCCCAGCAGATCTCAGATGCTTCTGCTTGGGATACGTGCAGCAGTTCCCTTGGCAATCAAGCACAAGAAACTCAGAAGTGCAGGGGAGTTAGTATCCCACCAGGCGACGCTCAAGTAATGGGGGTTGAAAGCCAACTGATAAAAGGCTCTTCTTTTCATTCCTTCAGTAGACAACTGTGAGGTTCATTCTTTACCATTCTGTAGAAGATCCTAGAATGACTGAGTACCATTGGCCCTCTCTCAAAAACAGCCAGTTTTATGATACATTCTTGTATTGGCATTCCCTCTATTTTATTCCCCTCAGTCCCTCAAGCCTGCTCATTTCCTAAAGAAACTACCCTCACAGTAAGCATTCATCTCAGGCTCTGATTTTAGGAGAAATCCAGGATAAGAGAGTTGCTATCAGAAGCAGTCCAAGGAAGCAAATCCTATGGATGGGTTTTTGGAACTGGATCAGCCACCTGTCAGACAGCAATAATAACCCCATTGCCAGTGTTAAGTGGATTGGTGATAATCCCCAATATGCAGTACCTTCAGATTGAGTAAGATTCAGATTTCAGTCATGGCTATAAGAATTTCCTTTCCTATTTTACTTGCTGTGGTCCCACTCTCCTGCTTAGTTCCCAGCTAAACTTCCTGTATACAAAATTGTATCGAAAGCCCAGACTCAAAAAATACATAAGCCATACCATGTGACACCTCTGAACAAAAGACTCTAAAGCTTTTCATGTCACTCAATAAAATCCAAAGACCTAGACCTAATTTATAAGCCCCTACATTAGCCAGCTCCCACTACCTTTCTGACCTCATGGATCAGAGACTGCTAACTGCCTACTCAAAATCTATTCTTTCTTATTTTCCTACTGAAAGTATCCTCATGTTACGGGGATAGGTAATTCCTCCAGCTAAAAAACCACTATTGGTCACATGGGCACACATAGCCTTCTTTGCAGCTAGGGGTATTCATGTGATATACCTAATTTGTGTCCAATGAGCATAAGTTGCTTAATAGCTTCCCAGCTGGAAAAATAAGTAGACAAAACCTTTAAGAAACTGACTGAGTTCACATGAGGCCTTTGCATCTTCATCTTTCACTTTCTGCCTGCTTGAAAGCCAGAAGGGAAAATAGGAGTAGACCAGCCATCTTGATCATAAGACAACACATGCATTGAATTTATGCCAAGATTGGTAGAGAGAAAAGCGAGAAAGAATCTGGGTTCCTGAGGTCATTATGGAGCTCCCACGTCAGCTTGTACACATGATACAAACAAAACCCCCATTTGATTAAGCCATTGTAAATGCAGTTTTCAGTTGTGTGCAGTAGGACATAATTCTAACTGATGGCTCCACTCCAGCTCTACTGGCCTCCTTTTTAATCCTCAAACACATCAAGCATGCCTCTGCCTCAGATTTTACACTTACTATGTCCTCTGTCTGGAGAACTCTTTCCCCAGATGTGCACACGATTCATGCCTTAACTTCATTCAGGTCTTACTTACAGGCCACCTCATTAAGACGATTTCCCTAATGATCCTACCTAAGATCTCCCTCCAACTTCTTCCCTTACCATGCTTTGTTTCTTAATCACTTATTAGTCTTGACGTAACTTTTATTTCTTAGTTTATTTATACTTATTTCTTTATATATTTTATTTATTTTATACGTACTCATTTGTTAAGCTCCTTGACAGCAGAAACCTTGCATTTTTCACTGCTATATACCCAAAATATAGAAGAGAGTTATGGATAGTGGATTCACAATAAATTGCTATTGAATACGTGGGTAAATTGGGTACCAGAGGTAGGATTTAATGTCTCAGCAGCTGCACATGAGCTTTTTTTACCTTTCCAAACTCTGAACCCTCTTAAAAAGCAAGTATTGATAAAACCAGACCAAAAAAACACAAGAAAACTATAGACCAAAATCTCTTACAGAAAGACTCAAAATTCTCAACAAAATACTAGCAGAATGAATCAAACACATATAAAAAGACTATGCGCTATTAACAGGTGGGATTTAACCCAGGAATGCAAGGTTGTTTTAACATCCAAAAATCAATTACTAAAAAAATCTTATTAATAAAGGACAAAGCACATGATCATCTCAGAATAGGTGCAGAAAAACCATTTGACAAAATTCAACACCCCTTCATGATAAAGAAATACTCAATGAACCAGAAATAACAGGGAACTTCCTCAACCTGATAAAGGACATCTGTAAAAACCCCACACCTAACATCATTACATGAGACATTTAATATGTTTCCCCTAAGACCAGGAAAAAGACAAGGATGTCCATTCTTGCCACTTCTATTCAACACTGTACTGGAGGCCCTTGCTATGGCAATTAGGAAGGAAGGAAGGGAGGGAGAAAGGGAGGGAGGGAGGGAGGGAAGGTATCTGTGGGAAATAAAAAAGTAATCTATTTCTATTCTCAGAAGATGTAATCGATAGAAAATCCTAAGGAAAGGAATACATTAAAAATTAGAATAAATGAGTTCAGCAAAGTTGCAGAATACAAGATTAATACACAAAAATAAATGGTATTCCTATATGCTTGCAATTAACAACCTGAAAATGAAATTAAGAAAACAATTCCATTTAAAATAATATGAAAAAGAAAAAAAATAATACTTAGGGATAAGTTTAACCAAAAAAAGTTGCAAAGCCTACATACTGAAAAATAAAATAAAAATCACTGAAAACTTATTTTCCCAATGAAAAATATTCTGAGTGTTATTTCAAGGTTAGTTTGACAGGGAAAGAAGAGAACAGTCATAGGAGTAGACAGGATTTTGGAGACAGACATAACAGGAGAACATAAGGCACCATAACCTGCAAAACTCATGGGACTGGCACCAAATACCCCACAGGACTTGAGAAAGGAGCTAAAGCCAATTTTAATTCCATTTAAATGACAGAAAACCTCAGCTACTATCTAGGTTATAACAGCAATGTTAACTTGAAAATAAAGCCATAAATAAATAAAGCTGAACACAACTTAATTTTTTTTGAGAATTTAAAGGGTGCTTCAAGACCCCATGTTTGGATATTGTTATTATAGAGATTAGAGAAGTGCAGATGGTAAAAAGATACCTAGTTCATGGAATGCTATCACTCTTTAAATTACCTTTATTTTTATTTCAAGTTAGGCATGAAATTGTGCTTTTAATCTCAGAATAGTTTCTCATAGGTTCTTTTATTGTTTAAGAATTATGTTATCAAAAGTATCTTTCCAGCTTTTATATTCAGCAAATAAGGCATCAATTAGGTCTTCTTTTCCTAATGTGCCATGGTATTTTACCTAAGAAAGTTATAATCAAATTCTATAGTGAATTTCTAGAATCTTAGCTAAAGTAAATTTTGATCCAAAAGGATTGTTTGGATACAGGTGCACTCACCTATGAAATGTCATGAACTCCATGGTAATTATGTTTGAGATGAGAATAATTTCAATGTATTATTTACTTGCCTTTTGCAGAGTTTATATAATGACCACTGTAACAAATACTTATTTTGAAATACATAAAAGCAATGTTGTTTTAATTTTACTAAATTATAGCAGACAAAATAGTCTCTAGAATTGTCTAAATAAAACCTTGGTTCATTAGAGCATGTGATGGTAAGACTGATATTCCACTATGTACCATACATTTCAGCTTTTTTGAACTTCCTTTGAACATTTGAGAAAATAAAAGAAACTGCTCCAAACTTAGATCAAATTGTTCTCTATATAGAAGCCACCCAACTTTTCCTTCCTGTTAGACACTCAACATACGTAAATTATGTTTCCTTCCACCTGCAAAGTGAAAAATCCTCCTCCCTCATTCTTTTCACTTGGTTACCAAATCCCATTAATTGTCCCTCCTAGAATGAGCCTCCTAACTTCTTTTCCTACCAGTCTCTTCCTGCTCCAGTCTCTTGATGGTAACTGGAGGTACCTTTTTGAAAACACTGCCAGCAAGACACTCAGCTTAAAAACTTCTGATGCATGTGTGGAGGCAGGGGGTAGATGGGAGCTCTCTGTACTTTCTGCTCAATATTGCTATGAATTTAAAACTGTTCTTAAAAATAGGCTATTAGCGGGAGGAGCTTCAAGATGGCAGAAGAGTAAGACGTGGAGATCACCTTCCTCCCCAGAAATACATCAGAAATACATCTACATGTGGAACAACTCCTACAGAACGCTGGCAGAAGACCTCAGACCTCCCAAAAGGCAAGAAACTCCCCACGTGCCTAGGTAGGGCAAAAGAAAAAAAGACAAAACAGAGACAAAAGAATAGGGATGGGACCTGCACCAGTGGGAAGGAGCTGTGAAGGAGGAAAATTTTCCACACACTAGGAGCCCCTTCGCGGGCAGAGACTGCGGGTGGCGGAGACAGGGAGCTTTGGAGCCACGGAGGAGAGCGCAGCCACCGGGGTGCAGAGGGCAAAGCGGAGAGATTCCTACACAGAGGATCGGTGCCAACCAGCACTCACCAGCCCGAGAGGCTTGTCTGCTCACCTGCCGGGGTGGGAGGTGGCTGGGAGCTGAGGCTCAGGCTTCGGAGGTCAGATCGCAGGGAGAGGACTGGGGTTGGTGGCGTGAACACAGCCTGCAGGGGGTTAGTGCGCCACAGCTAGCCGGGAGGGAATACGGGGAAAAGTCTGGAACTATCAAAGAGGCAAGAGACTTTTTCTTGCCTCTTTGTTTCATGGTGCGTAAGGAGAGGAGATTAAGAGCGCCGCTTAAAGGAGCTCCAGAGACAGGCGCGAGCCACGGCTATCAGTGTGGACACCAGAGACGGGCATGAGATGCTAAGGCTGCTGCTACAGCCACCAAGAAGCCTGTGTGCAAGCACAGGTCACTGTATACATCTCCCCTTCTGGGAGCCTGTGCAGCCCGCCACTGCCAGGGGCCCGGGATCCAGGGACAACTTCCCCAGGAGAACGCACGGCGCGCCTCAGGCTGGTGCAACGTCACGCTGGCCTCTGCTGCCGCAGGCTCACCCCGCACTCCGTGACCCTCCCTCCCCACGGCCTGAGGGAGCCAGAGTCCCCGAATCAGCTGCTTCTTTAACCCCGTCCTGTCTGAGCAAAGAACAGATGCCCTCCGGTGACCTACACGCAGAAGCGGGTCCAAATCCAGAGCTGAACCCCAGGAGCTGTGCGAACAAAGAAGAGAAAGGGACATTTCTCCCAGCAGCCTCAGAAGCAGCGGATTAAAGCTCCACAATCAACTTGATGTACCCTGCATCTGTGGAATACCTGAATAGACAACAAATCATCCCAAACTGAGGAGGTGGATTTTGGAAGCAACGGTATATATATATTTTTTCCTTTTTCTCTTTTTGTGAGTGTGTATGTGTATGCTTCTGTGTGTGATTTTGTCTATATAGCTTTGCTTTTACCATTTGTCCTAGGGTTCTGTCTGTCTTTTTTTTTTTTTGTCTTTTTTTTATGATACTTTTTGGCATTTGCAATCATTGGTGGATTTGTTTTTTGGTTTGGTTGCTTTTTCCTCTTTATTTTATTACTTTAAAATTTTTTTAATAATTATTTTTTATTTTAATTATTTCATTTTATTTCATTTTATTTTATCTTTTTCATTCTTTTTTTTTCCATTTTATTCTGAGCTGTGTGGAGGACAGGCTCTTGGTGCTCCAGCCAGGCATCAGGCTGTGCCTCTGAGGTGGGAGAGCCAAGTTCAGGACATTGGTCCACCAGAGACCTCCCAGCTCCACATAATATCAAAAGGCAAAAATCTCCCAGAGATCTCCATCTCAACGCCAAGACCCAGCTCCACTGAACGACCAGCAAGCTACAGTGCTGGACACCGTGTGCCAAACAACTAGCAAGACATGAACACAACTCCACCCATTAACAGAGAGGCTGCCTAAAATCATAATAAGGTCACAGACACCCCAAAACACAGCACCAGATGTGGACCTGCCCACCAGAAAGACAAGATCCAGCCTCATCCATCAGAACACAGGCACTGGTCCCCTCCACCAGGAAGCCTACACAACCCACTGAACCAACCTTAGCCACTGGGGACAGACACCAAAAACAACGGAAACTACGAACCTGCAGCCTGCAAAAAGGAGACCCCAAACACAGTAAGATAAGCAAAATGAGAAGACAGAAAAACACACTGCAGATGAAGGAGCAAGATAAAAACCCACCAGACCTAAAAATGAAGAGGAAATAGGCAGTCTACCTGAAAAAGAATTCAGAATAATGATACTAAAGGTGATCCAAAGTCTTGGAAATAGAATGGAGAAAATACAAGAAATGTTTAACAAGGACCTAGAAGAACTAAAGAGCAAACAATGATGAACAACACAATAAATGAAATTAACTATTCTCTAGAAGGGATCAATAGCAGAATAACTGAGGCAGAAGAACAGATAGGTGACCTGGAAGATAAAACAGTGCAAGTAACTACTGCAGAGCAGAATAAAGAAAAAAGAATGAAAAGAACTGAGGACAGTAGCAAAGACCTCTGGGACAACATTAAATGCACCAACATTCAAATCATAGGGGTCCCAGAAGAAGAAGAGAAAAAGAAAGGGACTGAGAGAATATTTCAAGAGATTATAGTTGAAAACTTCCCTAACATGGGAAAGGAAATAGTTAATAAAGTCCAGAAGGCACAGAGAGTCCAATACAGGATAAATCAAAGGAGAAACATGACAAGACACATATTAATCAAACTATCAAAAATTAAATCCAAGAAAAAATATTAAAAGCAGCAAGGGAAAAGCAATAAAAAAAGTACAAGAAACTCAGGTTAACAGCTGATCTTTCAGTAGAAACTCTGCAAGCCAGAAGGGAGTGGCAGGACATATTTAAAGTGATGAAAGGGAAAAAACTACAACCAAGATTACTCTACCCAGCAAGGATCTCATTCGGATTTGACAGAGAAATTAGAAACTTTACAGACAAGCAAAAGCTAAGAGAATTCAGCACCACCAAACCAGCTTTACAACAAATGCTAAAGGAACATCTCTAGGCAGGAAACACAAGAGAAGGAAAAGACCTACAAAAACAAACACAAAACAACTAAGAAAATGGGAATAGGAACATATATATCGATAACTACCTTAAATGTAAATGGATTAAACGCTCCAACCAAAGACATAGACTGGCTGAATGGATACAAAAACAAAACCCATATATATGCTGTCTACAAGAGACCCACTTCAGACGTAGGGACACATACAGACTGAAAGTGAGGGGATGGAGAAAGATATTCAATGTAAATGGAAATCAAAAGAAAGCTGGAATAGCAAGTCTCATATCAGGTAAAAAAGACTTTAAAATAAAGACTATTACAAGAGACAAAGAAGGCCACTACAAAATGATCAAGGGATCAATCCAAGAAGAAGATATAACAATTGTAAATATTTATGCACCCAACATGGGAGCACCTCAATACATAAGGCAAATACTAACAGCCATAAAAGGGGAAATCAACAGTAACACAATCATAGTAGGGGACTTTAACACCCTACTTTCATCAATGGACAGATCATCCAAAATGAAAATAAATACAGAAACACAAGCTTTAAATGACACATTAAACAAGATGGACTTAATTGATATTTATAGGACATTCCATCCAAAAACAACAGAATACACTTTCTTCTCAAGTGCTCATAGAACATTCTCCAGGATAGATCATAACTTGGGTCACAAATCAAGCCTTGGTAAATTTAAGAAAATTGAAATCGTATGAAGTATCTTCTGACCACAACACTATGAGACTAGATATCAATTACAGGAAAAAATAGGTAAAAAATACAAACACATGGAGGCTAAACAATACACTACTTAAAAACCAAGAGTTCACTGAAGAAATCAAAAAATACCTAGGTACAAATTACAATGAAAACACAATGACCCAAAACCTATGGGATGCAGCAAAAGCAGTTCTAAGAGGGAAGTTTATAGCAATACAATCCTACCTTAAGAAACAAGAAACATCTCAAAGAAACAACCTAACCTTACACCTAAAACAATTACAGAAAGAAGAGCAAGAAAACCCCAAAGTTAGCAGAAGGAAAGAAATCATAAATATCAGATCAGAAATAAATGAAAAAGAAATGAAGGAAATGATAGCAAAGATTAATAAAACTAAAAGCGGGTTCTTTGAGAAGATAAACAAAATTGATAAACCATTAGCCGGACTCATCAAGATATAAGGGAGAAGACTCAAATTGATAGAATTAGAAATGAAAAAGAAGTAAAAACTGACACTGCAAAAATACACAGGATCACGAGAGATTACTACAAGCAACTCTATGCCAATAAAATGGACAACCTGGAAGAAATGGACAAATTCTCAGAAATGCACAACCTTCTGAGACTGAACCAGGAAGAAATAGAAAATATAAACAGACCAATCACAAGCACTGAAATTGAAACTGTGATTGAAAATCTTCCAACAAACAAAAGCCCAGGACCAGATGGCTTCACAGGCGAATTCTATCAAACGTTTAGAGAAGAGCTAACACCTATCCTTCTCAAACTCTTCCAAGATATAGCAGAGGGAGGAATACTCCCAAACTCATTCTATGAGGCAACCATCACCCTGATACCAAAACCAGAGAAAGATGTCACAAAGAAATAAAACTACAGGCCAATATCACTGATAAACATAGATGCTAATATCCTCAACAAAATACTAGCAAACAGAATCCAACAGCACATTAAAGGATCATACACCATTCTCAAGTGGGGTTTATCCCAGAAATGCAAGGATTCTTCAATATACTCAAATTATCAATGTGATATACCATATTAACCGATTGAAAGACAAAAACCATATGATCATCTCAATAGATGCAGAGAAAGCTTTCAACAAAATTCAACACCCATTTATGATAAAAACCCTCCAGAAAGTAGGCATAGAGAGAACTTTCCTCAACATAATAAAGGCCATATATGACCAACCCACAGCCAACATCGTCCTCAATGGTGAAAAACTGAAAGCATTTCCACTAAGATCAGGAGCAAGACAAGGTTGCTCACCACTCTTATTCAACATAGTTTTGGAAGTTTTACCCACAGCAATCAGAGAAGAAAAAGAAATAAAAGGAATCCAAATGGGAAAAGAAGAAGTAAAGCTGCCACTGTTTGCAGATGACATGATACTATACATAGAGAATCCTAAAGATGCTACCAGAAAACTACTAGAGCTAATCAATGAATTTGGTAAAGTAGCAGGATACAAAATTAATGCACAGAAATCTCTTGCATTCCTATACACTAATGATGAAAAATCTGAAAGTGAAATCCAGAAAACACTCCCATTTACCATTGCAAGAAAAAGAATAAAATACCTAGGAATAAACCTACCTAAGGACACAAAAGACCTGTATGCAGAAAACTATAAGACACTGATGAAAGAAATTACAGACAATACAAACAGATGGAGAGATATACCATGTTCTTGGATTGGAAGAATCAACATTGTGAAAATGACTATACTACCCAAAGCACTCTACAGATTCAGTGCACTCCCTAACAAACTACCACTGGCATTTTTCACAGAACTAGAACCAGAAATTTCACAATTTGTATGAAAACACAAAAGATCTCGTATAGCCAAAGCAATTTTGAGAAAGAAAAACGTAACTGGAGGAATCAGGCTCCCTGACTTCAGACTATACTACAAAGCTACAGTAATAAAGACAGTATGGTACTGGAACAAAAACAGAAAGATAGATCAATGGAACAGGATAGAAAGCTCAGAGATAAACCCATGCACATATGGTCACCTTATCTTTGATAAAGGGGGCAAGAATATGCAGGGGAGAAAAGACAGCCTCTTCAATAAGTGGTGCTGGGAAAATTGGACAGCTACATGTAAAAGAATGAAATCAGAACACTCCCTAACAACACCATACACAAAAATAAAGTCAAAATGGATTAAAGACCTAAATGCAAGGCCAGACACTATAAAACTCTTAGAGGAAAACATAGGCAGAACACTCTAGGACATAAATCACAGCAAGATCCTTTTTAACCCACCTCCTAGAGAAATGGAAATAAAAACAAATAAACAAATGGGACCTAATGAAACTTCAAAGCTTTTGCACAGCAAAGGAAACCATAAACAAGACGAAAAGACGATCCTCAGAATGGGAGAAAATATTTGAAAATGAAGCAACTAAGGACTAATCTCCAAAATTTACAAGCAGCTCATGCAGCTCAATATCAAAAAAACAAACAACCCAATCCCAAAATAGGCAGAAGACCTAAATAGACATTTCTCCAAAGAAGATATACAGACTGCCGACAAACACATGAAAGAATGCTCCACATCATTAATCATTAGAAAAATGCAAATCAAAACTACAATGAGATATCATCTCACACCAGTCAGAATGTCCATCACCAAAAATCTACAAACAATAAATGCTGGAGAGGGTGTGGAGAAAAGGGAACACTCTTGCACTGTTGGAGGGAATGTAAATTGATACAGCCACTATGGAGAACAGTATGGAGGTTCCTTAAAAAACTACAAATAGAACTACCATATGACCCAGCAATCCCACTACTGGGCATATACCCTGAGAAAGCTATAATTCAAAAAGAGTCATGTACCACAATGTTCATTGCAGCTCTATTTACAATAGCCAGGACATGGAAGCAACCTAAGTGTCCATGAACAGACGAATGGGTAAAGAAGATGTGACACATATATGCAATGGAATATTACTCAGCCATAAAAAGAAACGAAATTGAGTTATTTGTAGTGAGGTGGATGGACCTAGAGTCTGTCATACAGAGTGAATTAAGTCAGAAAGAGAAAAACAAATACCGTTTGTTAACACATATATATGGCCTCTTAAAAAAAAAGTGGTTATAAGGAACCTAGGGTCAAGATGGGAATAAAGACACAGACCTCCTAGAGAATGGGCTTGAGGACATAGGGAGGGGGAAGGGTAAGCTGGGACAACGTGAGAGAGTGGCATGGACATACATACACTACCAAACGTAAAATAGATAGCTAGTGGGAAGCAGCTGCATAGCCCAGGGAGATCAGCTCGGTGCTTTGTGACCACCTAGAGGGGTGGGATAGGGAGCGTAGGAGGGAGGGAGACGCAAGAGGGAAGAAAATGGGGATATATGTATCTGTATAACTGATTCACTTTGTTATAAAGCAGAAATAACACACCATTGTAAAGCAATTATACTCCAATAAGGATGTTCAAAAAAGGCTATTAAAAGACAATTTAAAAAGAAACAAAACTTCTGATGCCACTGCTTTGTTCACAAGATAAATCCCTAAATCTGTGATGTAGAAACCTACTTCTTCAGCCTTTCCTTCCTGCCCTGTCTCTAGTGTCCTGTCTCTCAGAAACACTCAGCTCAGGCCACTCTAGGCATGGTGCCCTCTCATGCTGCAGGACCCTTGGCTGAATGCTCCTACTTCTCTGTCATTCATGAGGCCTTCCTTTTTCATTCACTCAGAGCCAATTACTCCTTCCTGCACTCCTGCTGTGTTGAGTAGAGCCTAAAGCATAGCAAGCATCTCATTGCATAATTATATGTTTACATTGGTCTTCCTCATTAGGCTTCTTTGGAGGCAGGACTGAGTCTCATTTACTTATGCATTTCCAATGCCTATTATGAGGTGCTTTCCATTAAAAAAAAAAATCAACGTTTAATGAATAAATGGGGCCCGATGAGGCACAGTTTAACAAGGTCTTTGGTCTTCAGAGTCTCTTATCAGTTACTCAAAACCTTCACCAGCCTCCTTGAGGCCTCCTTACCCTTTCATTCTCGGCAGACAGAATCAATCTTACCTTATTGAGAAAATTTTGACTCTAAGGTGCATCCTTCCCACATTAGCTGTCCCTGCAACTTCTCTGAATCTGCCCTCAATGAAGTCTCAATGGCTTTTTAATTGCCATAAACCCCTACACTTTTAAGGTAGGTCAACTGTGCCAATTGTCAAATGTAAATTAATTCCACAGTGAAAAATAATTTCATATCCACCTTTGCAAGACGTGGAAAAATGGGAACTCCAGTGTATAGCCACTGAGAACATAAATTCATATAATCACTTTGAAAAAATAAAGGAAGGACTATCTAAGCAAACTGAAGATGTGCAGAGCCTTTCTGATCCACCAATTTCTCTCCTTGGCATAAATCTCAGGAACGTTCTGGCAAATGTACACCAGAAAACACATGCAAAAATTCCTTAGAGTAGTTTAAAAATAGGAAGCAATCCAAATGTCCGTTTTCCAGAAGAAATGGTAAATAAAACTGCAGCATATTCCTATAATGGCATACCATACAGTGCTGTAAGTGAAGAATAAAATGTAGTGAAACTGTAATAAATAAATGTAGTGAAAATTAGGTAAATAAATAAAATGTAGTGAAAATAAGCATAATGTTAAGCAGAAAAATGATAAGTTAGAAAATTTTATTCAGAGTAAAATTGATATAAATTTCAAAAATGTGTAAAAAGAAATGAAGTGATTTAGGATATCAGATACTTGTGTTAAAACCCCAAAGAAAAGAAAGGGAATAAAACCAAGAATTCAAGGCAATGGTTCTATTTCAGTAATCAGTTTAGTGGGGAGGGGGAATGCCTCCAAGGAGAGGCATGGGAGCTTCAAAGTTATGGGTTTATGTCTTAAGTTCGGTGCTGTATACGTGTGTTCGTTTCACATATAAGTAATATTCTTACATCTAAGTAATTACACAAGAGTAATATCAAAACATCCATATAATTAATACACTTTTGTATGATTCAGTGGTCTTTAATTTTAAAAGGTAAGAAAAAACATTTCTTCTAAGATGGCCACATTATTTTTCTGGCAAATTACAGGTTTGAACTACTTCTGGATTAAAATATATTCCTGTTTTTGAATATTTCAAGGTCAGTGTGAATGACAGAGATTTTGGGGGTTCAGATACCCCAATCCAAATGAAAGCAAGTACTCTGAAATGTGTCCTTTCATGAGTAAACCAGAAAACTTGACTCTTGGAAAAGGTCTTTTTTATTTCTTGTATTTTCTAAAGGATTCACCACTAATACCCACTCAATACAGCAAAAGAAGTGGGGCTTTGGCTTTTCTGAGTGCAACTGACTGATTTCATCTTTTCTCTTTATAGAAAAGGTAACTTTAAATATCCATTTTAAGTTTCCACTAGTAATGTTCTTCCTAATTTCCACATACATCTAATTAAAGTAAGCATCATATAATATCATAGTTGGTATTAGACTAATGCAAATGATAAGAAAGACAGAAAATAAGAATGGCATGCCAGTGAAATACAATTTTACTACTAGCAGTTATTACCTCCTGAGAAGAGAGATTGGCAAATAAAAGGAATTTCACCTTTTTCTTTCTTCCCTTCTATAGTATTCAAATCTTTTACAAGTATGTGTTACTTTTGTAACAACACGAACAAAAGATATAGTATAGATATTACGTGTGTCGAATAATTTATTTATATTTAAGGACACATTTTTATGTGTTTTCTCTACTCAGAAAACTAGATTTTATAGTAATTATGGCATTTTGTGTAAGGCAAAATTGCAATGCGGGTGAAGTTAGCCTTTGGTCATCTTCCACTTTGCCTTTGTTTCTGTAACCTTGCGTCACACCCTTGACCTAGCCAAGGCATCCACTCTCCAGTCACCCCCTGCCTGCTGTAATTCTCCTTCCCGTGCAACAAAATTTCCCCTTCTTCTTTACCTAAATCCAATTCACGCAATGTCCTCATTTAAGTTAGTCGTCACTAGAGTATCATAGGCTTCAATACAAGCAGACTTTGTACTGTTCTGATAAACAAATTTCAAATTCCATAGTATAGTTAAATACTACCAGTCCCCCTAAAACATGATTCAGATTTCATGACCACATATTAACTGTGAGTCATTGCATAAAGCACACACTTTGCTGCTAGCTCTTCAGTCTGCAAAGCACTAGGTGAATAACAAATGTGCGTCACCATCAGTGACCAATCACATCGTGTCTTTCACATTTTTCTCGGTGATTGGTCACTGCGCTCTGTTATTCAGTTCAGGCACAGGGAGCAAATTGTATTTGGGTTGCCGCCTTGTCTCCCAGTGATAAATCTACATGACAATTTATAAAAAACAGATACTCAAAAGGGAGAATAGGCCGACAAACATAAAAACACAGCCAAGAAATGAAAGTGATAGCTCTGGAAGTGAAATTCAAATCCCGTGCAAATGGAGTTAGAGAAGAAATAGCTGATCACGGGAAAGTTGATGGTGCTTTGGTTCTAAGATTCTGGATATGCACCAGAAGGAACTCTTGAAAGTACGTTTACTGACATAAATGAGGAAAGTGGTTGTAATGAAAAGAATAAAGATGTCCTAGAGGAAGTGACACTAGTGAAAACCTTCAGATTAACGGAACTCTGAGAGATATGTTCTGACATTAAAAAAGCAAAGGACAAAATGTTGGAAGCTGATCCGAACCTAGAAAGGGGTATTACAATTTGCCAAGGCACAGAGAAGATGATCACTCCAGATCGTAGGTTATATGACAAGAAGGCAAGCACTATTCAAACTGCTCTTGATACTTTTTCTTTAACAAAGAAATAAAACATTTTAATTCTTAATGTGCCTAATGATTTACATTATAGTGTACTAAATAAAATGTATACTGAAATACAGTATACTAAATAGTGTATTAAATAAATTAAAATGTTAGTTTTATTTTTTATTTCTCTATACATGTACAACAGAGTTTTTAAAGTTTTCACAAAAATTTTCAAGTCAATGGAACATTTTAATTTTTTTACCCTGAGATCACTTTGCACAGTTTCAGCTTGCACAACCATCTTCACGGTTCTGTGCTACCATACGAAGTGTGGGTTTCCTGTGTTTGACATGAAGGTCAATTAGTGTCTGCTACACTAATTAAAGCGTTCGCAGCAGAAGATGGTAGAACTAGCATAGACCGCGGTGGACTGGAGTTGAAGCTCTGACTCTGAAACTTGTTTGCTTTGTGACCTTCACTTTTTCACTTAACCTCTCAGAATTAGTTTTCTCATTTATTTGTACAAGAGAGATGTTAATACTACCTAATTTGTAGCCTGGTTGTGTGGATTAACTCAAGGGAACGAAAGCAGTAAATTATAAAGCATAATTCAAATATTAGTTGCTATCAAAAGGCATACGATTTGGAGGTGAGTGGATCAAACCCTCACGCACATCACATTCTAAAACATGGTGATGAGTGACATAATATGCTCTTCCAAAAAAAAAAAATTAATCGTAAAGGAGAGCTTTTCATACAGTATTTCTGCAACTAGTGCAAGGCATTTAAAAATAGAAATTATTCCTGGAGCTTAAGTTCTACTCCAACCTTTCCTTCCTATTCATAGGTTCTATTAACTGCTTAAACTATTCCCATATTTAAACTTATTTCTCATATTATCATTTGGATTCCAAACTTTTTGAAGTCTGTATATGTTCTCAAACAACAGTTCCCTGCTGTACTCTTGAATCATTTCATTGACTTAGTAAACTGAGATTCCAATGAACTGTTGATTATACTCAATGCATAACAAAATACTGAAAGGAGGAAAGGAGGAAAATGTTCAACTGGTTTCAAAAAGGATGTTTTAAATTTAGTTTGAAATTCTTGAATTTTCTAGAAGGCTAATAATTTCAGAACTGGCCTTCAGTGATAAGGTGGTATAAATACAACAAGGTGTCAGTTTTGGAAAGAATGAATGAGCTAGATCCAGAGCAAAATTTACAAATCGTCCCTGGTCATACCAACTGAATTTGTAATCCCAGAGATGGTCTGCAAGATACATCAACAAGCCCAGTCCTTGGCTAAGTAATAAAGTCTATACTGCCTTTAGTGCTCATCACCTTTCATGCCCTAATTTCATTAATTAGAGGACTTTCTTAAAGGGTGGACTCCATACAAAAGCTCTCAGGGACTGCTTGGTTCTCAGAGGAAGAGAGATGTGGGTGAGATCTCTTAAACCTGAATCCTCGAGCAGCTGGCTACTGCGGCCACAGTTTCAGAAGGGAAGTTAGTAATGGGTACCTTCCTGATAAACCAATAGTCTTTAATACTGCCTGAAGGGTTGAACAAAAGCCCTGTTTGAATGCTAATCTGGGTACTGCTCTAGCCCTAAAAGCCTAACCAGCAGCAGACCAAACATTTTTAGGCTCTTTTATCAGAATATAAACCAGATCTTGGTCCAGAAACTCTTACCTTGCAACTCTGAAATTGCCTCAGATGGGGACAAAGGAAAAACAAACCAAGGAAAATAGAAAATAGCTTTCTTCTTTTTTTTTTTTTTAACCCGAGACTCGGAAGAGAACTCACTTAGGCCATGCGTGACATGCCTTTCTTTCCTCAGCTCCAAATTCAGACCTGCTAGGCTGTGAAGGCAAGCCCACTGCCCCAACCCCCACCCCGAGTTGCGGGGTACACTCGTGTTTTCATTTTACACAAGATGTTAAAGAGCTGCATGAGTCCATCTAAAAGGAAAATGCTACAAATGAGAAAGGGTCCGGAAGATTCTAGAAAGAAGGAAAAAAATCACAGAGACAAAACAGCTCCACACATCAAAAACCACATAAAAGTAGAGAGAACAGTAAAAAGGATCCCTACGTATCCACTGCCCAGACTCTGTAATTACCAACATTTTGGTAATCTTGCCCTGTTATAAGGGAGGTCAGTAAACTTCTTCTGTGAAGGGTCAGACAGTAAATATTTTGAGCTATTTGACCATATGGTCCCTGTCACAACTACTGCACTCTGTTGTAGTGTGAAAGCAGCCATAGATTACAAACAAATGAGCACATATGTGTTCCAATGAATTTCATTTACAAAAACAGTCTATCCTCACCACCCACAGGAAATTCCTCTTCTGATTTTTCTTCACAGGTTATTCCTCATCTTGAACATCATTAAACTGTATCCTTCTGCTTCTTTCACTGAGCATAAATTTGCGATTATTTCATGTTGTTGTTTGTATCAGTACTTCGTTTCTTTTATTGCTAAATATTGATAGTATTCCATTATATGATAATGGAATAAATAAATATATACCTGTTATTTTGTTTATCCCTTCTTCTGTTGATAGACATTTGGATTGTTTCCAAAATTTTTGCTGTTATGAATAAAACTTCCTTCAACATTCATGTATAATTTTATAGAAATAAGGTTTAATTTCCTGAGGATGAAATTAATAAATTATTGATTTATGTTTTGTTAAAAGTGACTAGTACAGTGAGTGTATCATTGTATACTCCCTTCAGGAATGTATAAGAGATCTAGGTCATCCACATTCTTGCAAACTCTTGGTACTGTCAGTCTTTTAAAATCTTAGCCTTTCTAGTGATTCTTCAGTGATGTTTCATTGTGATTTTAATGTGCACTTCCATGATGATTAATGTGTTTAAGCATTTTTCAAGTATTGGCCATCCAATATATGACTTTTGTGAGTGTCTAAGACTTTTGGCCCTTTTTAATTGAGTTGCTTGCCTTTTAATTATTAGTGTTTCTAGATTTGAGTCTTTTGTCAGATATATGTATTGGGAGTATTTTCTCTGAGTCTACAGCTTTCCTTTTTTTAATATTCTTATTCTTTACTTTTTTCCCATATACCCTCTCTTTTACCTCCATATACTATTTCTTCTATTATTAATGATTTATATTAATATGGTATTTTTTTGCAATGGATAAGCCAATAATGACAATTATTATTAAATAAAGACCATAGTTTAATTAGAGTTCATTCTTTTTGTTGTTCAATTCTGTGGGTTTTGATAAAAGCATAATGTCACGTATCCACCATTACAGTATCATATATAGTAGTTTCACAGACCTGTAAATGTCTTGGGCTCCATTTATGTATTTATTCATTCCTAACCCTCCCCTTCCCACCAAGGCCTGGCAACCACTCATCTTTTTACTGTCTGTAGAGTTTTGCCTTTACCAGAATGTAATAGAGTTGGAATCATACAGTATGTAGCCTTTTCGGCTCCTTTCACTTACCAATATGTATTTGAGGTTCCCCCTCGTCTTTTCATAGATTGGATAGCTCATGTCTTCTGGTTGCTGAATAATACTTCACTGAATGGATGTACTACAGCGTGTGATAAACACATTCACCTATTTAAGCACATCTTGGTTATTTCCAAATTCCCACTCTGAGCCTGTGCCTCGGGGCCTTGATCTTTACAAGTTTTTCTCAGATTCTTCCACCCCTTAGGTGAGACACGAAGGCTAGTGGGACCTGGGGCTGGGTGTTTCCCTTCCTTCACATCAAAGACTAGAAGAGAACGAAGTTCACTCTTCCCCTACTTCAAAGGCCAGAGGCGAGTGAAGTTGATTATTTTCTTTCCCTGCATGAGTTAGGTTCTGGTAAAACATTTTGGTTGGTCTGTGATAAAATAGTTGCCCTTAAGGTCAGGTCTTTTTAAGGAAAATTGAATCCTCTGGCAGGATTTCGAAATGGTTACCTCCCCCTCCCCTGCTATAAGGGGTTTTTTCTCTGATCGCAGTGACAACCTGGTGAGGCTCTGGGGAGGGGAAGTAAAAATCACAGAAGTTTGGGGGTCCCCTAAGGCTGCACCCTCCAGAATTTTAATCTCTTAAACTGGTCCACTCTCAGTCTCCAGCAATTAGCCAATTATCCCTTATTCCTGCTAATTTCTGCCTCCAGGGAAGTTTTCTGCCCCTGGTAAACTCTGATTTTCTGTATTCACCTCTCTCTTTCCATTTTTCAGGTCAACTGTTTGCTTTGTGACTTCAGTTCTCTGACGGGGCTAAGAAGAGCTGTTGATTTTCAGTTTGTTCAGCTTTTTCTCACTGCGACGACTTCCAGGCTTTTTATATGCTTGACTAGAAACTGGAAGTTTTTGCTTTTTCATTCACAGCATCTTTTGAGAACAGAAGGTTTAAAATTTGATTAACTCGTTTATTGTTTTTCTTTCTTTTATAGTTAGAGCTTTTTGGAATTCCATATAAAAATAATCTTTGCCTAATTTCCAGTTTGCTAAGATTTTCCTTTCATTTTCTGCTGGAAGCTCTATAATTTTGGCTTTTACATCTAAGACTATAATCCATTTGATAATAATTTTTGTATATCATGCATCAGGATTTTTTCCACACAGATATCCAGTTGGTTATACAGCATCTATTGAAAAACCTGTTCTTTCTTCATTGAATTGCATTGATGCCTTTTTCAAATATTTGACTATACACGTGGGTGTATTTTTGGATATTAATTCTGTTACATCTGTCTTTCCTAACTCCAGAACCGCACTGTCTTGATTACCTCATCTTAATATCAGGAAGTAGAAGAGCTCCAACTTTATTCTTTTGCTATTCTAAAACGTTCCCTTTTGCGTACAGATTGTAATATCAGCTGGACAATTTTCATGAAAAACTCTTTGGCATTTTTTATTGTTATTTCATTGAATCTGTAGATTGGGAGGAAATAGTAAATCCTCCAGTCTATTAGCATGATGTATTTCTTCATTTATATACATGAAGAGGTCTTCATTCCTCTCAACAAATGTTGTAGTTTTCAGTGAGGAATATTTATGTCTAGATATTTATAGTTATTTATACTTTTGTAAGTAGTGTTAATTTCTGAGTTTTATTTGCTAATTGCTTTTGCTAGTAAATAGAAATATAACTGATTTTTTTTACATTGACATTATATCCTAAGACCTGTTTGAGCTCATTTATTACAGCTAGTAGATTTTATGTGGATTTCTTTTGATGTTTTTCATCAATTTTGGAATATTTTCAGTTTATATTCCTTCAAGTATGTTTTTTTTTCATTTTTTTTCTCTATGGTTCTGAGATTTCTAAATGTATGCATGGGTTTTTTTAAGGTTTAATTTATACTAGGGTACCTTTAATATCTTAGCTCAGTGTTTCCATATATCAAGAATGTACAGTATCAAAAAAAAGAACATTTGATCTCCAATCGTGGTCAAGAACAACTCATAACTAGCGTAAGTTTGAATCTGGTTATAGAAGAAAATCCAACTTGCTGTCCAACTCTGATATTAGAAAATAATTTAAGTAACAGATGTTGCAAAGTAAAGATACAGACACTAAAACATGATAGTTTAGTAATAAGGTGGCAGCATTCCTCATCTGTCACCATGAAACTATAGTATCAGTTATTATATACTGTTACATACAGATATGTTTTTCATCAATGTTGGAAAATGTTCAGTTGATACTTCAAGTGTTTTCTGATTCGTTTTCTTTCTCTAGTGTTCTGAGATTTCCAAATATACATGTTAGACCACTTGATATATTGTCCCATTGGTATCTAACACTGTCTCCTTTAGTCTTTTTTATCGTGTGCTTCATTGCATATAATCTGTACTAGGCTATTTTCAATGTCACTTATACTTTCATCAGTATTTATTTTGCTCTTAAAATCAATGTATTTTCTATTTCAGATATTTGTTTTACATACCCAAGATCTCTATGTGATTTTTCTTTAATAGTTTCCATTTCTTTACTAAAATTCCTTTCCTGTTGACCTATTCTTTCCATGTTTGCCTGAAAATCCTTGGACATTTATATTAATTATTTTAAAATCTTCATTTGCTTGTTCCAATGCCTGGTTCACCTATGAATTGGTTCCTTCCTCTCCCCTGCCCACCAATTAAATTGGGGTTCTACATTCTTGCTTCTTTTTACACCTAGTGACTTTTTTTTTTTTTTTTTTTTTTTTTTGCCACCCTATGTGGCATGTGGTATCTTAGTTCCCCAGCCAGGGGTTCAATCCATGCATTGGAAGCGTGGGGTCTTAACCACTGGATCGCCAGGAAAGTCCTTATGCGTAGTGATTTTTGACTGATAACCAGACATTATGTATAGAAAAACAGAGGAGACTGAGAAATATTTTTGCATTGCTTTGTTTTCCCAGAGAGCAGGGTATCTAGTGTCTAAAATGAGATAAGCTGGATTTCACTGAGTGTTGATTTGATCTGTGACTGAGCTTCAGCTTTAAGGGGTTAAATTTAAGTCTGATTTAGCCCAACCTCTAGTGCTGCCATCACCACGGACCTGTCACTGCCACCACAAATCACTCCCACTTCCAAATACCAGCTAGGGGCTACTTTTTCAAGAGTTTGAGCGTTTAAAAGGGTCTTCTCTCTAGAAATCAGCTCATTAAAGCTTTCTCCTGTCCATCTCTCTTAGACAGTCCTATTAAAATACATGATTTTAATATTACCCAGGTTTTTCTTGGTGCTAATATGTCAGAAAAGATAATCTCTGTCTTTCCACATCTAAACCATAGATGGAAGCCCTCATATTTTTGGAGCACTATTTTAATCCAGAAATGATGTCATTTTACCACTGAGTACTTCAATAGGCTTCTCCAATTGGAATGTTTAACAATCTCCAAACCATTATAACACCTAAAAATTAATTATAATTTCTCAATATCATTTTATACCCAATCCATATTTAAATTTCCCTATTTATCTAAAACACCCTCTTCCTGTTGGTTTATTCAAGTCAGTATTCAAAAAGGGTCTGTAGATTGCATGTGTTTGTTATGTCTCTTGGACTCTATATTTGACAGCAGTCACTCTATTTTGCTATTTTATTTTTACACACCATTCATTTGTTGCAGAAACCAGGTTGTCTCATGCAGTGTCCTACATTCTGGATTTGGATGGTTGCTCTCTTGTCCTTGCGGTTAATGTTTTCCTCTATCTCCCATAGTCATTGTAAAGTATTAGACCTAAAGATTTGGATTATATCCAGATTTATTTAATTTTAGTGTAGATATTTCATGTCTATATCTCATCAGGAGGCCCATAATACCTAGTTACCCCCTTGTGTAATTCCAAAATTGGTGTCAGTCTAACTCCATCATAACATTTTAACACTTAAAAGCTCTCATTGACATCTCACCAAGTGGTTTTAGTGGCTACTGTTTAACATTTTAACCAGTGGTCACAAAAGGATGACTTTCAAATTCTATCATTTCCTCTTCATTTATTAGCTGGAATTCTTCTATAAAGAATATCTTTCATCAACCATAGTCATTTCTTCTATAAAAGTGGTATGTATATTCCCAAAATCACTGCATTATGGGATTTTGTCAATTAGCTGTAACAGGGTTTATAGGAAAATAAGGCTGAGGGTGAACATGAACTTGAATAATCTTACAGGTAATATAATATAAAGAAAACTCAGATATGTGACACAGTTTAAAATATTTAATTCCTAATAAAGAAAGAAATACTACAGTAAATAATGAACTTTACCTTAGCAGTAGACATCAAGTTTGCTTGGCAAAAGTAGATGTGTTCAAGTGCTGTAACTGTTAATTTATGGAGAAGAAGAAGAAAATACATGATCATTAAGATAAAATGTAATGAGGTCAGAGGCTCTAGCTCATTGTCCTGGTGGGTTTTATTGGTTGTTGTTTTTGTTTTTTGGTCGGTGATGGTGGTGATGTTTTTTCCCTACATTGGCTTAAAATATAAAATTGGATTTTGTTGTTTTACCAAGTTTCTCCCTTTCACAAAGCTGCAGCTTATACATCTCAGTGAGCTTATACATCTCAGCTTGTACATCATCTTAGAGGCAAAGGTGCCTCTAAGTGATATCCTGCTGTACTCAGCATCCTCACCTGTATCCTACAGCCCACTGCAAGTGCTCCTCAGGCCCAGTGAAAGCAAATAATTGTGAAGTGTTAAGATCTATCGTTCCTTTTACGTTCACAGCATCATATTTTAGGGTGCACAATTAGTGGATTCCTTTAGATCTATAGATTCCCTCAATAGCACATATTCTCTTGTTTATTTCAAAACACTTTATTATTTCAAGCTTCTCTTCAATACATGAGGTTTTCCTTTTTCATTCATTGCCTGGATTCTTATAACCAGGATATTTACTTATGGTTTAGATTCTGTACCTAAGTTTTCGAACTCTGGAGAACACGTTTCACACAGATAGGGCAATGCCTATGAGTAACTGAATAAGAGAGAATATGACACAAGAGTGTAGGTTTCGTAGATTCTTCCACAAGCCATTATGCTCTTCTAAGATGAAATGACTGCACACAGTGGGTGTAACTTGGTAGTTCAAGACATTCACCTTGTAAAAAATTGTATATTTTGCATTTTGGTGATTTCTTCTTTTATCTACTATGTATGAACAGATTCAGGCATTACAGACAAGCATTATACCAAAAGGATTATATGTTGTATAGGAAAGATAGGAGAAAATCTTAATTCTTTCTTCTTATTGACCACTTTTCAAAGTAATGAGCTGGTGCCCCAGAAACTTTCAGTGCTGTCCTGTGAGCTGTTTTATACATTTCAGTATTAAGAACTTATGGATTTTTAGGTCGAATGTGCTTTACTCAGTTGCAGTTATTATGTTTTTAATGCTTAAATTTGTCCCATGCTGAGCCAGTGAGAGGCCCTTTTAGCTTGTTTCAGTGTTCTACTGAAATAACACCATTAACCTTTGATAACGTTTTTCCTTTCCCAGCATAATAAGGTATATCTCAGACTCATTTTGCTCATCCCCTATTTCAGGCCTGGAACTGAGCTAGTTTTTCAAGGAGTCCTGCTCCCTTTTAGTAGAAAATGATATTAGAAACCACAATCTGGGTGATAAGAAAATTCATTGCTTTGGGATGTCATTGCAAACCTATCATTGCTTCTAGGTTTTTTAATGGACAAAGTCAGGAAACACATATATTAGAAAAAATAAATTATACGTTTGTACTGCTTTTTCTATTTCAAATTTAAGAATACAGAGCTTTTTCTTGACTTCTTTGATTTGACATTTTTACCTTTGTTTTCTCTTTGCTGAAAAGTCTTAGTTCCTAAAGGTCTTAACATAATTACTTATTTGGTGTTTATCATATTATTTCTATGATAGTTTCAAAATCACAATATGATTAATGTTAACTGAATGAAGTTTATGTCAGTCTGTTTTGTCCATGAAATAAATCCCAATAGAGACATTCAGCTAAAATAAGTATGCCTTAAACTCAATTGAAGTAATTGCTTCTCTGTGTTTATGTCAGCAACTTGATACAGTTAGGCTTATTTCCTTCTTTTTCTTCCCCCTAATTTTTAGATACTGCTTTTTTTTCTCTTCTGAGTTTGACTTTTTAATTATGTAAAAACTTTTACAGGGTTCCAGAAAGAAAAACTTTATGAGGTACATTCACAGAAGTCTCTCTAGCATCTCTGTTCTTCCGTCTGGTTACCTCCTTGCCCATGCACATAACCATACTTATTAAGTTGGCGTTATCTTTCCAGTTTCTTTTATAAAATATAAGTAAATACAAAGATATACCCAAATTGCCTTCCTATTTCTCACACAAAGATAGCATTCTTCTTCATGTTGCCTTTTTAGACTCAACGGTATATTTTGGATATCAGGCCCTATTCATATATTGATATCTTATCCATTCCTTTTCTCAGCTGCATAGCACTTCCTTGGGTTAATTAACCATAATTCATTGAGCCAATTCCCTGTTAATGGGCATTTCAATTGCTATTATAAATAATGCTGCTATGAATAGGCTTGTTCAAAGACCATATAGTATTTTGCTAATGGGATAGATTTCGAGGCAAAGAGTGGATAAATATGCATATATTATTTCTAAATGGATTAGCAAACACCTAAAGAAAGTCCATGACATGAAAAGACCAAAAGAATCATGTAGCTATAGTGCTCCCAGCAGAAACAAAGATCCTTCTAGGAGACAATACTTTCGAAATAATATCACTATATTACTCAGAGAAAAAGAGGAAGAAAAGAATAAAATGACATTAAACAAAGAACATTCAGTGGGACTTTCCTGGCAGTCCAGTGGTTAAGACTTCACCTTCTAATGCAGGGCATGTGGGTTCAATCCCTGGTCGGGGAGCTAAGATCCCACATGTCTCACAGCCAAAAAACCAAAACATGAAACAGAAGCAATATTGTAACAAATTTAATAAAGACTTTAGAAAATGGTCCACGTCAATAAAATCTTTAAAAAAAAAAAAAAGAACATTCAGAGAACAAAAATGAGCTCCTAAAAATTAAAATACTAGGGAAGAAATGAAAAATGCTGTAGTATATTTAGAAGATAAAAAAATCAAAGACATTTATGTGAAATTAGCCGAAGATATGAAAAATAGGAGGAAAAAAAAAAAGCAAGAATATTAGATTAGATGGAAGGTCCAAACAGTGGAAATCCAGAAATAGAGGACTGAGAAAATAAAAGCAAGGAAGTCATCAAAAACAAATTTATGAAAAAATTTCCATGAATAAATGACAAATGTTCCTAGATTAAAAGGATTCATTAGGAGACCAGCAGAGTAGATGAAAGTAAACACTCACCACAGCATGGCATGACATTTTAGCATTTCAGAACACTGAGGACAGTGGAGATTCTAAAAGATTTGAGAGAAGAAGGCGAGAGAGTTACATCACACACAAAGGTCAGAAATAGGACCGACTTCTGACGTCTCAGCAACAACATGGAAGCTAAAAGGCAGTGGACACCAAAAAAATTCTGAAGGAAAGAGGTTTCTAACTATATCAAAGGGGGCCCCAAGACCACCCCCCGGTTCCATGATTCACTAGGAGGACTTACAGGATATAGTTGTACTCACTGCTATGGTTTATAACAGCAAAAGGAGACAAGGCAAAATCAACTCATAGTTTTTCCCCTAAAAAGCTAATGACTTTTGTTACTAATTCTTTTTGGACTCAATCCCCTTATTAGAACAGCAAAAAAGTAATGGAAATAATTTGCTCTAACTGTAGCTTGCATTTATTAATGACCTTTCCCTTTAAAATGAGCCCTGTATAACAGCTCTCATTTGGTCCTCAGCAATGCTGAGAGCAGCAAGGTAGCTGTTATCCCTGTTGCTTAAAATAAGACAAAAACATTGAGTGTTACTGAAATTGTTAAGTCTTGATCAAGCTGACCCCACAGGTCAATAATGAAGCAAGAGCTGAAATCCAGATGTTCTAATGAAAACTCCAGACTCTTTCCACTGTCTTGCTGCCACCTGCTACCAATCTCACCAGGTCACTTGACTCTCAAATGAATAATGGTCATGATAGCCCAAGAGGAAGATAGAACATATAAATATAAAATATTATTATTATTACACAGCTCTAATGAAGCAACTCACTACAACACTAATCGGTAAATCAAATGCAATGGCTCACCCTATCTGCCTCAAAGAAACACTGTAATTAACCTTTTTAAATCCATCAGGCAGAAGAGCTTCTTGGAGATTTTTTTTCTTTAATGTGCTTACATTCAAGCTGTGGATAAAGGCAGAAGTGTATGTGAGTTACCCTGTGCTAAGTGCAACCCAGAGGCAGAAAAGTTCAACTTGGCTCTTCTGCTTCCCCCTCCCCATTGCGGTCAGTATAGAAACTCCTCTAGTCCCTACACACCACCTGCAAGCATCCCACAGGCGTCTTCTCCTTCAAACGGCTGGAAGGTAGCAATTTGAGCAACAGGTGTATATAGCTTTTAATAATGATGACATAGTGGATAATTCAGAACCAGAAAACTTGTAAAGGACCTAAAAACAAATTTCACAAAAGAGAAGAGCCAACAGAAATTTAAAATATTGCAACAATCACAACCTCCAATTAAGTGGAAAACATTTTGGGAGATCATGGTGCCAACATCATTTATCATTGGTTGAATAGTGCATGTACAGAAGAGGGAGAGCAGGATGCACATCTGTCCTGCCCTGTTTCTACTGTATCAGGAAGAGAATTAAGTTCCAGAAGAGAAGAGAATCTAAATGACACTTCTTACTCTAAACATAATGTGAACACATGCAGGTTGCTGTGTATTTACTGGACAAACACGACAGAGCTCCCAGTATCCTGTGGTCAACATCATTTACAGTTTTGATTAGATCGAGTATAAAATATTACAACTCCTCTGTGCATTGATATCTGCACATCCCACAACTAAACCACATACCAAAGCCTTGTTTATACTTGATTTCAGTCACTGGACCACTGCTTGAATGATATACTATACTTTTCAAAGTGTGGAGCAATGATCACTTTCATTGGAATAATGTATAATCATGCAAAAATTTTTCAGGCTAAAAATCATGTCAAAAGTGGTCCAGAGGGCTTCCCTGGTGGCGCAGTGGTTGAGAGTCCGCCTGCCGATGCAGGGGACGTGGGTTCGTGCCCCAGTCCGGGAAGATCCCACGTGCCGCAGAGTGGCTGGGCCCGTGAGCCATGGCCGCTGAGCCTGCGCATCCGGAGCCTGTGCTCTGCAACAGGAGCCAGACCCGCTCCAGACTTATTGACTCAGTCTCCAGAGAGTGAATCTTGCAGATTCCTTTTAAATAGGCTTTCCAGATGATTGTTAACTACACTGAAGTTTGAGAACCAGTGAGCTTCGGGACTCCTATCTGAGTAATACCATCCATAGTGCTTACTGAGGACACTGAACTTTGTTTTTACCTGCATAATTCATTTACTTTTTTAACCAGCAGCTATTGATTGTGTTTCTTTTTAATAAGCTTTTTAAAAAAATAAATTTGTTTATGTACTTACTTATTTTTGGCTGTGTTGGGTCTTCATTGCAGTGCTCAGGCTTTCTCTAGTTGCAGCAAGTGGGGGCTATTCTGTTGTGGTGCTCGGGCTTCTCACTGCAGCGGCTTCTCTTGTTGTGGAGCACAGGTTCTAGGTGCGCGGGATTCAGTAGTTGTGGCTCACGGGCTCTACAGCGCAGACTCAGTAGCTGTGGCGCACGGGCCACGTGGAGCTGTTGCTCCACGGCATGTGGGATCTTCCCGGACCAGGGCTCGAACCAGTGTCCCCTGTGTTGGCAGGCAGATTCTTAACCACTGCACCACCAGGGAAGTCCGATTGTGCTCTTTCTATATCATACCTTGTTCAAGATAACAAAGTACGGTATTGAACAAAACGCACACGGTCCCTGCTGCTCACCAAGGCATTTACATCCTAATGCATCCCATTGTATCATGAGATTATACTGAAGAGTTTTGGCAGCCACCACAGCAATGGGTATCAAACGTCACATGAGAAGCTTGTTAAACATCACACATATTCAGCATATCTGGAGTGGATTTTAAGAATCTACATAATTAACACACTGCCCAGGTGGTTACAACCACACTTTGAGAAACCCGATCCCAGAGAGTTGGGATATAGAATACATAATTTGTTGTATATGTTTAGGCTTAAGTTAACATATTGTGCAACATCTGTGGTTTCAGGTAAAAAAAGAGCACATATTTTATATCTGCCCAACATTTTCCTTCCAATTATTCAAGCAACTAGTTTTTACAAGTTGTAATTATAAATAAGCATATTTATTTAATAACTCAGCAAGTATTCAGCAAGCACTGTTGAGTACCTACTATGTGTCTTGCTCCCTGATGGACACCGGGAAAACAGAGATTGGAAGGCTTTGTCTCCTCCCTTAGGGAGCGGACAGGGAGGGGGGCTTGGTAGCTATCAATTTCCTCAAATGCCTTAGCAACTCTTATGGACAAAAGTGAGCTGGGGGCACAGAGGAAAACGATTGGCTGTGCCTAGGGAATCTGCAAAGTGTGCAGAGAGGAAGTGACATGGGGACAGGTTTAAAGAATCCTTCCAGACAGAGAGGTAGAGGATTACAATATGTGCCAGGCATTGTGTGGAGTGTTTGTAAGCATGAGCTCATCCGTTTTCACACCATCCTTTGAGGTAAATGCTTTCATTATCACAATTTTATAGAAAAGGGACCTGCAGCCAGAGAGGGTACATGACTTGCCCCAGGTCACGTGCATAGTGAGCGGCTGAGCTGTCACACTCAGGCTGTGGGAAGCCAGAGCCTGCAGGTTTAGATGCTCTGCTCTGTCCCATCATAGGTGGAGGAAGAGCCCGAAGGCATGGGAGACCCTGCCATGCTCAGGGATCTCAAACAGCACAGGACCCAGAGCAGAACATATGTGGAAGGAGAAGAAGTTAAGAGCAGAAGTATGGGTGGGGCCTTGATTTCCAAGACACACATAAAAACTGGCTTCCTGACTTGACACTCTGAAATTTACATTTCTATTTTCAGGATTCAATACAAGAATCCATTCATGTAGGCATAAAGAAGTACTACAGTTGGTCCTCATTATTTGCAAATTCCATATCTGTGACTCATCAATACACTCAAATGTATTTATAACTCCAAAATCATTACTCGTAGTTTTTTCATGACCATTTGCGGACATGCACACACGCAGAGTAGTGAAAACTTTAAGTCCCCCCGTCACCCCCAACGCCCAAGTTCCTGGCTGAGGTGACACAAGAGCTTTCAGCTCTCATTAAGTAAGCAAAAGTGTGCTTTCTGCAGTCTATTTAGCACCACTGTTTTCACATGTTTGTGCTTTCTGTTGGTGATTTTGCTGTTTCAAATGGCCTTTAAGCACAGTGCTGAAGGGTTCTCTGGTGTTCTAAAAGCAAGAAGGCTGGCATGTGCATGATGGTGAAAATACACGTTAAGTAAGCTTCTTCAGGCGTGAGTTACAGTGCTGTTGGCCCTGAGTTCAATGTTAATTAAATATAAATTATAATAATATATATAAATACATAGCATATATTATAGAATATATTATGTACTATAATTATTAATTATACTGTATTACATACTTTAATATAGACATTGTTCAATATTGAACTCAGGGCCAACAGCACTATAACTCAGGCCTGAAGGAAGCTTCACTAACACGTGTATATTTTGGGTTGGCCAGAAAGTTTGTTCGTGTTTTCCTGTAAGATGCTATGGAAAAACCCAAACGAAGTTTTTGGCCAACCCAATAGTATCTGACACATACACACACACACACAATAAGGTGTTTTTATTTATTTGTTTATGTGTAATGTATTTTTAACGTCTTTACTGGAGTGTAATTGCTTTACAATGGTGTGTTAGTTTCTGCTGTATAACAAAGTGAATCAGCTATACGTATACGTATATCTCCATATCTCCTCCCTCTTGCGTCTCCCTCCCACCCTCCCTATCCCACCTCTCTAGGTGGACACAAAGCACCGAGCTGATCTCCCTGTGCTATGCAGCTCCTTCCCACTAGCTATCTATTTTACATTTGGTAGTGTATATGTGTCCATGCCACTCTCTCACTTCATCTCAGCTTACCCTTCCCCCTCCCCGTGTCCTCAAGTCAATTCTCAATGTCTGCATGGACATATATACACTGCCCCTAGGTTCTTCAGAACAGTTTTTTTTTTTTTTAGATTCCATATATATATGTGTTAGCACACGGTATTTGTTTTTCTCTTTATGACTTACTTCACTCTGTATGACAGTCTCTGTGTCCATCCACTTCACTACAAATAACTCAATTTTGTTTCCTTTTATGGCTGAGTAATATTCCATTGTATATATGTGCCACATCTTCTTTATCCATTCATCTGTTGATGGACACTTCAGTTGCTTCCATGTCCTGGCTATTGTAAACAGAGCTGCAATGAACATTGGGGTACATGTCTCTTTTTGAATGATGGTTTTCTCAGGGTATATGCCCAGTAGTGGGATTGCTGGGTCGTTTGGTAGTCATATGGTAATTCTATTTTTAGTTTTTTAAGGAACCTCCATACTGTTCTCCATAGTGTCTGTATCAATTTACATTCCCACCAACAGTGTAAGAGGGTTCCCTTTTCTCCACACCTCTCCAGCATTTATTGTTTCTAGATTTTTTGATGATGGCCATTCTGACCGGTGTGAGGTGATACCTCATTGTAGTTTTGATTTGCATTTCTCTAAGGATTAGTGATGTTGAGCATCATAAGGTGTCTTTAAACAGAAACACACATAAAACAAGGTTACATATTGATCAGCTGATAAAAATGTTGTGATCAGAGGTTTGTAGGAACCCAACTTCTGTATTTTGGTGAAAGACAATTGTTCAACGTTTGCTAATTCAGTGCTCACAGTGATTGTATAGAATATAACTACCACAAATGACAAGAATAGTCTGTATTTTCAGAAGTGAAATGAAATTAATAATAATGATAATACCTTCAATATATTGAACATTTGCTCAGATACCATGCCAACTGCCTTATGCTTGTTAACCATTTTAATTTTTGTGACAGCTATATGAGGACAGTATTATTATTGCTACCCTACAGAGGAGGAAACGAAGACACAAGAGGTCAGTTATCTCCTCAGGATGATATAGCTAATTAAGTGACAGAGACAGAATTTGAAACTAGGTCTGACTTCAAAGCCCAGGTGATAGGGTAGAGCAAGTATTCATACAATCTCCAGAATTAAGGAAGCCCCATTTGTAAACACCAGTATCATCGTTGCATGTTCTCTAATTGAAACCATTTTGGATAAGGATTTTATTTGTTGGGTCGCCAGTGTTAACTTCACCATCTTTCTACATGCTAATAAGTTGGTCCTTTCATTTGGACACCTGTATTCTTCAGTGCCTGATGGGTAAATCTTCAGGACAAAATTTCTTCAGTTCCAGATGGGTAGGTCATACAAGGCAAGGCGGGTCATTCACATAAATGACTTTGGACCCCTCTATATTATTTATGCAACTTCCTGTAAACCTATAGTTATTTCAAAATAAGAAGTTTTTTTAAATGACCTTTGAAATCCCTTCCAAATCTGAAATTCCATGACTTCCTGAGCTTGCTTTTCCGGATGCTTAGCACAGGATAATGTACTTGTGGATGTTAAAGAGACTCCAGAGGACCAAAGCGGTAATGGACGTACATCAGTTCTTTGCTGGTGCCTAGGAAGATCAAATTTCTAAGTGGTAATATCCCCAGAAGTCCAAGGCTATTTAAAGACAATGTACCTCCATAGATACTACATAGATACTGTGAGGACACTTTCAGAGGAAGGCCAAGTTAATAAAACAGAAATAGACCACATCTGTGTGGTAGAAGGCTTCAACAATATTAACACAGCAAGTGTGACTTGCCTTAAAATAGCTTGCTTACTTTGTAGAATTCACAGAACATAACCACACATTTAAACATCCAAAGTTATTGTAAAACAATATAGTTAGGAGACAACAAACACACTAAAATGCAAAAATAAAACAAAACAACAACAAAAACTACCTGACTTCTTCCCCACTAACACATCGTATAACAAGATACATATTTGGAAGTCTAAACTACTCATCTGAAATACAATGTGCACAATATGGACAATTTGGGGATGTCCTGATTCTCAGGACATAACTTTTTAGCCAATTTATGTAAATAGCTTTTTGGACTTCTAATTACACTGTTTAGAATCATAAAAATGTAGTTACTGAAAAACTAATGCACAAAACCCAGCCTAAGTAAAGAACAAGGAAACTCAAAACACTTGAGGCTACCCAGCCATTCTCTATCTTGTTGACTCATGAAATCTAATGGCTAAGTACTGCAGGCAATATTTTAAATGTTTTTTTTTTTAATCACAGAGGTAGCTGCCAGTTTACTACATGAACAGCCATAATATAATGGAATTAATTTTTGGAAATTACATATCTAGCAGGATATGAAGGTCATTCTTACAAAGTATTACACCATCAACAAAAATGCTAATGCCTCAAGTGTATTCAGTAGGAAGACTACATTGAATATTGATTTGATCAAGTTTTGAACATGTTTGTGTTCCTCCTGATGAATCTGTGATCAAGTATTCATAGTCTCAAAAGACTGGAACAAGTTTTATCTACATCAGTGATGTCACATGATGTCTCCCTGACATTTCAAAAGGTGCAAAATCAAACAAATGTCATCAGGGAAGAGCCAGTTGGCCATATAAACCAGTCCCATAGGGTGACATATTCCCAATTATATTTATCTTTTCTTATTTATTACATTTGTCTATGTACTAACCAATATGATTTAGTCAAAAAAAACTTGTATTTTACTTTCTGGTTTGAATCACATTGGCCTCTGAAGTCCAATGCATTTTTTTTCAAACTTTTATCATCCAGGCAACTGACTCTTACAGATCCACCTATGCCTTTTCCTGGAAATTATTTTTAAGATGAATCTAAGTATAATGCTAGCATGTTTGTAAATGTTGACGATATTTGAATTTCAGACTTTCAGCCTCCTTATGAGCCTAGTTTGAATTAAAGTGAAAGGTGAGGGCTTCCCTGGTGGCACAGTGGTTGAGCATCTGCCCGCTAATGCAGGGGACACAGGTTCGAGCCCTGGTCTGGGAGGATCCCACATGCCGCGGAGCAACTAGGCCCGTGAGCCACAACTACTGAGCCTGCGCGTCTGGAGCCTGTGCTCCACAACGAGAGAGGCCACGACAGTGAGAGGCGCACGCACCGCGATGAAGAGTGGCCCCTGCTCGCCACAACTAGAGAAAGCCCTCGCACAGAAACAAAGACCCAACACAGCAAAAATAAATTAATTAAAAAATAAAATTCCAATAAATCTCCATTAGATTTAAAAAAAAGTGAAAGGTGAAAGCATATACCTAATGTATTTTAGATTGAGGAACTCTCTTCAAGCAAGGGCTAATGAATATGTATTTGTTCGAAACAGTACTTAGGCTTTGTCCATATGTAAAGGTACTGAAAACTTCCTGTGATAAATTGAAAGCTATGTCCATTAAAGAAATAATTGATAAGCTGGACTTCATTAAGATTAAAAACTTCTGCTCTGCAAAAGACAAAACTTCTGCTCTCATTCAAGAGAATGAGAAGAGAAGCCACAAACTGGGAGAAAATACTTGCCAAAAAAACACACCTTGTAAAGGACTGTTATCAAAAATGTACCAAAAAACTCTTAAAACTCAACAATAAGAAAACAAACAACCCAATTAAAAAATGAGCCGAGGACCCTGAAAAAGAAGATATACAGATGGCAAATAAGCATATTAAAAGATACTCTACATCAAGTCATCAAGGACATGCAAATTAAAACAAGATACTACTACGCACTTATTAAAAGATCAAAGTCCAGAATACTGACAATATCAAATGCTTATGAAGATGTGGAGCAATAGGAACTCTCATTGGTGGTTTGAATGCAAAATGGCACAGCCACTTTGGGAGACAGTTTGACGGTTTCTTACAAAACTAAACATACTCTTACAATATAATCCTGCAGTTGTGCTCCTTGGTATTTACCCAAAGGAGTTGAAAACATATCCATACAAAAATCTGCACATGGATGTTTCTACCACTTTATTCATAACTTCCAAAACTTGGAAGCAACCAAGATGTCCTTCAGTAGGTGGTACATACAGATAATGGAATATCATTCAGAGCTAAGAAACAAATGAGCTATCAGGTCATGAAAAGACATAGAGAAAATTTAAATGTATATGACTAAATAAAAGAAGCCAATGTGAAAAGGCTACATACTGTATGATTTCAACTATATGATATTCTGGAAAAGGCAAAACTATGAAGTGAGTAAAAGGATCAGTGGTTGCCAAGGGTTGGGGAGGATTGGAGATAAATAAGCAGAACACAGAGGATTTTTAGAGCAGCGAATATACGCTGTACGGTATCATAATGATGGATACATGTCAATACACACTTGTCCAACCCCTAGAATGTAAAACATCAAGAGTGAACCTGAATGTAATATATAGACTTTGGAAGAGTATGATGTGTCAGTGTAGGTTCATCAGTTGCAACAAATGCACCACTCTGGTGGAGGATGTTGATAATAGGGCAGGCAGTGCATGCACAGGAGCAGGGGTTCTATGGAAAAATCTCTGTACCTCCCCCCCTTAACTTTGCTGTGAGCCTTAAACTGCTCTTAAAAAAGATAACGTCTTACAAAATTTGGAAGCTACTTTTGAAAAGCAAAGAATTCTAAATTTTGAACATAAAATTTGAGTTGTGCCCTCAATAGTAATTGAACCACCTGAAGATATGAGTTAGCCATGCTGGCCAAATACATATACAGCATAACATAAGCGGATGATTCCTTTGATTCCGCTTTCATAAGTCAGAAAATAATATAGTTGCCTGAATTATCATAGTCATTGCAGCCATGGTTATCAGGCTACCTTGGTTGCATTTTCCTTGAAGACCCATTCAAAACATTATTAGCCTGCAAAACTGTCCATAAACGTTCTTTGTTCTCTATTACCATAGCTACAACTCACCCAGTGGTAAGATTGTGAGATATCATTTGATATGTCTCCTTTCCCATTTTATTAAAACTGTCATTTCTGTCAAGTCTAATTTCTTTTTGGCACAGCTCAATTTCTTTTTAGACCCTGAGACTGGCAGCCCAATGGTAATTTGAATGTTCAAGCTCTATTACTCTATTGTGTGTATTGACTTTTATCACAATATGAAAACATTGCACAAAAAATAAAATCCCTCTCTGGGCTCCACAGGATGTGGGAATCACCCACATATCTAACCTCATCTTCTTCTCCACTCCCTTTCCTCTCTAAGCTCCATCCACATGCCCATGGCCTGCTTTTTTTTTTTTTTTTTTGCCTGTTGACCTTGACAAGGTCTTTCCTGCCTGACAGCCTTTGCATTTGCTATTCCCTCACTAAAACATTCTGCCCCCCGACCTCTACCTGGGTGAGAACTTCTTGTAAAGTCTGTTCTCAACGACTGTATCATCTCCCCAGAGAGTCTTCCCAACCATACCATCAAACAAAGCCAACCTACCGTGTCCTCTTCCCCAAGCAAATTTCTGTCAAATCACCAGGCTTCATTTACCTCTCTGGATATACCACCATCTAAAATGATACTGCTCATTGATTAGTCTACCTGTTTTTAATGTAGCCCAACTGTATTGTACTGCAGTTTGAAGAAGAATGTCAAGCCCTGGTTTTATCTTTGACATGGAACGACCCAGAGGAATCCCACAGGTAGAATGAACACCTGCAGAAACCTCAGTGTCCCCTCCTTTCACTATAATATGAAAATGTATTAACTTTTAAAGGAATATACTGTTTTATAGGCAATAGGTATACTGCTGAAAAGTTGTATGTGAGTGGGTTTTTCTTGTTTGGGTTTTTTTTAGAAATCAAATTATTTTTCAACTTCATTAGATAGGAAACTCACTGTTTAAGAAACATTAATTCAAATTCACTTATAAATAACTTTTTTCTTTAATTATGATTTCTTTTATAATTAAGAAAATAAAACCTACTCATTGCAGACAATTTAGAAAGTACAAAAAAAAGTATAAGGAAAGTAATTAAAGTAAACAGCATCTTATCACAGATAACATCCTGGTAATATTTCCATTTGTCCTTTTCTTCTATGCACCTAAACATGGACCTAGAGATTATCACACTAAGTAAGTCAGACTGAGAAAGACAAATATCGTATGATATCACTTATATGTGGAATCTAAAAAAAGGATACAAATGAACTTATTTACTGAATAGAAACAGACTCACAGACATAGAAAACAAACAAGATTATCAAAGGGGAAAGGTGGCAGTGAAGGATAAATTAGGAGGATGGGATTAACAGATAAACTCTACTTTAAAAAAATATATACTCAATATACATGCAAAGCCCTAAAGTGTATGCAATTTAGAACCCTACCTTTTTTGTGTGTGAGTTTCAGTTTTATTTTAGAAGCCTTCTTTTTAACATTTCATTATATTTTCCTATGTCATATTTCCTAAAATAAAATATTTAAGAGCTATATGGTATTCCTTCAAGTATACCATAACTTATTTAGCGAAGCCTTTATAACTGAGCATTTAAGTTACTGATAAAATTTTGATTATTATAAAGAAAAGTGTGATGAATATCATCATACATTTGTATACTCCAAATCATATCAAATTTGGACCAAATATTTCACCAAATGGACCTGTCTGTTCAAGAAACACACAGCTGACACTTATTAAGGTAAATCTAGATTGGTGCTCTTTAAAAACTAGTGATACCAAAAAACAAATGATGACTCGCAACCAAGTAATTTAGCTGAAAGACTCACTGCTTCTCTTTACTAGCGCATATTAATTAAACAAAATTCACTATCCTTGCCTGGACCCAAGGCATTTCATTACATGATAGACATATGTGACATTTCTGTGCTTCTCTAATATTAAATTCAGAAGGAGAATTTAGTAGTCAGAGCCAAGTCTAGGTTAAAACAACCACAAAAAGATCAGGGAAGACAAAATAAGGTTTGAAGAAGTTGCCGTACGCTATGTTGTGGTATACTTGGAAGACATGGACCTTGGAGTCCAACTCAACTAGTTAGGCTCATGGGTACATTATTTCTAGAGGTTTGATCTTGGGTAGTTTACCTATACTCTGAGATTTTTATTAACGGAAATGGAGATAATACCTATTTCACAGACTTCTTTTAAGGATTAAATGTGACAAACTCCTAAGTCAGTATATTGACAACATATTAGGTACTCAATAAATAGTAGCTCTCTTTTATAAGGAGCTAAAGGAAGGCAACGAATCATATACTAATAACCAAGTGATCACAACAAAAGTCTCAAGCTATAATCAAATGCATACAAATGTCAGAGAGCAGAGCAGGGCCAAGGGGTAGGGTATAAATAAACAGTCGAGGATGAGAGAGGAGGCCAAAGCTGAAGGGGTGGGGAAGGGGACAGATAAGGAATCTAGGGTGAAACAAACACTCCTCTGGAGAAGCTGAAAGCATAGGGAAGGGTAGGGTCAGGCAGGCAGAGGTGAACCAGGAGAGGTACCTGGGCAGCTAAGACAGATTCTCTTTATGAGGAGCTAATAGTTGAACAGGGCTAGTGCAGGTCTTGAAGGTAAGTCAGAGCACCTGCTAGAGTTGGGAGTGATGGGACAAGCCTCAAACGTGTTAGACACCTATTCACTGGTTCCCCAAGAACAGCACAGATGAAGAGCACTGTGTATCAGTTAGAATGCAATCAGGCGCAAGTAATGAAAATTCCAGTTAAGGCAATTAAAACATAAACATGTTTGTTTACTTAACAAAAAGTCCAGAGGTAGATGTGGTTGGTTTAGAAACTCACTGATGTCATCATAGACCCAGGGACTTCGCATCCTTTCAGAAAGCCATCTGCTTTACACAAGAAATGCCTTCCCACTTGTCACAGAATGCCTGAGCAACACTCCACATGTCGAAGACAATGTCCCAGACCAGAACCAAAAATGGTGGTGGGAAAAAAAGATTTTTTCATCCTGTTCTCTCTTATTAAAGAGAACACACTGAAGACGCCCCAGAGACCTGCAGTTTATGTTGCAGTGGCTTGAACTGTGGTCCCATACCCACTCCTAGGTGATCACTAGCCAAGAAGAGCATGCTTGCTGTTCTCCTCTTAGATCGATTATGATTTCTCCCATGAGAGATACTTCAAAGGGGAAATGAAACTGGAGTTCTCTTAACATGAAGGAAGCTGACTCTAGCTATAGGAAAGACCCCCAGAAGTGTGCCACAGGTTACGAGATAACACAAAGGGCACTGAACTTAGGTCGGATGACCTGGGTATTGGCCCTGTCTCTTTCTAAATCCACTGCTTGGGTATACCGATGATCTTTAAGACGATGTTCATTCTTCTGTAAACTGGAGATAATACTACTCTCACAAGGGCTTATCGTTATGAGTATTAAATGAGATACGCACATGACAATGCTTTGCAACCAGGCATGTGAAAGGGTCTAGCTATGACTTCAGTTGAATGACAGCAGGGCATTTTCTTTTAGCTTATGCCGTCTGTAAGACAAGGGAAGATTCCTTCAAGAGGAAAGGCACCACGTGGTATCAGTATTATTATTACAGCTTTTAGAGAGTTGGCAGACAGACCATTGTAATTGGTAATATACACTAAATGGCAAATTGGATGGCCTGGAGCTTTAAAAAACATACTGAGCCTACCTTGAAGGTATGACATGGAAAACTGTTTACGGTGTATCTGACACAGTGGAAGCCACTTTAAATATTCTGTGGAAGATAGAAAAGTCTTGACTGTACCCCGGCAGGAGAATAACTTGTCGAAATCTCAGCAGAAGAAATTTTCAATTTATTAGAACTCTGCGTGTTATATGCTTGAATTACCCCCGGAACAAAACTCCACACATAAATAAACAGATAAATGCAAGGGAGACAAACCAGATGCTTTTCTAACCCGTTCTCACACAAGAATCAGCAAACAGCCGTGAGAAGCTGACTGTTACCTCTTGTGCCTGATAAATCAACTCAGCATCTTGGCAGTGACAAGGGAGGAAACATTTAACAGCCAAACAGTGATGTAACCATCTGATCAGACTCCGAGTTTGCAAAAGCCTCTGCCCTTGTGCCCAGGCTGTATTGATTTCTATGTCGCACTGTCACGGCCGCCTGGAAATTGCTTTGTGAATTATTTATATGTTGGATTAGGAATCGGAAGTTTTCAGGTAAGGGTGGTTGGGTAATGACTGAGCGTCATCAGGCTGCTGGGGTCTCCCTTTTTCTACATGCAGAGGGAGGAGCATAATTGGGATGCCATGATGAGCCCCGTACCCTCTTCCTCCACTGGGCTATGGGCAGGTGAGGAAAAGGCGCAAAGAGATGGACCACACTGTCCTTCTGCTAATCACCTCCATGCTGCAAGCTTTTCAAACCCTGACTTCTCCTACCGCTGTATATTCATGTATGGTCTTCCAGTTAAATGTCACAAGGTGTAAATAACTGACCCCATCACCTCTCTGATCTGGCTACTATGTCGCTTCCAGTTACTGGCTCTCCTTTCTGAATACACTTTTGTAATAGCCTCCCCTGAAGATGCTGCAATAAAGAAGGCCAAGAGGTAATTGTTGCTGCCCAATTAGCTATTATTTATGCCACGTACAACCTAGAAATGGGATAAGAGGTAGGAAAAATAAGCGGCAATGTTGGAAAGGGATGTAGGAACAAGAGGGAATTAGCAGGAAGAAATAGAAGCAGGAACAGGGGGTAGTTCAGTTTAGCTTAGCAAATAATTTACAGAGTGCCCAGTACATGCAGACACTGGGCTAAGGTTTGGAAATTAAACAGTGACTAAGAAGTTGGGAAGACTGATGAGGGTGTCAGATACAGTGAAAGATTTTTATTTTAAAATATGGTAAGTAAAAAAAGAGAGAGACTTTTGGGACGGTATGGGGCCTAGAAATGCTATCAAGGAGTTTAGAGAAGGTGCTATGTGGGAGACAGGGCCTGACCTAAGTCTTAGAGGAAAAGTAAGAGAGTACAAATGGGGCAGGTGTTTCAAGCAAAGGGACTGACATGAGGGAAGGCATGGAGTGAAAGAAACAGATTAGGCAGAAAGAGGGGTGATAAGGCAAAAGACTTTCCCATGCTCAGAATCAACCAATGATCAAAATCACGATACAATGTATATTTTATAACATGCTTCGTTTACAATCCATTAGCTCATCTATTCCTTGTAACAGGACTAAGAGAGACAGAAGCTGTCATTCACATTTTACGGAGAAGATTGAGGTTCAGAGAAATCAGTTCAGCAAGGAACGGTCATGCCCGGCAGAGCCTCTGGGCTCCATCTCCAGGGCCCTTTGCCGTCCCTGACTTTTGCTTCTTAACAGTATACTAAACCACTCGAGAAAAAACAAACAAACAAAACTTGGGGTATCATATAATCCAGTGACTTCCAACTTTTGAGCATAACCAGTAAAAAACTAATTTTTCATTTCAGTCTAGTACCCCTCCCAAAATATACGTAAACAAAAGCATCACAAAACAAGATTTAGTATATACGATGTTTTCTGATGCTGTCTATTCTATTGTTTCAATTCATTTAAAATAAAAAATGCGGGTCAGGACCACTAGATTCATTTCACCACAACGAGACATTTGAGAAAATGGTGATATTCTCAGCCAGTTCACTTAGAGAGAATGAAACGGAGCCCTGAGAAAGGAAGGGGCTTGCTGAGGTCACCTGTGAGGTAGTGAGCTTCCTGGCTGTTTGGGAGACCACCAGAAGGGCACCACAGGTTACAAGGTGAGTAGTGGTCTGCCCAGAACAGAGCCAGCATTGACTGATTTTTTTTTGCATATCAGGCCTTGTCCTAGGTGCTTTACCAGTCCTAACTCATCTAATCCCTATAATCCGGTGAAGCAAATTCTTTTGCTAATCCCATCTCACTGGTGAACTGCATAAAGCACAGAAAGATTGCGCTGCTGGCTTGTTGATGGTTACACAGCTAATGGGGGAACTACTGATCCCCAGGCCAAGAAAAACTTTGTTCGGGGACCTCGGAATATTGATGACTAGCTGTTTTCCATGTGAATTTAAATTATTAGGTTCTCCCCAGTTTGTAGTTTCTTCTCCTCAGAACGTTTATTTCTGCAAAGCTGTACTCTGTGAACTGGCTGGGAGAATGTGCTCCAATACTTCATGAACTCCATCTGGATTTGAGGAACCCAAAGATGATCTTAGGATTTCTAAGTTCTAGAAATTATAATAGAGTAACTCTAGACTTGTTAGTATTGCTTCAATCCATTTGGTTTGGGGGTTAATTTTTTCTTGTTTCTGCAGAGGTAGAACAGTCTCTTAATATGCAGAAAATTGCAACTGCTACACCTGTGGAAAGGGCTACTTGCTTCTATTCAGTCATGAGGCACAGACACCTTGGGGGCATAGTAATCTACCAAATTGACAGATGATATACCAAAGGGAATTTTAATGCACATTATATAATAGGGTGTTCACTTTCATATTGAAATCCCACTACTTCATTATCCCTACTTATTTTTCCTTCTTGATGGCAGCTCCCCAATTAGTTGTTATGTTTCTACCCACAGGGGAATATAAAAGTGTATGTAGTGTCTGGTCATTTACAATCAAACCTGTGTCCCAGGTGACGATATCAGGGTTCAGGAGGAAACTAAAAATAACAATAAAACTGGATTTTACAATGGGAATCTACTGAAAGTAGAACTTAGAGGATTCAGGAATGCAATTCAATATATGCTTTAATGAAGTCTCCCCGACAGAGAATCAATCTTGAGGAAAAAATGTCTCAGTTTTCCTCCAAAGCAAGAGAAATGTTTGCGACAACAGTAAGAGTTTCCAGAAAACAGAAATGGTTCGAGAGTATGACATGTCTTAAGCACAATCCTGCTTGCTCTTTTAATTTTTTTTTCTCCCCTGGGAGTCACTTACATAATCTAGGCAATGATTGATCACTTTTATTTACTGTTACTTCTCCAGCATGGTAAACCTCCAGAAAACTTGAATCCTTAAGTGCTGTCACTTGAATAAGCAGTAAGCTTTCTTTCCCCCCAATGCAAGAAACGACTTCATTATCCTAAGACAAAAGCCAGGGAAACCTTGTGGAACACATTTTGCAAAAGGATCCGAAGAGGCAGTTTCATCTGTGTTCTGAAAGTGGCTCACTGTCAATGAACCATGTGGTCTTGAATACATCATGTTCCCTTTTGGAGCCCCACTTCCTCATCTGTAAAGTCGGAGAACCAGATCAGATAATCCGCAGTTCCTTCCAGCTATGACTCAAGGGCTCTTTATCTACATTGCCTTAACTCCTTCGACCTCTGCTTCCAAAAGCATTGGTTTGCTCAGGTCGCTGGATACCAAGTTAGCGTTTTCTTCCAGGTCGAAGGGCAACTTGCCCTCTCCAAGAAGAGTTCTACTTCTCTGATGGCCAAAGTCTCCAGCAGCTGTCAGCCTTTTTGGGTATCTCTGAGGAAGGTTGGTTTTAACAAAATATTCTCAACTGTTAGTTACTCTGTCAAAGGCTTCAAGATAGACCCCTGGGTTTCCAAAGACATATTCTCTGGGATCTTCGATCTCCCTGGTACACAAAATGCAACTCTACTTCTGGATTCTCCATCAGAGTTGCCCATCTCAAACCAGTCTGTCTTTCAAGCTTCCTGTTTCCTTCAATGCCTACCTTGGATTTCTCCCTTTTCTCAGTCATTACTTGTTCTTGCTTTTCCATCTGACTTCACAAGAGACTGCCCCATCTAAGCCCATTGATGGACAGCTCCCCAAGTTAGAACCATGCCCCTCAAATCATAGGCCTCCACCAAGCCTACTGCAGTGCCCCCCCCCCCCGCTGAGGGAAGCATCAAATGTTTGTGGCCCATGTTTATGTCAAAGGCAAATTTTTACACCAAGAATTTAAAAGTAAACGCATCTGTACATACATTAAAAAAATTAGGGCTGGTCAAAACAAAAGAAAAATGGAATGAGTGAAAGAAAGCTGAGGTGGAAAGGAGAATGATATCTCAAATATTATTTATGCTTTATTTTACAAATGATAGAACTCAGGATTGTACTGAAAAGACAAATACAAAATAAATTCTCCTAATTTAGCAGGGATTTGTGCCTCTATAAGGGATACAAACACACACACACACAAATAAATCAAATTTGTGTGTATGTATACACATATCGTGTGTGTGTATATATATCATATATATATAACTTGTGTGTATATATGCATATATCTTCTATATACTTGTGTATGTACACAAGTGTATATGTAAGTATATGCATGTATATTATATATATCTGTGTATATATATCTTGTATGTATATATGTGTGTGTATTCATCTTATATATATACTTGAATATCTGTGTGCGTATATATGTATTATCTGTACATATGTATTTCATACACACACACTTTCGTTTTTCATATAGAATATAAAACAATTTCACCCTTGACTTCCTTCTGTGGAATTTACAAAAATTCTCTAAGAGGGAAAATCCCATTTTACAGACATGATATTACTATGGCAGGATGATTTATTGCACTATTAAATTGTGCTTTTCCTGCCTCTAATTTTCCTTCCCAGCTCATTTCACTGTCTTTCCCTGAAGGGAAGCAGAAAGAGAACATGACTTTGACACCCAGAAAGGCTGGGAGGAGAGGTTCTTCGGGTCTGGGAAAGACACAGAGATTTCTGGGTCTCTAGGAAGGCAGAAGAACGTCCTACCTTCAGGAAACTTCCCCTCTGGGGAAGCGGCAAAAACCACAGAGTCATGGTATTATGGTCTGCCCCCAGGTCCCAGCCTTGCCAGAGGTTCTTGAAGATGGAGCAGTGCATAGAAACTGAGAGGCTGCAGTCAGGTAGCGTTTGCGTGGCCCAGGGCAGTGGGTGGCCCAGTATGCACTACTGATGCCTTTGCTAGTGGAGCTTCCCCAAGGCTTTGGACATGCAAAACTTTGGCACCCTGTGCCATCTATCCCGGGCACAAGGAGCCCAGGAATAATGATTTTGAACTTTCCGCCAGCAGAGAGAAATAGGCACATACTCTCAAGAAAATAAACAAAGGCAGTGCTTCTTGCTCACCTGGATTTGTGAACTCTGATTCTTTTCTGCTACTTTAACTATCAACGTGTGCCATGTTGATAAAGTAGCAGAGTTGCTACTTTGGTTGTGTTGGTTTTGCCTTCGAATGTCTAGTTTAGGGACAATACATAACGTGAGGTTCGTTTTTCATAGAGGAGACGGGGTTGTAGGGTAAGAAGATATTTTATTTCTGGCGAGTATTCTAGATAAACAGAAGGATTTCTTGCTGAAAACTTGAATAAACAGCATTTTGTTCTCTACATAATGTGTTACAATATTGCTAACAAAGCCTCTGCTACAAGGCCAAATTAGAAAATCATTATCCTAGGATTCTCTGTCAGCAGTGATTATATTTTGCAGTATTAAGTAAGTCACAGCAGGGCTGTCTTGAGAGCATGTTCACCTTGTATATGTCAGCCAAAAAACCCAAAACAAACAGCCCTGCTCACCAGTGATGTACGGCTAAAAAGTTGATAGTGCACTATGATATGCCAAGAAGTCTGGGTGCAGCTCTGCCCTGGCTTCCCTGAGACTCTGTTTTAGCCACACTGAAGAGTCACTCGGGGGCTCGAAAATTTGAACCAAGTTTGTTCATGGACCACAGACATTAATTCATTACATAGGCTCAGTATTCTCAGCATTATAACCCTTCTCCTCTCAAAGGCAATGGAGAAATCCAACATGGGGCCTGGCCCAGGCTCTTTTTATATTCAGGGCTGATTGACTAACACGGGACAGATTGTGTTGGTGAATGAGTGCTGTGGTCTCCATTCCTGGAAAATGATCAGGACCAAAGTTCAAGTGTGCTCACTTGGACTGCTCACTTGTGCAGGCATTTTTCCCATTAGTGGAAGCAAGTTGTAGACAAGGCAGTGGGTGCCACGGTAGAATCCTGGGTTCTGGTTCCCACTTTGCATTCCCCACTCACCCTCCCCATTTGACCTATACCCACTAGCTATGCTACCTTGGTGAGGTCCTGAGCCTCAGTTTTCTCCTTTATAAAGTACGATGGCTCCAGATCAACTGTAGTAGTTATAAGTTCATATTATTGTTATTACCAAGATAAGTTCACCTTATCTTTCATAATTTTAAGACAAGAAACAAAAAATAGGGTTGAACTGGTAGTATGATAAAATAATGAATCTATTTGACTCCATGTAATGATCTTTTCTTTCCTCTTCTCCATTTTTATAAATCTCCTTGACATTTCCTTTTGTTAATTTTTCCCCACTCTGAGCTTTCCCCCTACACACAAACACACTCTGATGTTATGGGGAGGAGACCATATAAAGGAAAGCTTAAAACATTTATTTTTGCAGAAAATGTAGTCGTGCTGTATTTACTCTTTGATCAATGCCTTGTGTTGCATATGGTTGGAACCCTGAGTGTTTGGATCCTCTCTGGTTTTGATGGAGCCACATGGGGAGACCCAGTTCTCCTATGTGAGTGACTGAGGGAGCAAGCCTTGAACCTTCTGCAGCATAATGGAAAGTTTTGCCTCTCCCCAGCTGAGCTTCCACCGTACAGAGAACATTGCAGGTTACAGGAGTTGGCTGCTGGAATGTAGGGAGAACAGCCCCTGTTTCTCTCCCAGTCACTTCCACCCTTTATGACTTCTACCACCATAGTTGAGCAAGAGAGAGCAGTGCAGAATGCAGCCAGGCTCAGGAGAAAAGGAGCTGGCTTTGCAACCAGATAAACCTAGTTTTGAATCTCACACTGTGTGCTTTTATGTAAGCACATCAACTCTGTGAATATAAATTTCCTTTGATAATTAACACCTACTTTTACAATGACACTTCTTTGCAGGGTGCTGCAGGGATTACAAAATATATAAGGAATGTGCCTTGCACCATAGGGGCATGCAATGTATCTTAGCCATTGATCAATACTCACTCAACTTCAATTTCACTTAGTTTTCTCTCACCTCTAGCCTTTCACCAGAGGTGGGATCATTTTTATAAAGTATGTTCTTAATTGATAAATATAACATACATTTTAAGAACTGTTAGATATATGCATAATTTAAATAATAATGAAATGAACTGTAATTATAACTGTAAGGCATTGATGAAGGGAATTGAAAAAGACACAAGTAAATGGAAAAATATTCCATGCTCATGGATTGGAAGAATTAATAATGTTAAAATGTCCATACTACCCAAAGCAATCTACAGAGTCGATGCAATCCCAGTAAAAATTCCAATGGCATTTTTCACAGAAATAGAACAAACAACCCTAAACCTTGTATGGAACCACGAAAGACCCCAAATAGTGAAAGCTATCTTGAGAAAGAAGAACAAAGCTGAAGACATCATGCCCCCCTGCTTTTAAACTATATTAAAAGCTACAGTAATCAAAACAGTATGACACTGGGCAAAAGAATGAAATCAGACCCCTATCTCACACCACATAAAAAAAATTAACTCAAAATGGATCAAAGACTTGAACATAGGACCTGAAACCATAAAACTCCTAGAAACACAGGTGATAAGCTCCCTGACATCAGTCTTAGAGATGATTTTTTGGATTTAACACTGAAAGCAAAGAAACCAAGTGGGACCACATCAAAGTAAAAAGCTTCAGAACAGCAAAGGAAACCATGAGCAAAATGAAAAGGCAACCTACCAAATGGTAGAAAATGTTTACAAACTGTGTATCTGAAAAACAGTTAATATCAAAAATACAGAAAGAATTCATATAACTCAATAGCAAAAAAAACCCAAACAAACCCAAAAACAATATGATTAAAAAATGGGCAGAAGACCTGAGTAAACATTTTTCAAAAGAAGACACACAGATGGCCAACAGGTATATGAAAAGGTGCTCAACATCTCCAATCATCGGGGAAATGAAAATCAAAACCACAGAATGGCTACTATCAAAAAGAAAAGAATAACAAGTCTTGACAAGGAAAAAAGGGAACCCTCATGCATTGTTGACAGAAATGTAAATTGGTATAGCCACTATCAAAAACAGTATGGCAGTTTCTCAAAAAAGATTAAAAATAGAACTATAATATGATCCAGAAATTTCACTTCTGAGTGTTTTCTTTTTCTTAGGATAAGTACTAATTCAAAAAGATACCTGCACCACCATGGTCACTGCAGCATTATTTACAATAGCCAAGACATGGAAACCAATTAAGTATCTATCGATGGGTGAATGGATAAAAAATATATATATATGGCATACACACACACACACACACACACACACACACACACACACAATGGCTTATTATTCAGCCCTAAAAAAGACGAAAATCCTGCCATTGTTGACAACATGGATGGAACGTGAAGACATTATGCTAGGTGAAATAAGTCAGACAGAGAAAGATAAATACTGTATGATCTCACTTACATATGGAATTTTTTTTAAAAAATGGACTCATAGATACAGAGAATAGATTAGTGGTTGGCAGAGGTTGGGGGTGGGCAAAATGGGTGAAGGTAGTTAAAAAGGCACAAACTTGGGGCTTCCCTGGTGGCGCAGTGGTTAAGAATCTGCCTGCCAATGCAGGGGACACGGGTTTGAGCCCTGGCCCGGGAAGGTCCCACATGCTGCAGAGCAAGCCCATGCACCACATCTACTGAGCCTGCGCTCTAGAGCCCACGAGCCAAAACTCCTGAGCCCGTGTGCCACAACTACTGAAGCCCGTGGGCCTAGAGCCCGTGCTCCGCAACAAGAGAAGCCACCGCAATGAGAAACCGCGCACCGCACCGAAGAGTAGCTCCCGCTCGCCGCAACTAGAGAAAGCTGCGCACAGCAATGAAGAACCAAAGCAGCCAAAAATAAATAAATTTTTTTTAAAAGGCACAAGTTTGCAATTATAAAATAAACGAGTCTTGGGGATGTAATGTACAGCATGGTGACTACAGTTAATAATTCTGGGTTGTATATTTAAAAGTTGCTAGGAGAGTAGATCTTAAAAGTTCTCATCACACAAAAAAAATTGTAATCACGTGTGGTGATGGATGATAACTAGACATTGTGGTGATCATTCTGCAATATGTACAAATATTGAATCATTATGTTATACACCTAAACTAATATGTTTATGTAAATGATGTCTCAATAAAAAATAATAGACCTATTTACCTCCCACTGAGATCCTGAAACAGAATACAACCAATACCTTCAAAGTCCAGTATTTGATACTTCCCAAATTCAAGATGTAACGACATATCCATATATCATAAATTTTGTGTTGACTGTTCTTTTCCTAGTCACTGTTACCTCTCTCTCTATATATCTATATGAGTTTATTTACATATAAACTTAAGATATGTGATAAAGCTGAATAGGAATTCACAAAATAAGTTATGAGTCCATATGAATCCATATTAATATATTGATATGAATGTTCTCATTCTCTACATATCTTTAATAACTTACTTTTTCAGCCAATGTTTTGTTTTTAACATACATCCCCATGGGTTCATATAACTTATCTCACAAATTCCTTTCCAGCTTTGTCACATACCTTAAGTTTCTAATTTCAATTACTGTAACTTTTTAATGTGAAGTTCTTAGTTCTTTTTTTAATATTTTTCATCACTTTTGATAATCTTCTGGTTTTTCCACATGCTTTCAATACCTCATTTCTTTAATGATATAAAGCATATATTTTTTAAATTTCTTTCTAAAAATTTCAATATCAACCACCCTTGCTGGTCTTACTCTGTTTTATTCTATTGCTTATTTGCAGTACATTTCCGTTCTCAGTAATGGCAGCTCATCTCCTCACTTGTTAGAGACTTTTAATTGTGAGCCTATTTCTTGGAGCTCAGTTGGCGGGAGCTGTTTGCAATCTGCCCAGTTTGAAAGAATGTTTCTTTGGAAAAGCTTCTAATTTGCTTCTGTCAAGCACCTGAAGCCTATCAATCTGGATCACTGTTAATCCTGAGCTTTGGTTTCTGACCACAGATACTGTGACCTTTAGCTTCAAACTCACGTGAAAATCAATTTACATCAGGAATCAAGGGAAATTATTTTTCCTACTGCCTCCGCAAAGCTTTTTTTTTTTCTTATTCACCCACGAAGCGTCATCCTTTGGTGGCCTCTGCCTTGTATGCAGGTCTCTAATCTAACTTTGCATCTGTTCAGTTCCCAGGCATGATTACCTGTCTCCAGGACACTCACCCTTTCAGACCCAGCATCCCAGCTATTAGGGATCAGCAATTTTCCCCAGGAAACATGCTGGTGTCAGTACTACTTACTTCTCCGGATTAATATTTCCCCTTCATTTCTGGCCTCCCGCCCCAGCTCCCCACTCGGCCCCTCCCCCTATGTATATACAATACTTTCACGCACTTAAAGTCATGTTTTAAAAATATCTTATCAAGGGGCTTCCCTGGTGGCGCAGTGGTTGAGAGTCTGCCTGCCGATGCAGGGGACGCGGGTTCGTGCCCCGGTCCAGGAGGATCGCATATGCCGCGGAGCGGCTGGGCTCGTGAGCCATGGCCGCTGAGCCTGCGCGTCTGGAGCCTGTGCTCCGCAACGGGAGAGGCCACAGCAGTGAGAGGCCTGCGTACCACAAAAAAAAAAATATATATATATATATATATCTATATATATATATCTTATCAAGAATCTTTAGTTGTTATGCACAAGAAGGGTGGTTCACCACTGCTGGACACACAAGTGATTTCACTTTCTACGCCCTTGCGTCTTCCTTCCCACTAGGCCCATTGCCCTCTAATCAGCTCCCAGTGACCTGTAGACCTCTTTCCCATGGCCCTGGCCCTGCCTCCGTGAGCCACACACACACTTTTCTTTGCTCTGGACCTCTCCTTTCTTACCCCAACTCAAATTGTCATATAAGATAAAGAGAGAAAATGAAAGCTCTGGGGTCAGAAGACCTAGAGTTGAATCTTGTCTCTCCCTTGTCCTCACTCAGTGATTTAGGATTGTGAGATAATAGAAAATGTATATTGGTCTCTGTTCCCGGTTCCTGGCACAGAACTCCCAAAACCCTTGTAATTTCCAAAGTTATAGGAGCATCCTTTGTTCTGCTGAGTGACCCTGGAGGGGCTCCTGGATGGAGGGGGGCTGGTCATCAGGAAGACCAAGCCATGATTAGAAGCTTGGAATTTTCAGCCCCATCCCTGATACTCCAGAGAAGGGAGGGGGGACTAGAAATGGAGTTAATAACTGATTATGCTTATGTGAGAAATTCTCCATAATATCCCAACAGCAGGGGCATTAAGCAACTTCCAGACTGGTGAACACATTCAGACCAGGAGAGTGATGCACCCCAGCTCCACAGGGACGGAAGCTCCTGTGATCTGGACCCTCCCAGACCTTGGCATGTGCATCTCCATCTATATCTTTCATCATATCCTTTAATAAACTGGTAAAGGTAAGTGTTTCCCTGAGTTCTGTTAGTTGTTATAGCAAACTGATCAAACCAGAGGAGCAGGTCATGGGAACCTCCAATTTGTAGGTAAGTTGGACAGAAGTTCTTAGTAATCTGGAGACCTACTACTTGCAATTGGCATCTGAAGTAGGGTGGGAGCAGTCTTCTGGGAGATCTGACACTATCTCCAGGTAGATAGTGTTAAAATGGAATTAAATTGTAGGACACCCAGCTGGTATTGCAGAAAAATGGTTGGTGTGAGAAAAACACATTTGATGACCAGAAGTGTCAGAGTCAGGTGTTTTCTTGTGAAGGTAAAGAAAAGACATAAGAAAGATATAGGAGGGAAGAACTGGGTTTTTCTCTACACAGGAGGTAGGCTGAACTGAGCTTTCCTAATACAGGGGTAAATCACCTGTAAAATTTAAATAATAAATCCTGCCCCATTTGTCATAAATAATTGTGCAGAGAAGCCAATAAGGCAATGTACGTAAGAAATGTTTTTTTTAATCTTTGTTGTAGTATAATTGCTTTACAATGTTGTGTTAGTTTCTGCTGTAAAACAAAGTGAATCAGTTATATGTATACATATATCTCCATGTCCCCTCCCTCTTGAGCCTCTCGATTTCTTAAGGTAGAGCCCAAACTCCCAAATCACAGATTCTGGGCTAATGTTTCAGCATTCGCTGCTTTACTATGAGAACAGCTCCCATTCTTTTGCTTCTGTGAACACTCAATTTACAAACTCCCTCAGGGTGTTGGGATAGGATAGTCTGTTCTACTTTTTTACCTATCTATGAGCTGTAATCTCCATTTAAGGGACTCACAAATATCTAATATATCCATTCTTTTCACTATTTTCTCTGTTCATCACTTTTTGGGGGTCATTTTCTCAGCTATATCCTCATTCTAGTTTCTGTCACTGAATAGTTTTGGTATAAAATGCCATTTTTTTTTTGTTTTCTACAAGATATTTCCAGGACGTTTCCCTCTCTATATTAGTGCTTTCTGTCCATTAAAGTTGTATACGTTTTGTAAACTGGCATCATTAATTCAGTAAGAGAAGGGGGGAGTGTGGCTGTAACCTGTTATACAAATGACTGTGTTAGCTTCTCATCCAGGGTCCAAGACTGTAAGAAGTTTTATAATTGGTAAAGTGTGCTAAAATGTAATCCATTCATAGAATTTGACCTACAAATTAAGAGTGGTTCTTCCCACCCTTTGTACTCGAGGAAAGGACCTAATGAATGATTTTATACTGAATGTATTGTACTTCAAGTTTCACTTGTATTTTAATGGAGAAATATGCCTAACGCAAAAGAAATCAGCCCTAAGTGTTTTCAGGATGCTGGGATGGGTAGTTTTGGACGGTGGTTTTCCTTTGTCCTTGTGCCTCGGTTATCAGCACATAGACATACAGAGGAGGCCAACATTTCTCTCACTCCAGAAACCACCTAACCCCTAATTTCTGGTAATTGCTTGCATAGCAGTGATGACTGTAGAAAGGAAAGGCCACTCCATAGCACACATCGCACAGGCCAGCTCTTACCAACTCCTGTGGGGCATGGCATAAAGCTTTGACGGATGCCAATTTGAAAACGTAAAATACTAAAAGTTAGTTTTAACACTTCCCCAAGCGGTGATGCCTGATGCCCCTACTGGAATTTAAACTGAAAGATGGCTCCAGACATCGGTTGAACAGCCACAGAACCTCCACAGCTGCTCCCCATGGGCCACTGTTAGTTAATCTTGTGGCTATCCCTCTGCCCTACTGGGAAGCTGAGTGAGTGGAATTCATAAACGGGGAAAAAGCAGCTGTGCAGTGTCAGCCAGGGAAAGTATGCCAGGAAGGAAAGGCAGCATTTAGCATAGATGAAGGTGAGGAAGATCCTCCAAGGTTCATATATTCTTAAGGTGGCAAGTCGGCCAGGAACTCCAGCTTTGTGTGTTTTATGGAGCTCCTAATATTTTAGCTTTGGCCTGATTCCTGATATTTTGAACAAACACACATACCCACACTTGATCTGGAGTGGTTATTATGTCCTTATCTTGAAGTCCTGAAAGTTGGTTTTGGCCCCCTACACACGAATCCTCCTGTCTGCCCATATTCCACTTTTCAGTGATCTTTGGCTAAGTGTAAGTCTGCGGGCATCTCACTGTTGTGGCCTCTCCCGTTGCGGAGCACAGGCTCCGGACGCACAGGCTCAGTGGCCATGGCTCACGGGCCCAGCCGCTCCGCGGTATGTGGGATCTTCCCAGACCGGGGCACGAACCCGTGTCCCCTGCATCGGCAGGCGGACTCCCAACCCCTGCACCACCAGGGAAGCCCTAAGTGTAAGTTTTATCAGAACATTGAAACTGAGTTGAATCCAGCAGCAGCTATCTGACATGCCCATTGGGAAGAAGCAGAAGTACAGGGCTTGCCAAATGAAAGGGTCATCTATGGCCCACGTGACAATCTAGCTGTCCAGAAGCCAAGACGACGGAGGCAGGCACAACCAATGGGCCATCGGAATTAGGAGCTAGTCCAAGGCAGGAGCTGGGAAAGACGCGAAGTTGGCCACAAGGATGGGAGCCGCGCAGGTAGGCGGTGTGGGATGACTCTGTGTATGAATATGACGCACTCACCAGCGTACCTGTGTGCCAGCTGAACCAAATCTGACACAGTGCTTGTACTGCTGCTGTGGACTTACTTTCAATGTTTATCGAAATTAGTAAATATCCACAGGCTGATTTATTCATTGTTGAATGTAATATATTTTTAAAAAATAGGCTTCGCTAATCTATATGTCCTCATTTCAAAGGGTAAAAAAGCCAGTATTAGTCATATATTCAATTAATACTATTAACAATGAAGAGAAAACAAGCCTGGACCAGCAGAATAATTACCAAGTCTAAATTCTAAATGCCATCATACAGCATTCAAGTATCTTCATAAGCTGTATGTCCCATCACCTAGTCATTCTCTCCCACTTTCCATGATCCAAAATTTCTTCCACTTTTTTCCTTAATTCAACTATATTCAGGCATCTCTCACCCTTTTCTCGTGACTTTCTCCTTATGTGGGTATGTAGTTTAAAGCAAAGTTACATGTATACAACATAGTTACCAAGTCGAAAATCAGTTTCAGAAGTCTTGGGGATTAATAATAGAAAAGCTCGGTAAAGTTGCAAGTCTCCTAGGTAGGAATCAAGTCAAAAACTTCTCCATGATTTTAAAGTCGATTCCTTGATCGTCTTTAGTGAGGTTGTTGGTTTGAAAGTTGTCTGCATATAACCTTGCTTCAAACTACATTCTCGGGCTTCCCTGGTGGCGCAGTGGTTGGGAGACCGCCTGCCGATGCAGGGGACACGGGTTCGTGCCCTGGTCCGGGAGGATCCTGCGTGCCGCGGAGCGGCTGGGCCCGTGAGCCATGGCCGCTGAGCCTGTGCGTCCGGAGCCTGTGCTCCGCAACAGGAGAGGCCACAACAGTGAGAGGCCCGCGTACCGCAAAAAAACAAAAAACAAACAAAAAAACCCCCTACATTCTCATAAAAGGAGAAAGCTGTGAAAAAAGGGCAAATGATGCCTGAATAGAGTTTCATTAGAAAAAGAAAAGTAGAACAACTTTCAAGTAGGAGAGAGTGAGTGGGAGACAGGACACACAGATCATGGGGATGCTTGATGCTGGGGAAGGTGTTTAGAATTAGCCTGGGGGCCGGTGGTTTTCAATCCCTATTCAGGAACTAGGGCTCCTTTGGATGTGTCTCAGAAACCACCTTGAGGGGAAAGGAGGGAAGAAATCTTTCTGATAGGTACAGCCACCATCTGATGGCCCTTCCAAGCACAGAGCACCTGGGAGGTTGGCTGGAGTCTAACTGCCTAGACCTACTGCTGTCCTTGGTTAACCAGGTGGAATGGAATACAGCATTCATCCTCACCGAGATCCTATTTTTCCCTTTGCTTATAACGGTGCTATTATTCCTCCCATGGGATTCAAAATTATATATGATATTGCTGTGAGAATATAGTCCCTACAGCTATCAAGATAAGGTTTTCATGATCAGAATGCCCTGGGTTCTTAAAATACAGAAATCACCAACATTTTTCTCACATTTGCTACAACTTCAACTGTGGAACCACGATCATCTGAGCGATTTGCTCATTGATACTCGTTTTAATTACTTCCATATCCTTGCGAATCATCTCACTGTGGCTGCAGCTCAACTGGACCTTTCAGGGACATAAAATGTAACTATTTGCCCAAACTATCCACTCATCTTCATTTTTAGCATCTCTCTTTCGTGTTAGCATCCTCTAAACCCCTCTACCCAGATAAACCTCAGAAGAATTTTGCTTCTATACATTTAAATTCTTTGAAAATTTTATTCAAGAAAATATTTAAATGGAGATGAAGTTTAGATGAAAGCATCACTATTATTTATTTCTAGCTATGACTGTCAACATTCGTTCATGTTCTGAAAGTCAGATGTGAAATGCGACCCATATACGAAGCCACATCTTCCATCAAAGGACCTCTTTTATCAATCCTGAAACCATACACCAAAGCTGACAAAATATACCACAAATGCTACAAAGGTTGCTACTCGCTGCAGGATAGTTGATATTGTTGTTTGCAAAGCTTTCCCTTATTAGCCCCAGATTTCTCTTTAGTGATACTCAGGTTGCATCCTCACAGCAGCCTTGTGACAAATAAAACCCCAGAGAACATCAATCAGCCAAGCAGATGGCACAAAACGTACATCACTGTGCGTAAGTGCCGCTCCGGATGCTGGCACCTGGTCCACATGACTCTTGGCCTTCAAGAGGTGTAATTTAGCAGGAAAGAAAGAGCAAACAAAGGTACACAGGAAGAAAAACTAGATGATAAATGGTGGAACTAAGGTCAAGGGCATCGGTTCTGAGACTATATTCCCTCCGTTCATATCACAAGTCCTACTTCCAGGCTGAGTGATCTCGGGTGAGTTAATTAACTCCTCTGTGCCTCTGTTTCCCCATACATAAAACTAAAAGATTATCTAATTTAGAGGATTTTTGTAAGGGTCAGATAAATGAATGGTTTTAAATGCTTAGGACAATGCCTGACAAGTAGCGCTCAGTAGGTGTCAGCTCTTATAACACTTCTTATCAAGGAAAAGCAACCGACACAGTCTTCAGTAAGGTCTGATTCATATTTTTCTTTTTGGTTCTAAAATGTATTTGATCTATGCTCTCCTGTCTTCCATGATAAGGTCCTCAGCTACCTCTGTGGTCTGTCCTCCACTATTTCTTGCTGTCACGTTACATTCTGCTTCCCTTTGATTGCTAGTTATGTTCTAGCTCACTATTTGTTCTGCAAGGAAGGCGCTTCCTATAGAAATTCAAAAAGGAGGAAATCTGGGGACATGCAGTGATGTAGAGAGGTATGTGAGCTCAGGAGGAAGAAACGTCACCAGGCTGTCACCCACACTTCCCAGCAAAATGGTCTTTGGTGCCCAGGGAACCCACCACTGTTTATCTCCAACTCAGAGGCGTGATTGGTCAGCCCACTGCACACAGATACCCCTCTGAGAATCAAATTCACGAACTCGCCGAAGTGGGCTAAATGATGTCCCCAAGGATATCAGCTCCTAACCCCCAGAACACTGCGTAGCAGACAAGTGGTGCTTAAACAACGTTTCCCTTATTCATCTTAATCACGAAATAATCTTCCTCATATCATTTGTAGGCCAACGAATCAAACTGAATCTCAACCACACTACAGTGGACGGCTGAAACGGAGCAGGACCCTGTGGTCCTTGCCCCCCATGTCCTCCGCCTGCCTTTTGTCTGTAGAAAAACTAGCCAAAGAATAAGTTTAATCAGAGAAGTGAGAAAATGCGGAAACAAAGGAAAGCAGTCCAACAAGACCAAATAGTAATAGTGTAGTCATGAAGCAAAGTCAAGGACGTTTAGTTCCTCCTCAAGGGTTATAGACAATACTCCAAGCCCTATCCTGTGAGCTGTTGCAGATACCGAAACTCCCACCAGATGGAAGAAGTTAACTACATGATGACCAGACTATAGCCATGACATAAGCTGCCACGATTCCGAAAACTGGCCAAAAAAATGGAAACGAACCGACCCTGGAACTAAAGACTAACTGTACTTAAAACAATCAAGATGGCGCTGGTCAGACCACCGCATGACCAATATCAAGATGAGTGTCAGAGCTGACTGGGCTGTTTCTACATGCAGCCCCCTCCCTCCGTCTATAAAAGCTCTTACCTACTGATTTGGTGGGAAGGGGGAGAGCTGGCTTTTAGACATGAGTCTGCCCTCCTCTCCCCCAGTTGCCAGCCTCCAAAATAAAGCAAACTTTCCTCTCCACCAACCTTGCCTCCCGAGTATTGGCTTTTGAGTTGTGAGCAGCTGAACCCCACTTTCAGCAACGTGGGCACTAACTATGCAAAAGCATTCCCTCAGCCTTTGTTTCCCAGTTTCTTGCTTGCTTCTTCTGCCTTCCAGAACATTCTCTAGTACCTCAGCCTCCTCCTCCTCACAGCTTCCCCATGCCCACACCCTGCAGCCTCCGCCCCAGCCGGCTGCCTGCCACTTTAAACGCTCCTAGGGCCACCAGCTCCCCATTTACCTCCCAACTGCTGTTTTCCCTGCCGTCACCCATAAGGAAACAGCTCTCGAAACACCCAGTAGAAGTGCTCCTAACACTTGGACCTTGTCTTGAACGTTACTGTGTCTAAAAAATCAAAATAAAAAATTGTTTTAAAAAACCCCTTAGTTCTTAAAATATCCGGCCTGGGATCACGTCTTTTCATTTGCATGCTAATGGACTCTAAAATGTCTCGGGAAAATAACTTGGAGTCTAATGGTCATGGATATTGATTTTGCAGGAGAGAAAGAGCATTAAATAAAAATGGTCAGCCTAATTAACTGTAGCTGAACAGAGACGTAAGCCAGTCTACGATACAAAATACATAGAAAGATAGAAAGGTACCACCCTAGGAAACGTTCTCTATCATGGTAAAGAAACAGCATGACAGTTATCTTCTTATGACTAACTTCTCTCACTAGATTTCTTCAATATACATACAGCATAACACGTGCATGTTCTGTAAAGAAGCAGATAGGCATTGAGAACAGAAGTGTTTTTTGGTAAAATGTCTAATTAAAATCTAACTTGCAGAGTTGCAGCCACCTTGTGTGTATCTACTTTGTATGTAATTCCTTATTGGTATGGTGTCCATTTAATCCCCTAAACAGCTGTTGTTCAATTAGTCAGCATTACATCTCCACGTTTGACTTTCCTACATTTTAATGAATTTTATCTCCGTTAGCGTTTTTCAGGAGGATTAAAGAGACATAAATACATTTTGTGCTACTACTTGCTAACATGTTCACTTGGCTATCTATTACAAATCTCATACTTCTCATGTCCAAAACTAAAACTCTGACCTCTCCCCGCCAAAAGCAAACAAAACCTACCCCAATCACATCCTTCCTCTTCTCAGGGAATGGAAACTTAAACTTCCAGTATTTTAAGTCCAAAACCTTGCAGTCATTCTTCATGACTTCTTTCTCACATACCACACATCTAATCTATTAACTGTACTTCCAAAACAGATGCAGAATCAACCGCTTTTCACTATCCACTGCCACCACCATTGTCTGAGCCACCATCATCTCTGGCCTACATATAGGACTTCACTTTGCTTCTTCCATGGTCTCTTCCCCAACAGGATACCCAGAAGAATCCTTTTAAAATGTAAGTCAGACCATGCCCTCCCTTTGCTCAAAACACTGCAATGCCTCTCCTCTCACTCAGAGTAAAAGCCAAAGTCCTTCCAATGTCTTATGTATTAGTTTTCTAGGGCTGTAATAACGAAGTACCACCCCAAATGGGTGGCTTAAACACAGAAATTCAATGCCTTGGAGTTCTGGAGGCTGGAAGTCCAGGAACAAGGTGTCAGCAGGGTTGGCTCCTTCTGAGGGTGTAAGGGAGGATCTTTCTACCTCCCCTAGCTTCTGGTGGTTTGCAGTAATCTTTGGCGTCTCTTGACTTACAGAAGCATCAACCCAGTCTGTACCTTCATCTTCAAGTGGTGTTCTCCCTGTGTGTCTGTCTCCAAATTTCCCCTCCATAGGACACCAGTCATATTGGGTTAGGGGCCCACTCTAACCCCAGTATGACCTCATCTTAAGTTTTTATACTTGCAATGGTCCTATTTCCAAATAAGGTCACATTCTCAGGTACTGGAGTTAGGACTTCAATATATGAATTTGGAGGACACAGTTCAACTCATGACGTTCTACATGGCCCAGAGGATCTGATTTTAGTCGCCCTCCTTTCTCTAACCTCCACTCTGCCTCTCTCCCCTCCAGCCACACTGGCCTCCTTCCTGCCCATGCACACACCAGGATGCCCCCCTTTGAGGCCTTTGCACTGGCTGTCCTCGGCACCTGCAAGCTCTCTTCCATCAGGAGAGCTAACTTTGCAACTTCAAGTCTTCACTCCAAAAGTCACTTGCTCAGTGAGCTCCACACAAACCACCCTGCTTTAAATTGAAACCTAAACCCTTCCCTCCACCCAAAACACTCCCAATCCTCTTTACCTTGCTCCATTTTTCTTCCCATAGCACTTATCACCTTCTAATATAACATGTAACTTACTATTTATTATGTTTATTATTTGTTTGTCTTCCCCCACTAGAATGTAAGCTCCTCGAGGGGAACTATTTTTGTTTATTTTATCACTGATATATTCCAAGTACTTAGAACTGTGCCTAGGACCTAGTAAGCTGTCAAAAAAATTGTTGAATGGACAAGTGGAAATTCACAAATTCTCCTGATTCATCACGAAAATCACAAATTAGAGCTCTTTTTCAGGAAGTTCTAAAGAAACAGTTTTAAAAATAGAGAACTCTAAAAAGGAGTGCCTAGGGAGGTATGTAATTTTTCAATCTGAATATGTAAGCCTGGAGAACCAGGGAAGCAGCCCTTTCGCAGCAAAGAGCAGAGGTTATGTCCGCAAGAAGCAAACTAGATCAATAGAGACAAGGCAAAGCAATCAAATCATTTAGCCTAAAAATTCACTTTATTTTTTCTGTTTAGAATTTGGAGTTAACTCTTTTGCCTTTACAATCAGAAATCCCTACCTAACTACAATTTCTCATTTTATTGGAGGCCATGTAGATATGAGAAACCCTGAGGGTGAGCTGTTTTCATTAAAATGTGTGAATATGCTCCTACTACAATAGGCCACAACGGTAAAAATAATAATAATAATTGAACTTCATGATTTGATAGTCCTTGCTATAGGATGCCATGCATAGGTAATAAAATTTTATTTTAAGCAAAATGTTCTTCAGAGGAAAAATAAATAAGTTTGTTTGGGGAAATTAAAAAGTATGTGAGGGCTTCCCTGGTGGCGCAGTGGTTGAGAGTCTGCCTCCAGATGCAGGGGACACGGGTTCGTGCCCCGGTCCGGGAAGATCTCACATGCCGCAGAGCAGCTGGGCCCGTGAGCCATGGCCACTGAGCCTGCTTGACCGGAGCCTGTGCTCTGTGACAGGAGAGGCCACAACAGTGAGAGGCCGGCGTACCGCAAAAAAAAAAAAAAAAAAGTATGTGACTTTCTTTTATTTATTTATTTTTAAATTCTTTTCATTTTCAAAAAAACAATGAATTTTTTTTCAGATGGTCTTCATGCAGAAAGAATCAGAATGGACTCAAACCCAGGAGTCTTGTGTTCGTGGTTTATTTGTTCATCAGAGTTAATGTTTTCCTAGTAAATTTGGTGGCTCCACACTGAATCACCTACACTCTCACCTGCTCTCTTGGGACTAGCAGCATCCTTTTCTAAGATAACTGAGCAGATTTCGGAGGTAGGCTTCCTTGAAATCTGGCAGCTTGGATGTCCCTGAATTCCAAGAGATACCTTGGGATCCTTACAATGAATGCTTTCTTTTGCCTAAGTTAACTCTGCTACTTCCAACCAAATATACCTGTATCTGACATCTGTTTTCCAGAGTCTAAACTGTATGGCCTGTGTTTCCTTAATGTAATTTTCCAGTATGTGATATAAACTCTCTCCTCCACGGTAAGAGTAAATCTTTTTAAAACTATTCTTATTGACAGTGGATATTTACAAAGTGAAACAGTGATATTTCCATATGTAATGCTTCTACTGCCAAAGAAAAAGAGCATTAAGCTAGGAAGTAGGCACAAAGATTCATGGTGTATAAGCAAAGTTTCTTTGATCAAAATTCTCATACATTTATATAGGCCTTTAAAATTTTAAATATGCTTATTCTACCATCAGGATAAATAAATGCACAGTCACACTGCCTCAGTAGAGACATTTATATTATACCCAGGTTTGCAAATATGAATACAAGCCCTACATTCAGGTCACTGAGCATCTGTGCTCCACTGATTCCTTCATTCACATGACATTTGTAAAATTACTGCTATAGTTCTCTTTACATGTTAGGGCCTAGCTTCAACCCTGTAATTTTAAAATGCATTATTGAAATCCTAACTTTAATGGTCACTTTAAATAAGCCATTTCTTTGTTTCTGAAAATCAATCAGCCTCCCCTGCCACCTTCTTTCTTACTGACTAGGAATACTGTTTTACAAAAAAGGGCAGAGAGGCAGGAAAATGGTAAATATTTACATTGACACCCTCATCTCTACAAAGTCATATCATCCAAAAGTTTTCAAAGTCTCTAAAAACTACAGTCTCTCCTTCCAGAACCTACACACTGAAGCTCATGGGGTGGCTACACCAACTGCTGAGGCAGAGCTGTGAAGCCCCATTCCCGAGCTGGCCACCAACCAAGGGCCAGAAACCTGATTCATTTCTGATTGCTCATCCTCCAGCCATGTGGCTGACAGGGTCTTGGTGCTCCAGCCTGGCATGAGGCCTGAGCCTCTGAGATGGGAGAGCTGAGTTCAGGACACTGGTCCACCAGAGACTGCCTGGCCCCACAACATATCAATCGGTGAGAGCTCTCCCAGAGATCGCCGTCACAACACTAAGACCCAACTCCACTCAACAACCAGCAAGCTCCAGTGCTCGGCACCCCATGCCAAACAACTAGCAAGACAGGAACACCACCCCACCCATTAGCAGAAAGGCTGCCTAAAATCATAATAAGTTCACAGACCATCCAGAAAACACACCAGATGCTGTCCTGCCCACCAGAAAGACAAGATCCAGCCTCATCCACCAGAACACAAGCACCAGTCCCCTCCACCAGGAAGACTACACAACCCACTGACCAATCTTACCCACTGGAGGCAGACACCAAAAACAACAGGAATTTAAAAAGTGCAGCCTGCGAAAAGGAGACCCCAAACACGGTAAGTTAAGCAAAATGAGAAGACAGAGAAATACGCGGCAGATGAAGGAGCAAGATAAAAACCCACCAGACCAAACAAAGGACAAGGAAGTAGGCAGTCTACCTGAAAAAGAATTCAGAGTAATGATAGTAAAAATGATCCAAAATCTTGGAAATAGAATGGAGAAAATACGAGAAACTTTTAACAAGGACCTGGAAGAAATAAAGGGCAAACAAACAGTGATGAACAACACAATAAATGAAATTAAAAATTCTCTAGAAGGGATCAATACCAGAATAACTGAGGCAGAAGAACAGATAAGTGACCTGGAAGATAAAATAGTGGAAATAACTACTGCAGAGCAGAATAAAGAAAAAAGAATGAAAAGAATTGAGGACAGTATCAGAGACCTCTGGGATAACAATAAACACACCAAAATTCGAATTATAGGGATCCCAGAAGAAGAAGAGAAAAAGAAAGGGACTGAGAGAATATTTCAAGAGATTATAGATGGAATTTTCTCTAATATGGGAAAGGAAATAGTCACTCAAATCCAGGAAGTGCAGAGAGTCCCATAGAGGATAAATCCAAGGAGAAATACGCCAAGACACATATTAATCAAACTATCAGAAATTAAATACAAAGAAAAAATATTAAAAGCAGCAAGGGAAAAGCAATAAATAACATACAAGGGAATCAGGTTAATAGCTGATCTTTCAGTAGAAACTCTGCAAGCCAGGAGGGAGTGGCAGAACATATTTAAATTGATGAAAGGGAAAAACCTACAACCAAGGTTACTCTACCCAACAAGGATCTCATTCAGATTCGACAGAGAAATCAAAAGCTTTACAGACAAGCAAAAGCTAAGAGAATTCAGCACCACCAAACCAGCTTTACAACAAATGCTAAAAGAACTTCTCTAGGCAGGAAACACAAGAGAAGAAAAAGACCTACAATAACAAACCCAAAACAATTCAGAAAATGGTAATAGGAACATACATATCAATAATTACCTTAAATATAAATGGATTAAATGATCCAACCAAAAGATACAGACTGGCCAAATGGCTACAAAAACAAGGCCTGTACATATGGTGTCTACAAGAGACCCACTTCAGACCTAGGGACACATACAGACTGAAAATGAGGGAATGGAAAAAGATATTCCATGCAAATGGAAATCAAAAGAAAGCTGGAGTAGCAATTCTCATATGAGACAAAATAGACTTTAAAATAAAGACTATTACAAGAGACAAAGAAGGAAACTACATAATGATCAAGGGATTGATCCAAGAAGAAGATATAACAATTGTAAATATTTATGCACCCAACACAGGAGCACCTCAATACATAAGGCAAATGCTAACAGTCATAAAAGGGGAAACTAACACAATCATAGTAAGGGACTTCAAAACCCCACTTTCACCAATGGACAGATCATCCAAAATGAAAATAAATAAGGAAACACAAGCTTTAAAAGATACATTAAACAAGATGGACTTAATTGATATTTATAGGACATTCCATCCAAAAACAACAGAATACACATTTTTCTCAAGTGCTCATGGAACATTCTCCAGGATAGATCATATCTTGGGTCACAAATCCAGCCTTGGTAATGTTAAGAAAATTGAAATTGTATCAAGTATCCTTTGTGACAGCAACACTATGAGACTAGATTTCAATTACAGGAAAAAAATCTGTAAAAAACACAAACACATGGAAGCTAAACAATACACTACTTAATAACCAAGAGATCATGGAAGAAATCAAAGAGGAAATCAAAAAATACCCAGAAACAAATGACAATGAATACACGATGACCCCAAACCTATGGGATGCAGCAAAAGGAGTTCTAAGAGGGAAGTTTATAGCAATACAATCCTACCTCAAGAAACAAGAAAAATCTCAAACAAACAACCTAACCTTACGCCTAAAGCAATTACAGAAAGAGGAACAACAACAACAACAAAAAACCCCAAAGTTAGCAGAAGGAAAGAAATCATAAAGATCAGAAATAAATGAAAAAGAAATGAAGGAAACAACAGCAAAGATCACTAAAACTAAAAGCTGCTTCTTTGAGAAGACAAACAAAATTGATAAACTTTTTTTTTTTTTTTTTTTTTGCTGTACTCAGGCCTCTCACTGTTGTGGCCTCTCCCGTTGCAGAGCACCAGCTGTGGACGCGCAGGCTCAGAAGCCATGGCTCATGGGCCTAGCCGCTCCCCAGGCATGTGGGATCTTCCCAGACCAGGGCACGAACCCGTGTCCCCTGGATCGGTAGGCAGACTCTCAACCACTGAGCCACCAGGGAAGCCTGATAAACCATTAGCCAGACTTATCAAGAAAAAACGGGAGAAGACTCAAATCAATAGAATTAGAAATGAAAAAGAAGTAACAACTGACACTGCAGAAATACAAAGGATCATGAGAGATTACTACAAGCAACTCTATGCCCATATAATGGACAACCAGGCAGAAATGAACAAATTCTTGGAAAAGCACAACCTTCCAAGACTGAACAAGGAAGAAATAGAAAATATGAACAGACCAATCACAAGCACTGAAATAGAAACTCTGATTAAAATTCTTCCATGAAACAAAAGCCCGGGACCACATGGCTTCACAGGCGAATTCTATCAAACATTTCGAGAAGAGCTAACACCTACCCTTCTCAAACTCTTCCAAAATATAGAAGAGAGAGGAACACTCCCAAATGCATTCTATGAGGCCACCATCACCCAGATACCAAAACCAGACAAAGATGTCACAAAAATAGAAAACTATAGGCCAATATCACTGATGAACATAGATGCAAAAATCCTCAACAAAATGCTAGCAAACAGAATGCAACAGCACATGAAAGGGATCATACACCATGATCAAGTGGGGTTTATCCCAGGAATGCAAGGACTCTCCAATATACACAAATAAATCAATGTGATATACCATATTAACAAACTGAAGGAGAAAATCATATGATCATCTCAATAGATGCAGAAAAACATTTCAACAAAATTCAACACCCATTTATGATAAAAACCCTCCAGAAAGTAGGCATATCATCAAAATAATAAAGGCCATATATGACAAATCCACAGCCAACATCATACTCAATGGTGAAAAACTGAAAGCATTTCCACTAAGATCAGGAACAACACAAGGTTGCCCACTCTCACCACTATTATTCAACATAGTTTTGGAAGTTTTAGCCACAGCAATCAGAGAAGAAAAAGATATAAAAGGAATCCAGATCAGAAAAGAAGTAAAGCTGTCACTGTTTGCGATGACATGATACAATACACAGAGAATCCTAAAGATGCTACCAGAAAACTACTAGAGCTAATCAATGAATTTGGTAAAGTAGCAGGATACAAAATTAATGCACAGAAATCTCTGGCATTCCTATACACTAATGATGAAAAATCTGAAAAGGAAATTAAGGAAACATTGCCATTTACCATTGCAACAAAAAGAATAGAATACCTAGGAATAAACCTACCTAAGGAGACAAAAGACCTCTATGCACAAAACTAGAAGACACTGATGACAGAAATTGCAGATGATACAAACAGATGGAGAGATATACCATGTTCTTGGATTGGAAGAATCAATATTTTGAAAATGACTATACTACCGAAAGCACTCTACAGATTCAATGCAATCCTTATCAAATTACCACTGGCATTTTTCACAGAATTAGAACAAAAAAATCTTAAAATTTTTATGGAGACACAAAAGACCCCGAATAGCCAAAACAATTTTGAGAAAGAAAAACGTAACTGGAGGAATCAGGCTCCCTGACCTCAGACTATACTACAAAGCTACAGTAATCAAGACAGTATAGTACTGGCATAAAAACAGAAATATAGATCAATGGAACAGGATGGAAAGCCCAGAGATAAACCCACGCACATATAGTCAGCTTACTTTTGATAAAGGAGGCAAGAATATACAGTGGAGAAAAGACAGCCCCTTCAATAAGTGGTGCTGGGAAAACTGGACAGGTACATGTAAAAGAATGAAATTAGAACACTCCCTAACACCATACACAAAAATAAGCTCAAAATGGATTAAAGACCTAAATGTAAGGCCAGAAACTATCAAACTCTTAGAGGAAAACATAGGCAGAACACTCTATGACATAAATCACAGCAAGATCCTTTCTGACCCACCTCCTAGAGTAATGGAAATAAAACCAAAAATAAACAAATGGGACCTAATGAAACTTCAAAGCTTTTGCACAGCAAAGGAAACCATAAACAAGACCAAAAGACAGCCCTCAGAATGGGAGAAACTATTTGCAAATGAAGCAACTGACAAGGGATTAATCTCCAAAATTTACAAGCAGCTCATGCAGCTCAATATCAAAGAAACAAACAACCCAATCCCAAAATTGGCAGAAGACCTAAATAGACATTTCTCCAAAGAGGATATACAGATTGCCAACAAACACATGAAAGGATGCTCAACATCACTAATCATTAGAGAAAGGCAAATCAAAACTACAATGAGGTATCACCTCACACCAGTCAGAGTGGCCATCATCAAAAAATCTACAAACAATAAATGCTGAGGAGCGTGTGAAGAAAAGGGAACCCTCTTGCACTGCTGGTGGGAATGTGAATTGGTACAGCCACTATGGAGAACAGTATGGAGGTTCTTTAAAAAACTAAAAATAAAACTACCATACGACCCAGCCATCCCACCACTCAGCATATGCCCTGAGAAAACCATAATTCAAAAAGAGTCATGTACCACAATGTTCATCGCAGCTCTATTTACAATAGCCAGGACATGGAAGCAGCCTAAGTGTCCATCGACAGATGAACGTATAAAGAGGATGTGGCACATATATACAATGGAATGTTGCTCACCCATAAAAAGAACTAAACTGAGTTGTTTGTAGTGAGGTGGATGGACCTAGAGTCTGTCATACAGAGTGAAGTAAGTCAGAAAGAGAAAAACAAATACCGTATGCTAACACATATATATGGAATCCAAAAAAAAATTGTTCTGAAGAACCTAGGAGCAGGACATGAATAAAGATGCAGACATAGAGAATGAACTTGAGGACACAGGGAAGGGGAAAGGTAAGCTGGGACATAGTGAGAGAGTGGTACTGACATATATACACTACCAAATATAAAATACGTAGTTAGTGGCAAGCAGCCGCATAGCACAGGGAGATCAGCTCCGTGCTTTGTGACCACGTAGAGGGGTAGGATAGAGAGGATAGAAGGGAAATGCAAGAGGGAGGGGATATGGGAACATATGTATATGTATAGCTGCTTCACTTCGTTATACAGCATAAACTAACACAAAATTCTAAAGCAATTATACTCCAATAAAGATGTTAATAATAACAAAATTTTTAAAAAACTGTATGCTTTAATTATATTTCATCCTTGGAAGCAGCAGCAGAGCTAGTATAAATAGACCCCCATGGAAAGGTTGGGATGCCCTGCCCCCCACCCCACCTCCTACCCATGGACCCAAGACTGGTTACAATATTTTTGTCTCCCAAGAGCCTCTCTCTGATCTCCCATTTGGCATGGATATGGTAAACTCAGAATTTTTATGTGATGGAGAGTGACATAGAAAGATGCCGTTGAGGGGTGGGGGTGATGGAAAAGGAACAGAGAGGGACGTGCACTGTGACCACCTGTCCCTGACCTATTTGTTTATCCAACATGGATTTGCTGATTGCAAACCATGTGTCAGACTCCAATGGTAGCTCCAGAGGAGAGTGAAACACAATCATACATGGATTTTATGTGTTATGGAGAAGTCCGGGACACAGCTGGAGCGCCACACCCAGGGTCCCCTCGCAGTCCCTGCTCCCTAATGGCACACCCTGCTTGGACTCAGCAGCGGGTCTGCCCACGCAGCCACATTACATGGTGGGATGACTCACTTTGTAGATGAGCAGCGTGGGATTAGAAAGGCTCAGGGATTTGCCTGAAGTTGCAAAGTTTACAATTCATGAAAGTGGATCTAGCTGGGACCACAATGCTGATTAGCCTGGGACTAAAGTGTTTCCCAGGACATGAATCCCAGTCACGGGCAGACCAGAGGATTGTTCACCTTAGCAGACCCTGGGTCTCCTTAATCCATGTCAAGCTTTTTCCTCAAACCACCAGTACTTATAGTTTCTTCTTTTTATAGTTTACTATTGATCTTGTCAAGCTTTCCAGGCTTTGCCAATGTATTACGTGGGGGCAGGAGGAGAATTCATAATAGAAGAAAAAAAATTCTCCAGTGACTAATGAAAAAACAAATCTCATTGTACCAAAAAAACTGTATACCTTTCTAGAAGATCTTATTGGCTAATAATTTTTATTAATGCCTTTTAATTTTGTATATATTTTATACATTTCATTATAAACAAAATCAGCAGTCTCCTGAAAAAGCAACATATTGACAGCAGTGATTTAATTGTGCCCGTATTTCTACGTTAAGATCTTTCATGTTGAGTAAAGCACTGAGGTTTTCTACTTTGTATTGGGTTTTCCTCACATTTTCAACCTAGTTCCAGAGTTCTTTTCTACCTTCATCTTCAAAGAGAGTCATTTCATCTAATCATCTATTTGATCTCTTTTATAATGTCTTTTAATGTTTCATTAACAATTTCCTACAGTTTCTCAGTTTTTCTTGAAACAAAGTACAACCAGATGACCAAGAACTTGGGCACTGACATTAGGGCATGGATTCAAGTCAAGATACGTGCACCCCAATGTTCATATAGAAGAACTATTTACAAGAGCCAAGAAAATGAAAGCAACCTAAATGTCCATCGACAGAGGAATGAATAAAGAAGATGTGGTACATATATACAATGGAATATTAGCCATAAAAAAGAACTAAATAATGCCATTTGCAGCAACATGGATGGACCTAGAGATCATCCTAAGTGAAGTAAGACAAAGACAGATATCATATGGTATCACTCATATGTGGAATCTAATTTTCTAAAAAATGATATAAATGAACTTATTTACAAAACAGAAACAGACTCACAATTTTGAAAACAAACTTATGGTTACCAAAGGGGAAATGTGGTATTGAGGAGGAAAAATCAGGAGCTTGGGATTAACATACGCACACTACTGTATATAGAATACTGATGGATAACCAACAAGGACCTACTGTGTAGCACTGGGAACTCCACTCAATAATGGTAATAACCTATATGGGAAAGAATTTGAAAAAGAGTATGTGTATACATATAACTGAATCACTGTGCTGTACACCTGAAACTAGCACAACACTGTAAATCAACTATACTCCAATAAAATTTTTTAAATAGATAATTTTTAAAAAAGCCAGTTCCTGGAATACAGTACGTGCCTAATAAGTGTTAGCTAATATTATTTTCATAAATGGTTCAATAATTTTTATTTTAATATTCTAAGATCATAACTAAGATTTTTAACAGTCAGAAATATAAACAATTCCAGCAACTATATATTCTGATTAAGCAGATGATACTGATTTAATGTTACAGTTTTTGGAAAATATGATTCCCTTCATAATATGTGATCTGACAATGGAGTAGGGTTGCTGCCTAGTATGTGGGAAGATATTTAGGTCCAAAACTCAAGGGAGAGGTTTGAGGAGATGGGTGATAGTTGACAGTGGTCTTGGAAATGGAAGAAAATGGTCTTCCAGTTTTAGTTTGCAGAGCTAGGAGGGAAGAGATCCCAAAGAAGATCCCAGGAACAAATGAAGGAAATGGATCCTAAGAAAGGGAAGAGCCCTCAAAGAGATAGAAGAAGGGGATATTTAACTCTGGTCATAGTCAAGTAAGTTAAGGATTAAGGCATCCCCTCTGAAGACAGCAACAGCGTGATGGCTCACTGGCCATCTTGGTAAGAAAAGTGAAGTGTAGGGATGAAGACAAAATAGGGGCTGCAGTGGGTGCAGGAGTGAATGGGAGGGAAGGAAGTGAAGACAGCAACAACAGCAAATCTTTGCAAAGCTAGAAAGGAAGAGAGATTGTGACAGTACAAGAGGACTCATGTCGAAGAAATGTGGCCCATTCCTCCTCATCATGATAGATGGAAGCGAAGGTAGGATTCCCCACATCTTTGGGAGACCTCTACACCAGGAAAAGCACAAAGCTGAGACCCCATGGAAAGCCAAGTCAGGACAAAATAAGAGTTCAAAGGAATAGTTGACACCATCCAGGATAAAAACAGTGACTGCAACTACAGCACTGGAGACCTAAGATCAAAATGGCTGAAAGCAAAGAGCAGTGAGGGAAAAGTGGAGGATAAGACAGGAATTGGGCAGGATTTATCTTTTGCAGGTGGCTTCTTTGTGTCAGCTGCCATGTATGTGGCTCACTTGGAAGGGATTGCATAGACTCGCAGAGAGCTCCAAAGCTGAAAGAATGAGAATGAGGGCTTGGAGATTTTAGATATATAGGATGTCATAGTTGGAAGGGGTTATGGAAGCCATGGAGTTAAAGTCTTTCATTTTATCTGTTCATTAATTCATTTGAACAATGACTACTCACTATCACGTGCTACAAATGACATTGCATGCTGGACATGGATGCAGGACAGTTTTGCAGTAATGTTACCTATAGAGTCTTCGGTACAGATTCTACTTCCGTGGTTTTTAATGAACCCAATTTTTCTTTGTTTTCAGAAATTCATTCCATTTTTGACTTACCTTAATTCAATATTTTATTTTTCTCAACAGATTGTAACAGGGAAGAGCTAAATCAGACTCCACGTACAATCTGCTTCTTTCACTTTAACCTTTGCTTTTTGTTGCTTTTGTCATTATGATCCTGCATAATGGCCTGCTTCAGGTTACCCTGTCCACCTGTGTATGCCTGCAAGAAAAAAGGAACTAACACATCCCCTCACCGAGGCTGGTCATTCCAGGAGAGGTTTTGCAAGACTGATGGCCCTTTTACTTTACTTCCTCACCGTCTCTCCCTCTCTGATTCTATAAAAGAAACTGGCAATCAGACCCTGATACGATGGTTTTTCAGAGACACTAGTCTACCATCTCCTCGGTCTGCCAGCTGTCTGAATAAAGTCGTGTTCCTTGCCTGAACACCTCATCTCTGATTCACTGGCCTGTCATGCGGCGAGCAAACCGAGCCTGGACTCGTTAACAAGATCACTCAGCTTTTTAGACCACCCACCTGTGACATACTTATCTCTTCTCATTTTTTTGCCCTCCTTCTAAATAGTGCCAAGTCACTAACTGGAGATCAACAGTCAAGCATCATCCCCCACTCACCCTTTACTTGCTCAGAGTGAATCCCACTCTCCCTCAATCCATGATGCCTTAGCACCCGTCTCATCTGGCCCTTAGTACCTGCCAACTTCCCAATTTCCAACCAAGTGATAAGCCCTTAGATGGAATAGACCCTTCAGAATTGTTTATTACAGTAAACTGGAGTTCAGGAAGTAAAGATATAATTATTATTAGGCAATAAACTAACGCAGGGAAGAGGTTAAAAAGTGATATTTTATAAAATTATACCTCCTGTTGCTTCTCAAGATTATCCCTTGTATCAGCAAATATGCATTTGCCCCCCAAAATTAATATTTAATAGGAATTAAGGAATAGTAAGCACACAAGACTCAGTCCCCAATAAGCATCCATACCAGACAACTGGAATTAGTGGAAGAGTGTAACCACTTTAGCCACATAAAAATTGGCATTTAATTTTAGAGTCAACCCCACCCCCGCATATCTGAATCCAAGACAGGGGTTGGCCTGTCCTCTCCCATCTAGTCCTGGGTAATAGTGAGAATATTCTGTTGCATCCTGGGAGCCAACCATTAAACAGGAGATTAACAGACACTTTTCCAAAGGAGAACAAAAAGGATTGAGAAGTTTCCAGAATATGACAAAGAGTTTAAAGGAGCATATGACAAAGAGTTGAAAACCTGGAGACAATGTAGCTTAAAACAAGGAAGATTTCAGGAGAAGAGATAACTGAGATGAAAGGGAAAGCCAACTAGCCTTCTACAAATATGCCAAAGATTATCAGGAGAATGAGGTTTTCAAGTTATGATGAAAAAATTGTGACAAGAAATTTTAGTTCTGGCATGTTTTGTTGCATTTTGTTATTGATAATACCCTGCCGCCCTCTAAGAAGGGTGGATTCTGGTATCTGTTGGGTCCTTTGCTTGCTGAGTGGGAGGCAGGCATGGGGAAAAGAAAGGACTACATCTGCGTCTTTATTCCTGTCCTGCCCCTAGGTTCATCAGAACTTTTCTTTTTTTTTTTTTTAGATTCCATGTGTATGTGTTAGCATACAGTATTTGTTTTTCTCTTTCTGACTTACTTCACTCTGTATGACAGACTCTAGGGCCATCCACCTCACTACAGATAACTCAATTCCATTTCTTTTTATGGCTGAGTAATATTCCATTGTATATATGTGCCACATCTTCTTTATCCATTCATCTGTTGATGGACACTTAGGTTGCTTCCATGTCCTGGTTATTGTAAATAGTGCTGCAATGAACATTGTGGTACATGACTCCTTTTGAATTACAGTTTTCTCAGGGTGTATCCCCAGTAGTAGGATTGCTGGGTCGTATGGTATTTCTATTTTTAGTTTTTTAAGGAACCTCCATACTGTTCTCCATAGTGGCTGTATCAATTTACATTCCCACCAACAGTCCAACAGGGGGAAGGGTAAGCTGAGATGAAGTGAGAGAGTGGCGTAGACATATATACACTACCAAATGTAAAATAGATAGCTAGTGGGAAGCAGCTGCATAGCACAGGGAGATCAGCTTGGTGCTTTGTGACCACCTAGAGAGGTGGGATAGGGAGGGTGGGAGGGAGACGCAAGAGGGAGGGGATGTGGGGATATATGTATACATATAGCTGATGCACTTTGTTATACAGCAGAAACTAACACAACACTGTAAAGCAATTATACTCCAATAAAGATGTTAAAAAAAAAAATCTCCTGGGCCTTCTCGGGACATTCACCAGTTTCACAAACTTCAGACTCCCCTTGAAAATTATGGTGAACCTCAATATTGCATTGAGCTCCTTTGAGAGGAAAAATAAATCAGAGGAAAAAAAAGAAAAAAAGAAAGAAAGGACTAAACTCACTGACTAAGAATAGGAGAGAGATGTAAGGACTCAGAGAACTGAGCTCAAAGGGGAATGGGATTCTGGGAGATTTGGAGGCTGCCCTGGGGCAGGAGATTCAAGAAGGAAAAGAACCAGCACAAGGCAGTCAAAGAGAAAATCCAAAGAAGGAATATTCAAATATAATGTTTTGTTTATCAAAATAATAAGTGGTATGGCTAAAAAAATTAAGTAACACAAAAATGTTTATAATAAAACAAAGTCTCCCATCCCATCCCAACGAGTATGTTGCCCCCCACCCCAAACTCCTTTTCAGAGGTAATAATTTAATTTCTGGTTTTAGTTCTTCGTTTTCAAATACCATACTTGTATTTTAAATGTCATACTTATATATTATCTGTTGATTTATCGACTTTAAAAATTATGAGTTACTCTTATAACTGTAAGTATTTAAAATGCTTAAAATTCTTTATCCTCTTCGCATTCCCCAATATAGCCCAACACTATTAGATCTCTTTTTTAGTTTTTAATAAAATATTTTTACCTTCATTTTTTCCATCAGCTGTATTCACACCCCAACCCTCATCCTTCGCTGTCTCTCTCCTTCCCTTTTCCCACCTCTGCACTTCACATTATCAAGGTTGAAAACATTTATATTTTATTCTGTAACCAGAGTTTTATTCCTTGCTTTGTTTACAGGCAACTGCAAAATTGAAAGGCATAAATAGCATTTTCACTCTAATGACTGAGTAAATATTATTTACCTCAGAAACTAGCAGTGTAGTTTCTGAAGTACATAATATTCCTCCATGGTTCCAAAGCTCACAATTTCAGTGCCACCCTGCAAAGACTGCACAAAGGAGCCTCATTCTGACACTCCACCAAGAGCCCGGTCACACTGCATCTTAATTTCCCAAATGGAGTATGCGTTGCTTGTAAGGTTTATGTGATGCTTGTTTTACCTGGAATTTCAGGTTGCCTTGTGTGCATGTGCTGTCAAAGAAAACCTGCACTGGACAGCATTAAACAGGCAAAGATGACTTTATTCAAGACTATTACCACAAAAGAGATTGAATTCAACTCCCCTGAAACAACAGGTGGGTGATTTTGAAGAGATGGGGTAAACTAGTGGAAAAGAACTAGAAGACATGAGAGGGAGCTTAGTCTATGTAATTAGACCATATGTGCTTGCTAATTGTTGAGTATTAAAATGAGGCTCCTACTTTCCCACAGAAACTGGAAGATAGGGGCACTGGTCAAGACAGGTGAGCCCAGGCAATGAAGAATCTATAGTAGGATTGGAAAATCAACACTCGGTCATCTACCATGCTCTTAACCTCCCTGCATTGTATTCATCCTCCATTGACGTTCAGTAAAGTTTTGCAAATTATTTCCCTGCGCTAAGAGAAGCCAAGTGAATGGTCCATGGCCACTCTCTGGCCACACTCAGTAGTAATGATGAGGAGAAATATACTGCAGTAACAACAAATCTCAAGGGCAACTGAGTCAGGGTTGCTTAATGTGAAGACCTCTTTCCACATGGTGAGTCTCATTCTCTGCTTGATTTCGCATTTCTGAGCATTTTTTAAGGAGGGAAGCAATCCACTTACAGCTTTTAGTGCTGAACTCTTCCTCTGTCTCAGCCATGCTCAAACTTCTCCTCCTAATTCTAGGTTAATGTCAAATGCCACTCTCTCATTCCTTTCTCTGCTGTGCCATTAAGGTATATTATTTTACTCAAAATCTTCATGCGGGTGTTTCCTAATCCAAAAATGTGGAGGTGTTAAACCCTCTCTCCGAGGGACACAGTGAGGATTAAATAAGGTAACATATTGTAAAGCTCCTGGCATGGTCCCTGGCATCCTCCTTCTTTATGGTAGTACTTGGCTCCTGTGGCTGTGATATTCCTTTTACATGGGGCCCTGACATCCTTAAATTGTGTCCACCTTGAAGGCAGAGGCTGTATTTTGTTCATTGTTATATCCCCAGCACCTAGGACAGCCCCAAGGACAAAGAACAATAAATATTGGCTGAGTTGAATAGTGGTGAATTAGTTTAATCAGTTTGCTTTCCTATCAAAACCTACCTGAAATCAGACTAAATTGAAGGTGTTCAGGGGACATTAGGAGGAGAGTGAGTTGCTTTTGAAGCATTTGAAGTTATTTTGCAGCAGTGGAGTGACTTTAAGATGCCAAAAAACAGCACAAGTTGTGCTGGAAGGGGAATCATGTAGAGAAACAAGATGGTGCCAAACCTATATATGACCCATTCCTGCAAATTCCCTTGAGTTCTCTTTGAGGCCAAGCATTTTTTGGAGCAGAACTAACGGAGGATTTTTCCCTGGCAAACGAAGGACTGCGAACAATGCACCTGCATTTATAGGGGCTCCTGGACTTCCTGATACTATAGGTCCTTGTGTCACCAGATAGTGAGTTGCAAATTGGAGAGAGGATTATCAAAGCAGATCCTTTCACATCGGAGATTTCCACTCCCAGTCCTTTTAAGTCAGTTATTTGAAGATCTTGAGACCTAGTAAAGGCCTTAAGATAAAGATCTTAAGAAATCAGTAAGACTGTGTTTAATTACTGGAAATTTCTCCTCACATTCCCTCTGCAATCATAAGGTATAAATAACCTAAAAAAAAGCTTATTGCAACAAGCAACCTGAAAAGCTGATGAGTGATGAATAAGATCCTGAATGCTGCCAACGCTTAACCGATTGCCATTTCTGTTCCATGAACCTTGGGTTTTTTCACAAATGCACAAGTTTGCTTTTGCCTTATTTGCCTATTTCCTTATGTAACTGACCTTAAGCGATTGTATAACACTGCAAAACTGTGATTCAGTGCACTGTTCCTCCCTACTTAGTATTATTAGAAGCTATTGGAGAAGTATGGCTGGTGCTCTCCAAAAAGGAATCTTTTAATATTCTATTTAAAGATCTTCTTGTGTTTTCCTGTGAAGGGGAATAAAAGATAAAATTGTCACATGCAAAACTGTAAAATGTTAATTGTTGATTTTTATGAAAAATGTTTGTCTCCAGAAGATTTTATGTGGTAGAGAACTAAGAAAAAGAGTTAACTATAATTAACACGTGATACATTCACAACGGGTATTCCATAGATAACACATTACCAAAGACATCAGCATGGACAAGTATGGTCATTTTCTTAAAATTCTTACCTAAAATGATATGAAAATAGAAAATTAAGTTATATTCATAAGTGCCACTATATTGTACATGTGGAATAATCTTGAATTTTCTTCCTAAAAATTCTACAGTAGTGCATGTGAAAATACGTTGAAAACCTAGGAAAAAACTTTCCTCAGTGACCAGAGAGCACCATAAAGGTTGCTGGTATGCTTCACAAGAAAAAATTTGCAGTGTCCAAAAGGAACTGCTTAGAAAACCAACCAAACAACAACAGGAATAAAAAACAAAAAAACCCAAAACACTAAACAAAGCAAGTTCACCAATGTTCTTTCATTTTGTTTTTGATCCTCTGATGGCTACACGCCAGTGCCTTTGTACAAGGTTGCAGTGGCAATGATTTTCTTCTCTCCCTAAAATTTATTTGATTCCCTAAGACAGATGCCATTAAACTGTCGCTACTCCAGACTTGGATCCTGAACTTCCAGCCCCTTGCCAAACACTCATTTTTAACCTTCCCGGCTTGCTTGGTTCTTTCCTCTTATTTAGCAATTCCAATCTGTGAGGCATTTATTCTACACTGTCGATTTATTTAGTTTACCGTGATGGATACAATCAACAACCTTATCCTTAAGGGAAGATTGCTTCCTTTTCGCGTCACCATCTCCTGCCCCACCCTATATACAGTTAAGTTGGCCTATCTATTATGGGGCTATAGGATAATAGTATCTGAACCACAAATTTAAGATAATTCTATGTATGTTAAGAGTTAGCACCTGAACTATAACAGACAAGTCACTGTCTCCCAGGAGAATGCTCTAAAGTTGAAAGGAAGCCTTACTTTGTACTTCTGAGAGATTAACGTAAACAGGTGTACCAAATCAGAAGCTCTACTAGAATCTCCTTTTATCTCAACATACAGACCTAGGTCTCTACGGAATATGGGGCCAGCTCTGTTTTGAAGCCTGAGCTCTGATTTCATCTTCCGGCAACTCATTGCTAAAGCTGTAGATAAACTGGAAAAGGCTCAGATGGAAACGAGAAGACTGATTCATGGCTTGGATGAACTAATTAACTAAGGAAGGTTATAGGAATTTTCAGAGTTACAGGTCACCCTAGCAGGTCTAAAGGAATTTCATGGCTTTGTATCTCCTGAGAGAAAGGCATACCAACATCTTTGCTGGGTTATAAAGAAATTATCCAAAACAAGGATTTGTCTTTTGTATCAAAAGGAAAAATTCAGATCCTCTTCCTTCAGTGCCCAAATATGATCATATTGGGATTCCCATCCTTATGAGTAAAAAGAGTACTATTAAAGAATAAAAATATGACAAAAATACAGTACAATATACCTATATATCAAGCCTCCGAACGAGATTCAAATATACAATTGGGCAGACAGCTTTCCAAATATGCACAGACACCAGAACAAACTTATCAGAATGTAATGAGCAGAGAAGGGAAAACAACAAAAGTAGCTTCCTTTAAGACATAACCCAAATAAAATGATGTGATATCGGAGATTCCTTTAAAATAATAAAGGGAGACAGAAAGAGAAAACAAGATTGGCCATGAGTTGACAAATTGATTAAATTGGGTGATGTATACATATAGTTCATTATAATCTTTTCCCTACTTTTGTGTATATTAGGAAATGTCTATAATAAGCAAAGAAAAAAGATACTAATTTGGTAAATTTTTAAAGAGACTAAGACTGAGATCTACATTTAATAGCAAGACTGCTCAAAAAGAATAATCAAAACTGTTAAAATGGCCTTTATGCTAATTTTCTTAATGTAATACTAAAAAGGTACTTGGCCCCAATCCAGATACAGTACCTGTGTGCCAACTGAAAGCTAAAGATTATTAACTTTGATCGTTTCATCTTAAACCGGTTGCTTAGATTGGTTCCTAGCTGTATACAGAGTGCCTTGATTCACCTATTAAAATACAAACAATTTTAATTATCTTCCTGTTTTCTGGAGAAGAATGTGTGATATACAATAGCTTGAAGAGAATGAAGTCCTGAGTGTATCCTTTGATACAAAAAATATTGTTTACTGGGAGACAGTTCTCCTTGGGTCTTCTGTGTTTCTATAAGCAAAAACATGTCTTATGTGTCTTACAAGCAAAAACACAGACGACCCTTTGTTAAAGTCTATCTTTTCAAAGATCTTTGTGTAGCAACAGCCTTGCAAAATAGAAATAATTTCTCTCTCTGGAGCAAAGGGCAAGCAGACTTACTTCCCGTTATAAAAGTTTTACATTCCCTAGGCTTAGGGTTCTAACACAACTACAAGGGCAGGTATCATCTGTCCTCTTTCCTTACGAGGACTGGGTCTCAGGGAATCAAAATAAAATATCCTGATGCTCATGCTGCTTGCTGTGCCTTCAGTAATACATCCTTTGTCTCAGACCCAGGAGTCTCATGTCTCTTGCTAGCATCCATGAAAAGGTAACAGGATAATCCATTAGCTTGCAAGTAGGCTAAAATCTCAGACCCTTCACAAATCTTGACCCTGCTAAAACTGAAATTGTAAATATAATGTGTCTGGCATCAAAGTGACCTATATTGAGACTGACTGCAAAGAAGGCTTCAGCTGAATTCATTTTGAAAGACTGTAGTTAAAAATTAGCGATGCCTGCCAAACGAGCCAGCAGGTAGGCTGCATCATTCACACCATTAATGCTGACCTTGTGAAGCTACTTGTTTCAGTGCTAGCTACATAGAAAGTGCTCAATAAATGATTACTCAACTGAAATGCTTGTTAAAATTCTAGAATCTGATTCCAGATTTTAATGGATTAGGTATGAAGAGCCACACATTACTTACGGCAATAATTTTGGTTTATTGATTTTTTAAAATCAGAAGTTCTTCAAAAATTCAATAGAAAAAGAAGGAAAGCAAGATATAAGTAGTGAAACTTTAATAAAAAGTTAACATAAAACATTAGAGAAAAGTTCACATATTTTCTTCATTACTGTTGAAAGAGAATTTAAAAACCAAAATTATTATCACAAGTAATATTTATTATTTTAAACTCTAAATAACTAGAAAATAATACCATACCAAAATTGAAGTCTCATGTATTATGTCAAAATGTTTGCTAAGTTCTCACACAGCTGAAATACCCCCATTTTCCTGGTGTAATAGTTAGCCAAGGTCTTCAAAATAATTTAGAGATAACATATATCTAGAGTCAAACCAGGACAGGCGCTCCAACAACACTGATAAATCCCTGAGATGATTTACATTATCCACAATGAATAATATGTGACTCATCCCAATGGGGGTAATCAACAGGTTTGGGGGAAATAAAATGAAAAAAAATTGGCTCAACTTTGGACTTGTCAACCATAGCCCCTTATTTGGCACAGGTTCATTGCCTACAGTGCCTTACACAGGTATAAAAATGTCACTGAAAAACATACAAAAAGGGAAATCTTACTGCTCTCAAACATAACAGAAGAGTATAACACCTTTTTTTTTTTTTTTTTTGCGGTACGAGGGCTTCTCACTGTTGTGGCCTCTCCCGTTGCGGAGCACAGGCTCTGGACGCGCAGGCTCAGCGGCCATGGCTCACGGGCCCAGCTGCTCCGCGGCATGTGGGATCTTCCCAGACCGGGGCACGAACCCGCGTCCCCGTCCCCTGAATCGGCAGGCGGACTCTCAACCACTGCGCCACCAGGGAAGCCCAGTATAACACCCTGAATTGATGATTATTTTAGTAAAGCACTTGTCCGTAAGCCCATGAATAGGCTTGTGAACCTGCTGCTTCTACCAAAAGGATCTGTAAAAACGCAGTATTAATTTATTTTAGTGGATGCAGATCTGGACCAAAGAGAGAGAGAGTGAGCGAGTGCGCTCAGAGGTGTCAATGGCAAAGGTCATTATAAAGTATGACTTTGTCCTTTAATCTGTATTTAATATGCAGTTGTGATTCAATGCTTGGAAATTGTTCTAAACATAATTTTAATTGATATAGGATTTAAAGCATGTAAGATAAACTCTTAGCAGAAACTCAGATTAAATTATTATGGCTTAAGGTATTCCCAGGATTACAGCTTAGTCAAGTGGATGGATTATTTATTAGATTAGAGAAGACTGGAGGAGGAACGGGAGGAAAGGAAAGGTGTTTATGAAATATTTGAGCAAATATGAAATACAAAATTAAAGTGAATATGAAATGTGTATGTGAAAATGACCAGCATCAAGGAGATGCCTTCAAAGATGATTTGGTATCTGTCAAAATGCAGATGGCATCTAAAGCCCTGATCATGAATTAAATTATCTAGGGAGAGAATGAGAGAGAGAAGGGATTTCTGTACTGAGTTGTATATAACGCCAATACTTATAGGAGGAGATAAGGAAAGGAGACAGGAGGGATATTCAGTGAGGTAAGTGGAAACGAAAGCCATGGCCTTAAAGATGGGAGAAATCAACTTCGATGAGACTTACTGATGGATTATGCAGAATAAGAACTTTGAGGATTTTGAAATGTGGAAGTATCTAGTAACCTTGAAAAAACAATTTCTTTATATGGAAGGAAGCAAGAATGGAACGAGTTGAAGGATTAAAAAAAAGATGTGGACTAAGAGAGAAAATGTGTAGACAATATTTTTGAGAATTTAAGCAATAGAGAACAACGGAATGGTAACTGAAGGGGGCTATAGTGTCAATGAAGGGGTTTGTATGATTGAACAGATATGATAGAAAGTGAATTTACAGAAAAGAGAATAAATTCCTGCAGTAAGAAAGTCTTTGGGATGATGAAAATGGAAGGGATCCGGAGCACATGTGGCGAGTGTGGACGCAGGAGGAAAGGAGAGATGAATCAAGGTGCGTTCGTGTGTGTAGATTTGGAGACGGGAAGATTCAGACATATCTGGGTCATAATCTATGTTTTCTTCAGCAACATATAAGACAAGGTCATTAGATAAAGTGGTGAGTGGGGCTAGATGGAAAGTGTGAGGAGAGAGTTGAAGTATGAAACTCATTGCAGAGGGTGGGAGAGTGAGGTCCTTAGAGAAACATAGATCAGTAATAACAGGATTGCTTGGCATCAACAGCTAAACATTGCTTTATGGTACACTACCTTCACGTGCAAGGTAACTCATCTTAATGAAACAAAAGGCTCACTTAAATGTGTCAGTTATACTTCTGGCAGCTATATGTTATAGTGTTATTCGTAATTTTGGCAGCTCTCAACTGTTTCATTTTCTCCTGTGGATGTCAAGGATTCATTGACATTCTGGGATATTTTGAACCCGTGGGTCCTCAAAAATTTAGGAGTAGTAATGAAGGTAGGGACAAAATTCCCTGGAAATATAGTGCCAAAGAGACAGCTTCCTTAAATCATCTTGGTTTGTGTCTCACTATTCACAAAACCAGGTAAATGATTACTCTGAGCCAAGGCAGTGCTAGTGAGTCCTTGCACAAGGATTTGTACGTTCAAAGGGGAAGATCTTTTTTTTTTTTTTTTTTTTTTTGCGGTACGCGGGTCTCTCACTGTCGTGGCCTCTCCCGTTGCAGAGCACAGGCTCCGGACGCGCAGGCTCAGCGGCCATGGCTCACGGGCCCAGCCGCTCCGCGGCATGTGGGATCTTCCCGGACCGGGGCACGAACCCGTGTCCCCTGCATCGGCAGGTGGACTCCCAACCACTGCGCCACCAGGGAAGCCCGGGAAAGATCTTTTAACATTACCATGTCATTAGAGGACATCCATGGAACAATGCAATGATAAGCCAAAAACATACACAGGTCAAGACTCAGAATATTCACTACAGCTTCCATCAGGGGCTTCTTTTCTTAGGCCCCGTCTACTTCTGTGAAATTCAACATGCTCTCACTATGTGACCCTCTCCTCTGGTAACAGCCATCTGGACGGAGTAGGCCTATGCTCCAGTGGCCTAAAGTGGGATTGCACCTGAAGCTCTGCATAACAAGGATGTAAGAAGGTGACTAGTTGGAACAATCATAAATTCTTTGATATTTTAAATTCAAAATAACGAGAGAAAAAGAAAGAGAGCTGAGCTCTCTTTGGTAGAGAGCCCAAAGCCAAATGATGTACAAATGATTGGAGGAGGAACAGTAATAGTAGAGCATTAGCACAGAGATCTACGAATTCCTGGTGCAATGCGATAACCCAGTTATATGTGTGTATTTCTTGCTAGCATCCTGGGAGTCTCCCACATTCGTAGCACCAACATCGAATTAAGGGCAACCTTCAGCTTTCTTCTTGTGGTAGACTGTTACAAAGTCAGCTTACAAAGGGTTCCTTAATGACTCCCACCTCTCAGGAGGCATGCCTTTATGTAATCTCCTTCATCGACTCTGAGCTTATCTAGTGGACTAGGGAACATTAGCAAGTGTGATGCAATCTGAGGCTTGATAAGTATTTGCACATTGAAACTTGTCCTTTTGGAACTCTGTCCCTTGGCAAGCCAGGTGCCATGCTGTACAGAAGCTCAAACTAGATGACTAAATGATGAAAGGCCATGTGGAGAGATGCCCCAAAGGATGAGGGGCCATCGTGAACATTCCATCAGCAGCTGAGTTCCCAGCTGAATCTGATGCATGAGTGACCTCAAATACACCACATGGAGCTGAAGAACTATCTAGCTGAATCAGTCCATAGAATAATGAGAAACAATGAAGTGCTATTGTTTTTAAGCCACTGAGTTTGGCAGGTGGTTTGTTACACAGCCATGGATCATCAAAACACTTCTAGTATCTTGAAAAATCTTCCAAAATAGCCACTCTTCCTCAAAGACAGAGGCAGACACAGTATATGAGGAATTAGAGAAGCCTGAATTTCCGTTCTTACTATACTACTTATTTCTATAAATAAGATTTTCTGGCCTCACTTTTTTTTTTCTGCATCACTTTCGTCCTACCTGCCCTAATAGATTGTCCTCACATATAGCAAGTGTGCAGTAAATACTTAGGTACCAAACATATAAATGAATAAAATCTGTACTAGTTTGCTAGGGCTGCCATAATAAAATACCACAGACTCATAGCTTAAACAAGAGAAATTAATTTTCACCCAGTGCTGGAGGCTGGAAGTCCAAGATCATGGTGTAGGGAGATTTGGTTTCTCCAGAGGCCTCTGTCCTTGGCTTGCAGATGACCAGCTTGTTGCTGTGTCCTTTCTCCACCTTTCCTCTGTGCATACACACCCCTGGTGTCTCCTCCCTCTCTTATAGGATTAGGGCTCCGCCCTAGTGACCTCAGTTAAAATTAATCATCTCTTTGAAGGCCCCATCTCCAAACATAGTCACGTTGATTATGGCCCACCTATAGGACCTCATGTTACCTCCTTGAAGGCCCTATCTCCAAATGTATTACATTCAGAAGTACTGGGAGTTGGAACTTCGACAAATAAACAGATTTTGAGGGGGACACTGTCAGCCCATAGCAATAGCTAAATTAAAATGACTTTAGGAACCTGGAATATCCATTGCTTTTAAATTTCCATGCATAAGAAAGAACTCCCATAATAAATGAGATGAGAAACGATCCAAGTGGGTCTCAATCCTGAACCACAGGTGACATATAAGGTAAGTTGTACTATGGGTCAGTTAGCATCAGGTGGTAGCTATTATTTTCATGTTTCTGCATGGTCAGGTCTCCCTGATCAGAGTACTAGCAGTCTGGGTTAAAGGATGCTAAATGGCAAACCAGCCTGAGAAGTTAAAGACAGAGATATCTGGAGAGGATTACTGGTTTATCTCCCCAGAAGCCATTTGTTAACATTCCAAACAGTAACAGACCTAGGGACCTGGGTTCATCTCTCTAGAGAGGATTTGTTTACATCCCACAGAATAAAAGCTCAAAAGTGTTGCCCTCTTTTTCTCTGAAGGAGAGGAAGGGCAGGTATGCTCCTGTATAAGCTCCAAAAGTCATAATTTTAGAGCTCCTCTCCTGTGGCATGAACCCACTGTATGTGCAGGTGACATCTGCCCTCACCATGTCACCCCATGAGGGACTGAGGCCTGGGGAACTGTCACAGATGTTCTGTAAGTTAGTAATTGGTCTGTTCTCTGATCCAACAACCTCATGTCTCCTGTCAGGATAAAATAAATACATAGAGATTAAAAAAAAAAACAAAAACCCAAAACTTAGAGGCTGCAGTCTCTAGATTTAAGATCCTAAAATTTCTAAAGGCCAAGATCTAAAGAAAAGCAGGTAAAAATATTTAGAACAAGGTGACTTTAAGAGTAAGCAATCAAGTACTAGATTTGATTAGCTATTTTCCCCTTTCCAGACAGACTATTCATTGCAAGTGGCTTAAAAAAAAATCTTTAGTTTCTAAAAATCTTGGTGAGCTTTTTACTGGACCAAATGTTTAGCTTATTTTTATAATGAGCACAATAAATTTGAATACCAAGATCACCTTGTTTCTGTTGCTGACGTGATGCTTGTTTGTAGGACGTTATATCAACATGTCACCTGAAACTTGTTCTGTTGTCTTTGAATTGGTGCAGAACACTCTAAAGCTACAAAGATATGTCCCCCACCTTGCGCTGATCAGAAGACAAAAACAGTCCTATCGATATGCTCAGAAAAGTTTCTTACCTTGTGAAGCTTTTCTTTTTAATTAGATAGAAATACTTTAAACAAATAAAGAGCTATTACCATTTAAGAAAACAAAAATAAGATGCCTTGTCTCCAAAGGTAAAGTCTTCTCTCAAGGTACTGCTGCTTTTAGCTACACTTATACTCCATTGCGCAACTTTTCTGTTCTTTCAAATCTCGTGACAAATGTGACGAACTGTTGTGCTTTAGCGGCTTCTTACCTCCTTTAGCAAACACCTAATTAAAACTTTTAAATGAAATTAAAGAGCTGCTGAAATAAATTTACTTAGTGACAAAGTATAACCTTACACCTGCCGACAGACTTATTGATTGTAGATGGGCAGCAAGGTGAACTTATCAGGGATTATATTCAAATACAAACCATTCTCCACCTACTGACAATGTGTGTGTGTTTTTAAAGCTTCTCTCACAGAATCTGAGTTTGAGAGGACCTTGGATCATCTAAACCATCCGTCGATCAAAAATTTACAATACTCTTGCAGATGGACATGCAGCCTGAACAAGTATTGTAGAAGGGGTCTGTCATCTTACAAATCCACTCATTCCATCACTGGGACTCTCTAAATGCTAGAAACTCCTTCTTTATATTGAACCAAAATTCACCTCCCCATAAATTACACATATCGATCCTAAGTCTGTCTTATGGATCATAACAAATAAGTCTTTTTTTCAATCAATAATTCTTCAGACACATGAAGATCACTGCCATGTCTGTTTTAATCTTCTTCTTCAGTTGGTTATTGATTCTAACATCCAAATCTGTGTTCCTTCATGCTCTTTTGATCAAAGCTTTCTATGCCTTGGACTCATTAGTAGTACCCCAGCACTCACACCAGGATCAAACTCTACCTCAGCGTCAAGCTGTTTTATCTTCCAGACATGATAGACACATTGCCTTGGACTTACAAGCTTTTCAGAGCTGAAAATGTATGAAAGTGAGCTATTGGCTCCACAAGACTAAACAAAACCTTAAAAATTGAAATAAAAGTTTTATCAGATATCTGTAAAACTTATCATTTTGCCAGATTCATTATTAAAGTTAATATTCATTAAAAATCATTACATATGAAAACAATCTGTAGGTTAGTTTTGACTTCTCAATAATTTCCAATGCACGATTGCAGAGAAATGACAGCTAATCATAAATTAAATGAGTTATTGCAGCTAAATCACTTCAAAGGCAAAAACCATAAAAGTCTTTACAAAATATAAGCAATATGTTATACATATATATTTATAATATTAATGATTTTTGCGTTTAAACAGAAGTAGAAGAGTCTATAAAGGTCTCAAAAATGGCCTTTAAAATTATGAACCACAAACTCGCTAAGAATCACCTAGGGGATATATGATAAATTCAGGGCTCTGACCCCCGCCTCAGCCCTACTAAATTAATACTCTAAAGTTTCAGTTCTGCTGATTTTAACCCAAACTTCCAGGTCCTATTCCTGACTTTTCCTCAATATTTAGTCACTCATCTCTGACTTCTGACCTGCAACCTATTTCTTGTCAGGTACGCTGACATTTGAATCCCTCTGACTGGAAGTCGTCAAGTCCTCACATTATCACTATAGTGTTCAGACTATGTACCAAAATCCACATAGAAACGTTCATTTCAATTTTATCCACAGTGAATGCCAACAGAAGAATGACACGACGATGAATTGTCAAAATAAAATCTTTCCCAGCATCCCCAATGCTAAAGTATCATCCACTTTTATTTTTTCCTTCTTGCTTCCAGCTTGAATAGCCTCAGGCATGTATGGAAACTCTGCTGCCCTGAGTGCACAAGGGAAGTTAATCCCTCCAAGGAGAAATGGTCCCTAATCTGGGGTGAGGGTGATTTACAGCTCAAGAAATGCATCTCTAGATCAGATCAGGTCATTCTGGCTATAAGACCTTAAAGTGAGGAGAATCTCGTTTCTCGAGCCACTTAAATAAGTAGGAAATGCAAAGATCTTTTTTTAAGACTCATTACCAAGCCATGGAGCATCACCAGTTTTTTCCCCTAGCAGTAGATTTTGGTTAGTCATTTTTCTAAAAATGATTCTAGCACTTACTGTGCCTTAAATGGTCTCCAATGAACCTGAAATAGTAACAGAGTCTCCTTAAAAACTACCAGGGTATGACTTGGAGCCCAGGAATTACAGAGTTCAATAAATATTAATGAGTTTTAATGTTAATATCAAAAATATTCCTATAGGATATTCAGCTTATCTGCTTTTTATATCATTTTCTACAGGAGAACTTCATCTCCTGTAGAAAATGACACAGCCAACATTCACCTAATACCAATATCTAAAGAGACAAAATATTTATTATAAAAAATGTTATAAAAAACTGTTATAACAGTTAAAAATAGTAACTGTTATAAAAATAGTAACTTCTTTCTTAAGTTAAAATCAACTTCTTTGAAATCAAATATATCCATGTAAGGCCATGATACTAAAAGGAAGAAAAAAAAACCTTGGGGAGGATTTTTAATATTAGACTTGTCAATGTATCCGTGCTTTGCTGAAAATAAACTAAGCAGAGTGCTAAAGACAGCTTTGGCAACAGAATTTAACATAATTACTGAATCTTCAGAATGGAACATTCATAAAAATAAATACTGGACACGTGCCTGGGCCCATAAAGAAACTGGGCCTGGTTTTGTGTAAAACGGCACACTTAACACATCCAACCATTTTTGCTATAGATTAGCAAACCCTAGAAGAGTTATATATGATGGACGTATTTTTTTTAACAATCATAAACTCACTGGACAAAGAAAAAAAGAGAGGCAATAATAACAACAGAATTTTGGAAACTCAAAAGCAAATGGACAAGTGCCAACTCGCTTGGCAGAACTGAAAGAGCAAAATCCTAAACCAGCAATGGGGAAAGCTATGAAATAATCTGGTATACACGGTAGATTCTCGAAAGGCTAAGAATTCTACCCCTCCTAGGGTAGGGCTCCAGAGGGATGCTATGATGAGACGAATTGGTTTAAAGACATATGAGAGGCATTATATTCTGTATATCTCATACTCACTTCATGCTGCTGGGTTACGGCCCCTCCCCCAGTACAGCAGAACGTTAGAGATTTACTCTCTGAAGAGAGTAAAGCACGGAGTTTCTGGACTGAGGGGAACACACATACAGAAGAAAGTGGGGACACCTCACTGCAAACAGGGGAGTTTAGCAAACTTCACATGATGACTGCTGAGATCTCTCAAGTCAATTCCTTTATTGGCTCCCAGGACAATGGCAGCCCTGTCATTACTCTCCAGGCAAGAGGTTGCATGAATTTTCTCTGGGGAATTAGCTCAGCCTAACAGGAAATATCTAAAGATACCAACTTCCACATCTGGAATTTCCTCAACAGCCAGATCACCCTAAAGCAAAGGACACCAAAGAAAATCCTGCCCAATGCTGTGAGCTTTCAATCACCTTTGCTAGGCCCCACTCTTACATGAAGACAACCAGAGATCCCCAGAGATCTCAGGAGAGCCTCAAGATAGATACCAAAACACACAAACAGAAGAAAGCAACTTAGTAGAAACAGAGAGTATCTGAAAAGAAGCAAATTTCAAAAACATAACCATCCATATCCTCTGAGATAAGAGAAATATTGCATCCATGAAACAAGAATATGATAATTTAATAAGGAACATTAAAAGCAGCAGTTCTCAAACTTTCTGTTCTAAGGATCCCTTTCCCTAATACTCTTAAAAACTTGAGGATCACAAAAAGTTTTTGTTTATGTAGATCATATCCATCAGTATTTATCATATTAGAAATTAAAACAGATAAATTAAAAATATTTATTGATTCAATATAACGAAACATTATATAATATATAACCAATATAAAAACATAAGTAACGTATTTTTATGAAAAAATAATTATATTTTCCAAAACAAAAAATAATCAGTGACGATAGTGACTTGGCTTTACATTTTTTCAGTTCTCTTTAATGTCTGAGTTAATAAAAGACAGCTGGATTCTCAAATCTGTTTCTGCACTCCATTGGTGGCAGATAATCCAATATGTACATGATAAGAAGTTCCAGAAAGAGGAAACACAGAAAGGATATCATTATAAAAATGATTAAAGAGAGTTTTTCAGACATAAGTTTCAGATTGAAAAGTCCCATCAAGTGCACAAACAAATGAATAAGTGTAGACTCACCCAAGTCTACATCAGTGTAGACATTTCTGAATCAGAGCTAAAGAGCAATCATACAAGCCTTCTGAGAGAAAAAAAAATAGGTCACATCCAAAAGATCAGGAAGCAGAAAAAACTCAAACTTCTCAAACAGCAGTTCTGAAACCTATAAGAAAATAAAACAGTACCTTCAAAATACTGAAAGATAATTATTTACAACTGAACTCTCATCAAGTGTAAGGGTAGAACAGAGACATTTATAGAAATGTAAAATTTCAGAAAATTTTTCTTCATAATCCATTCCCAAGAAACTATCAAAAAATGTGTTCCAACCAAGTGAGTCCTTAAACCACATGTTAAAAAATAAGGACAAGGGATACAGGAAACAGAAGATTCAACACAGAAGACAGGAAAAGGGAATATTGGGAATACTCAGGATAACGATGATGACAGATTCCTAACTAACACATCTGTACCCCAGGTGTAGAGAGCAAGCAGTCCAGAATGAAGGGTGCCAAGATCTATAAAAAAATGAACTTGATGAGAATGCCTGTACAGAGAATAGATTTAGACAAGTGTTAGAAAGTTCAGGATTAAATTAACGCTATACAAATAGAAAATCAAGCAAATAAGTAATCATAGGTAATTATTAACTCCAGGGAAAACAAAAGGCAGTGCATGAAAGGAAGTATGATCATAGCCTCCTAACTGACTCAACTCAAAATAGCATATACATAGTCTTAATAATAAAATGTAACATAAATTATAATCCAGCTATATTGAGACAATAGAGTGGGGGAAGGTAAGTATGCCTGTCAGAGTAAAATGGGGGAAAGAAAACTACCTAATTCCTCATCTTTCAAAGTGGGAATTCAATAGAAAATATCAAAAATTGATTTAAACAAAGAAAGAGTAATACATGCATATTATTTATAGACATGGAGGGAAATTCTGAAACCTAAGCTAAAAATATTTAAAGAGGGCACCTCTGGGGAAGGAGAAAAAAGATAACTTTTCATCTATAACAAATCTTTCGTAGTTAACTCTTTAAATGTACAAATATGATGAGAATACAACTTTTTTTTAGGTTAAATATATATTCATTTTAATGTACACAAATGAAAGGGGATTACATTACATTTTAGGTATTTGGGTGTATTTCAAGGATATGTTAAATTTGCTGGTAGGAAAGTGAAGGTAAAAGTTAAAATTAGAACTTGTAAACTCAGAGTGAAGGCCAAAATGCATGAAATTCCTTAATGCAAGCCTGAACACTTACATTTACTAAAGAATATAAGGTTTTTAAAATGTTGCACAAGTCTCAAAAAGCAAAATAAATCAAATCCATCAAAAATCAAGCAATTGGGTCAAAAGAAAGCTACTCTACTGTCTTATTCTGGTTAGGTCTTCCCAAACATTTGAACTTTTGAGAAGACTGAGCACATTTACCACAAACTGAGGCTAATGTTCTTAAACATTATATCATTGGTGAATTTTAGAACTCCCAGATGAACAGAGATAATGCCACTGGCCTGTGTGAATTGGGAAAATGCAAATCTGCCTGGTGACATACTCTTAGCAAACTGAAAATTTTGATAATTATTTTTTAAGCTAACTTAATCACAGAAGGAATCTTCTCATCACTGCTGTGTACAGGCTTGTTTGTTTAGTATTACTGCTTCAAAGATAGAATATCTATTAAAGCTAAAAGTTAGACTCATGTGTGGTCTTACTAAGGATATAACCAAAGAGAGATTTTCATTGCATCTGATATAAATTGTGGAATAGAATCACCTGTAGGTATTTTGGGTTCCTCTCCAGTACACGGCGCATACGAACTTCTCAGTGTATGCAAATGTTAATAATGATGATGATACATTTGAAATCAATTCTGCTAAAGTCACAAGTCAGTCCAGTTGATTCTATGTCCTATATTTTTAGTATTGAGGACATCAAATGGTGACCAGTGTCAGTTTTGACACGGCTGAGCATTTGGGCTGAATTTATCAAATATTTACTAAGTGCCATCCTTTTGTTTCAGGCACTGTGTTAGGCTGTGCACAAAATGGGATGTTCACATGATACAGCCTCAGGAAGTGCTTGGACTATTTCTCTATATTAGTCATAAGAAACTGTCCTTGTTCTTCCCATTAAATTCCAGTATGCCTCACCTGTGACGATCATCCAAGTTACCCTGGAACAGAACTGGAGTTGCTCATTGCCTGGGAGAAAATAGTCATCAAATTTCCCAGGGACAGTGGTGGGGTGGGCTTCCTGGACCTTTCCCGAAAGGCATTCCTTTGTCTCATACAGTCATAAGCTCAGCTGCTTTGGGAGAAACCCTCACCTAAGCTATATTAAAATAGCAATGGGAGAATAAAGTACAAGGGGTCAAGCATGTTTGGGGATTCACTACTGCTCTCTATCATTGGGAATGATGGGTCTTCAGCCGCATAGAACCAGCAAAGAGTGATAATGAACAAGGAACAGGAAAAGGCCCATTGGTGATGGTGGGGTGGGGCCTGGGGATCCATGCTGGTGAAAGGTGGGAAGACAGTAAGGAAAAAAACAGAAAGCACAAAGGTTTGAAATCAAAGACCTAGGTTTAAATATCAGGCCTACCCCTTCCCTGGTGTATTTTTTTAGCAAATAATTTATCCTTTTTGAGCCTCAGTTCTTGTTTGTAAAATAGAAATGTTAATACCTATTTTGGGCGTCATTTGAAAAAAAAATTTTTTTTTTTTTTCGGTACCCGGGCCTCTCACTGTTGTGGCCCCTCCCGTTGCAGAGCACAGGCTCCGGATGTGCAGGCCCAGCAGCCATGGCTCACGGGCCCAGCCGCTCCACGGCATATGGGATCCTCCCGGACCGGGGCACGAACCCGTGTCCCCTGCATCGTCAGGCGGACTCTCAACCACTGCGCCACCAAGGGAAGGCCTGAAAATTTTTAATAATTCATATAAACTCCCAAAGCGTTGGACTATGTTGCTGCTGTTGTTGTATAATGTAAGGCACAGTGACACCAGGGCAGGTCAATCTCAGTTATGACCCTGAAAGTGGCCTTTACAGCACAGAGGCAGTGAATCCAGGAAGCAACGTTCAGTATTCTGGTGTCACGTAGGAGGGGAGGTCATGAGAAGATCAGACTCGTTGGAGGCAGTGTCTCAGCCAGGCCCAGGGGCAAGTTAGGCACACACTTCTTCCCTACTGCCCTGGTTTTCACAATGACAGAGTGGGACAGACAGAATAACGTCATCCTCAAAGATGGCCACGACCATGTTATGCTACATGGCGAAAGGGACTTGGCGGGTGTGCTTAAGTTAAGGATCTTGAAATGGGGAGGGTATCCTGGAAGTTTTCAGGAGTAGGTCCGATGTAATCACAGGTGTCCTTGTAAAAGAGAGGCAGGAGGGTCACTGTCAGAGAAGGAGATGTGACGGTGGAAGCAGAGGTCAGAGGGATGCCCTTGCTGGAGGGGAGCCATAAGCCAAGCGATGTGGGCAGCCACTGGAAGCTGGAAAAGCCAAGGACCGATTCTTTCCTAGAGCCTCCAGAAGGAACACTGCCGATACCTTGATGTTAGCCCAGTGAGACTTATTTTCACACTTCTGACCTCCAAAACTGTAAGATAACTGTGTTGGTTTAAGCCACTAAACTTGTGACACATTTGTCAGAACAGCAAGAGGTACTAAGACACAGACTTTCCCTGAATACCCCTGGCCTGTCCCCACCCCTTAGTGCTCTCCCTGGAGTTTGAGAGAAGAATCACATGATCAACGCTTCCTACCTCCTGGGGGGCAGCCCTTGCAGGAAGCATATAGCTCTGGCCCCTCTATGCCGTTGCTTCCACAGGCACTGACCCCAAAGCAGGGTGGGTGGGAAGTGTCTGCAGTCTTTCAGCACTGCCTGTGTCTGGATGAGCAAGTCCAGTTCTGGAGTTAGGTACAGGGAACCCACTAGGGCAGCATAGGTAAACTGTGTTTTCCAATCCAGCTTGGGAAACTTTCAGTACAAAGCTACTGTTTTGATCTTCATCTGTCTGCTTTCTCTCTCAAATGATTCAGAACTCAGATGGGGAAAGGGAAAGAATCCAGCTTCAAGCACCAAGACTCTCAAAACCTGTACGTGATGTGGGGTTCAGTTCTCAAGAGGGTCCGTCAGGACAGAAATCCATCTGAATCTCAGAATCTCATACTGAGCTGATGTGGAAAACCTAGCTTGCTATCCTTAAGAGTAGGTGAGTGTTGAAACTATATCCAAGGTCTGATGAAGGTAGACACTATAAAAGTTTACCAGGACACAAGAGGACAGAAAGCTATGATAAATACTTTATTAGGATTGGCTGAGGAAGTAGGACACATCTGAGACTGCAGGTGAGGTTATCGGTGGATGTGGCTTCAGGGCATTAGAGAAGCAAGACGAGAGCTGGCATTCTAGGCACATAGCCCATGAAAAGCCTAGAGAGCTAGCCCAACGTGCCAGCCTAAGATGTGTCCACATTCCGTCTCCAGATAAATCCTGCCTTCAAAAGCAGACAAAATACTGCAAGAACGTGTGTTGGCATCTCCAGTCTTCCAAAGAAGGGAAGGCAGCAACCCTCAGATTTCTCCATTTCACCAGCTTGTGTTTCCACGATTCCATCATTAAAATCCTATTTGAGGCCACAAGGAGAACTACTGATGGCAAGTATAAATGTATAAAGCAATTCTATTGGGGCCTAATTATTGCTGAATTTGTTACAGCAAATATGTGAAACTCTGTTCCACTCACTTCCAGATGACTTGTAGATATTCATCATACTCCCCTTAGGCATGAAGCAAACAAAAAGTTCTGTATCTCTTTTATTAATTTTTCAGTCAAAAGAAGGCCATTAAGAAACAGATTGATTGCCATTATCAATCATTTCACAAAGTCGGGAAGTCATTCCCCAGCTGTGGATTGATCACTGGAGAGTCTGGGTCAAATGATCTCGGTCATTATCACGGCCAGGAGCAGCCTATGAGAGCCACAGGCCTCACAGCAAGGGTTTCCAGCGCAAATGAAATTTCATTACTCAAGGAAGTAGTGACTAAATCTCAGCAGATCATTCCTGCCTCCCTTCTCTTCGTTTGCTTGCCTTTAGCTTTTACAACATTCCCAAGACCAATGCATTCCCGAGAATTACCCAAGGGAATTGAGGAAAGTTCCTTCTCGAAGAATCTGGAGCTTGCGGGTTATCTGGATGAAATGCAGGGGACAGGAAAAGCACGTGGATAGAGAAGGTGGAGAAAGACTTCTACCTTGGAAACATAGAAGAAATGAGAGGAATGAACTCTTTGTCTCTGTTTATAAAAACTATTTCTCCATTTACAAACCATGTCAGTTTTGAAGAAGCATTTGAATAGTTAGGCCCCATGGCATCTGAACCAAGTATCACATGTTTACGAATTGACTTGGCATACAAAAGAAAAAGTCACATTATAGAAAGGGTCTGATTATGGACAAATTCCCATTTCTCAGACAGAGAAGAAGCTTGGTATGTGGTAAGTTAAATGGCTGTAAAATTTTCATTGGAATAAGGCAGTCTCAAGGAAGTTATATAATCAAAGAGGTTTTTTACTTCTTTACAAAGGTAAACAGAAAACAAGACCATGGGAGGATCCTTTCCACCAAGGGTCATGTGAGCACAGGGATCAGATTTGAGAATGTTGATGGCATCGAATTCTATCACAGAAAAGTGTGAGAAACTGAAGATATATTTTATTATCTACAAACAGCACAATTTCCTTGTTAAGGTCCTCACCTATCTTAGTACGCTTATTCACTCAACACGTATTCACTGAGCACCTACTATATGCCAGGCACCGAGTCAGGCTTGGAAATAGAAAATTAAAAAACACAGAGATTCTGCCATTAAGGAGTTCAGAATCCACAGAAAAGGCAGACATGCAACGAAACTGTAAAACACAGGGAAGAGTATTTGTGATATTTTTGCCTTAAGGCATGCTAGTTACTACTCAAATGGTTGACCTCATCTGCCAACTGCTAGTTACCAGTCTAGCAAGGAAAGAAATATAGAAATTGAGAATACACCTTTAGAAACTCATAGAAGTTTGAAATGACCGTGACATCCAAGCACATTATCACTTTTCTGGTAATTCATTTATATTGTATGTTACAGAATGTCAGACCATGACGGATAGGAAATTAAAAAAAAAAAAACAAAAAACAAATCAGTCCTTAACTGTAGATCTTTTGAGAGACACTGCTTAAGGTTTTAGAGACATTATATTAAAACTACATAAAGTGAAACTATATACACAGATAGGAACACTATAATTCTTTGCCACATGCCCCATTAGTTAAAAGGGATTAGAGAATTTTTCTTAAACACTGCAAACCACAGAAACTGGCCTAAAGACTTTCTTTTAGCTACTAGCCTGAGAGTGTGCTGGCTATCCAGGATTCTTAGAAAAGTTTTGTTGGCCTGCAGAGTTTTTTTAAATTTGATTTTATATTCCACATTTAAAGTTTAGGTAATTTCAGAAAAATCCTGATAATTGCCTTTTCTTAAGGAAATGTGGGAACACAGGCCTATAGCCCACAGGGCTGTGGCTGAGGAAATGCAGCTTCTCATCCTGGTACCTGGGTTCCTCCTTTAAACTGTCTACCTATTGTTTGTATATATGTGAGTTTAAACAACCTTTCCTTGTCTGCATTTTATTGGTCTGGTTGGAGATGTTGGTACATCCCTGCCACTCTCCCGTATATCTTGTCTATAACATTTTGTAACGCAAACAGAAAACTGTCCCCTCTGGTAAATAAAATGTGTATGGGTTTTAAGTTTCAAAAGCAGCATACCAGCCTTGGTTCAAGGAATTCTGAGATGATCAGAAAAGGAGAGGTTTTTGCAAATGCCACACATTATAGGCAACTCCCAAAAAGATGGCTGGTAAAAACCCTTACTCTTGCAGTATAATGAAGAAGAGATTTTATGTACCAAAATGAACTCCTGGGGTAATGGAAGATGGCAGAGGAATAGGTGGACGTGGAGTTTCTCTCTCTCCACAGATGCATCAGGAATACAGCTATAGATGCAACAATTCTTACAGAACACCGGCTAAAAACTAACAGAAGGTCTGGGACACTGTAAAGGACTATAACGATCCCTGCGTAACTGGGTAGGGCAGAAAAAAGAAGGGAGTGGGAGGAGGAGAGGAAGCAGGACAGGACCTGCACCCTGGGGTGGGGGAGCTGAAGCAGAGGAGAGATTCCTGAATTTGGGGAAACCCCCACTCCATTGGGGAAATCGACTGGGACAGAAGAGAAGCATCTGAGGCTGTCGGGGGAGGGTGACGTGGCCAATCTGTGGCAGACGGGACAGAGCGAGAAATACACAGATGGTCCGAACCACGGCCCTACATGCCCCAGACTGGGATGTGTGTTCACAGGTGTGCAAGGGGGCTGGGAGCTGGTGCATGGGGATTGGAGAACAGGCCCAGAGCGAGAACTGCTTTTGGCTGTGGGGAGACGGACTGGGGGACAGGAGGGAGGAAATCTGCAGCAGGGAATGCCTACAGAGGAAGACTGGACTGCCATGGAAGCAGGTGCTACTGCTGAGTCACACGCAGGGGGAGGAGCCACTATTGTAGCCTCTCTCTCCACACGCTGGTGCCTGCCAACAACAATAAAAGAAGCCTGCTCAGGGCTGGCTCTCATGTGCCGGCTGCTGAACAATAAAAAAAAAAAAGCCCCCTCAGAGCTGGCCCTCCCATGCCTTACGCCAGGCGCCAGAAAAGGCCCTCACTAGGGCCATATCTCCTGTGCCCATGGCCGCCACTTCCCTGTGCATTTGGCGCCACCAGGGCTCCCGCAATCCAAGCAGTCATACCACCTCTGCACCCGGTGCTCACGGGGGCAGACCCAAGAGCTCCAAGGCAGCCTCAGGACTCCTGTGAGTGGACCACACACACCAGGTGGGGATAAAACCAAAGCTGAACCCCAGGGACAGGGTGACTAAGGAAGAAGATCAAAAATCTTTCCATCAGCTGTACAAGCTGCAGATTAAATCCCGTCTATGGAATATCTGAGCAGACAACAAGGGTTCCCACAACTGAAAACGGTCTAGCTCTGGCAGCTATGGACTTTGGGGGCAGCACACGCAGGAACTGGGCCAGATGAGAGTCTGAGGGGTCCCCACAGGGCCCACAGCAGGTTCAGAGACCAGCCCAGAGGCAAAGGAGAGCCTCTTGGGGAGGCGGAGGTGGGCTGTGGCTCAGGGCATGTGCAAGGACACTCACAGCAGAGATCCCAGGGAAATTTAGTTATTACTACTAATTTTATTATGTTTTGATTCATTCTGTTGTTGGTTCTAGCTTTTTTTTTTTTTTTTTGGTTTCTTTTTCTTTCTGTTTGTTTCTTGTTGTTTTAGTTAGTTGTTTTTTTTAATTTACTCTTTTGGGATCTCTGTTTTATAACATTGTTTTTAACGTTTCTATATTTACTTTGCTTTTCTGTTGTGCTGTGTTCTTTTCCCATATTTTTTTCTTATTTTTCTTTAATATATTTTTCTTTTTTTTTTTATATTTCCATTTCTGCTTTGCTGTTCTGTTGTCCTGTGTTCTTTCCCTTTTTACTTTATTTTATTATTATTTTTAAATCACTTTTTTCGGTTTGTTCTGTTTCCTTGCTTTATTCTTCACTTGGCACACTGGTTTGGTTTTGGTTTTAGGTTACGTGTTTTTGTTAGTTTTAATCCTAATTGTTTGATTTCAATTTTGAGTTCTTCTATTTGTCTGGCTGCTCTCTTGCTTTTTGCTTTATTTTGCTCTGTTTTTGTTTCTTTTATGTGTGTGTGTGCACTTCCCTGTTCCTGTTTGTTTGATTTTGTTTTTCACCATTTCTCTGGGGTTTTGTTTGTCTTTTTTTTCTTTACTATATTTTCTATTTTGTTTTTTATGTTTCTATTTCTATGTGGCTTTTCTGTTGTCTTCTTTCCCCTTTCTCTTTTTCTTTTTTTAATGATTTTTGTCAGTTTGTTTTGTTCCTTTGCTCCATTCTTCAGTTGGCACTCTGCTTTGGTTTTGTTTTATGGTTTTGTGTTTTTGTTAGTTTTGTTTTTAATTGTTTGATTTCATTCTTGGGTTCTCTTGTTTGTCTGGATATTCTCTTCCTTTTTGATTTATCTGGTTCTGTTTTTGTTTCTTTTGTGTGTGTGCATGTTTCCTTTTTTCTGTTTGTTTGATTTTACTTTTTACCATTTGTCTGGGATTTTGTTAGTCTTTTTTTTTTTTTTTTTTAATCCCATTTATTGCTGGGATAAAGAACTTGAGGGGTCTTGGTCTGCCAACCAGAAGTCAGGTCTGAGGCTCTGGGGTGGGAACACTGAGTCCAGAACATTGGACCACTAGAGAATTGGCGTCCCAGGGAACACTAATCACCAGGAGCTCTCACGGAGGCCTCCACCTGAATCCAAGACCCACCTCCACCCAACTGCCAGCAGCTCCCAGTGCTGGATGCCTCACACCAAACAACAAACAAGACAGGAACACAAACCCACCCATCAGCACACAGACTACCTAAAGTCATACTAAGCTCGCAGACACCCCAAAACACACCACCTGACACGGCCCTGCTCAGCAGAGGGAAAAGACTCAGCCCCACCCACCAGGATGCAGACACCAGTCCCTCCCATTAGGAAGCCTACGCAAGCCACTGAATAAACCTCACCACCAGGGGCAGAGAATGGAAGCAAGAGGAAATACGACTCTGCAGCCTAGGGAAAGGAGACCTCAAATACTGTACATAAGACATTTATTTACATTTACGTTACATTTATTTACATAAGACATTTATTTACATTTACATTACATTACATTTAGGAGAAATATCTTGCAGGCAAAGGAGCAACCTAAAAACCCACAAGACCAAATAAATAAAGAGGAAATAGGCAAACTACCTGAAAAAGAATTCAGAATAATGATAGTGAAAATGGAAATATCTTGGAAATAGAAAAGAGGAAACCGAGAAAATGTTTAACAAGGACCTAGAAGAACTAAAGAGCAAACAAACAGTAACGAACAATACAATAACTGAAGTTAAAAACACTCTAGAACGAATCATAGAATAACTGAGGCAGAAGAACGGATAAGTGAGCTGGAAGACAGATGGTGGAACTAAGTGCTGCAGAGCAAAGGAAAAACAATGAAAAGAATGGAGGACAGCCTCAAAGACCTCTAAGACAACATTAAGCACACCAACATTCAAATTATAGGGGTCCCAGAAGAGAAAAAATGAAAGGCCTGAGAACATATTTGAAGAGATTATAGTCAAAAACTTCCCCAGCATCGGAAAGGAAATAGTCAATCAAGTCCAGGAAGCACAGAGTGTCGCATACAGGAAAAACCCAAGGAGAAACATGCCGAGACATGTATTAATAAAACTAACAAAAATTAAACACAAAGAAAAAAAATATTCAAAGCAGCAAGGTAAAAGCAACAAATGACATACAAGGGAATCTCCATAAGGTTAAGAGTTGATCTTTCAGCAGAAACTCTACAGGCCAGTAGGGAGTGGCAAGATATATTTAAAGTGATGAAAGGGAAAAACCTACAACCAAGATTACTCTACCCAGTGAGGATCTCATTCAGATTCAATGGAGAAATCAAAAGCTTTACAGACAAGCAAAAGTTAAGAGAATTCAGCACCACCAAACCAGCTTTATAATGAATGCTAAAGGAACTTATCTAGGCAGGAAACACAAGAGAAGGAAAAGACTTACAAAAACAAACCCAAAACAATTAAGAAAATGGTAATAGGAACATACATGTCAATAATTACCTTAAATGTAAATGGATTAAATGCCCCAACCAAAAGACACAGACTGGCTGAATAGATACCAAAAAAAGACCCATATATATGCTGTCTACAAGAGACCCACTTCAGACCTAGGGACAAATACATACTGAAAGTTAGGGGATGTAAAAAAGTTATTCCATGCAAACGGAAATCAAAAGAAAGCTGGTGGAGCAATTCTCGTATCAGACAAAATAGACTTTAAAATAATAACTATTACAAGGGACAAGTAAGGACACTACATAATGATCAAGGGATCAATCCAAGAAGATATAACAATTGTAAATATTTACGCACCCGACATAGGAGCACCTCAATACGTAAGGCAAATGCTAATTGCCATAAAAGGGGAAATTGGCAGTAACACAATAATAGTAGAGGACTTTAACACCCCACTTACACCACAGGAAAGATCATCCCAACAGAATATTAAAAAGGAAACACAAGCTTTAAATGACACATTAGATCAGATGGACTTAACTGATATTTATAGGACATTCCATCTAAAAACAACAGAATACACTTTCTCCTCAAGTGCACACGGAACATTCTCCAGTACAGATCATATTTGGGTCACCAATCAAGACTCAGTAAATTTAAGAAGACTGAAACCGTATCAAGCATCTTTTCTGACCACGGAGGCTAAACAATACACTACTAAACAGCCAAGAGATCATTGGAAAAGTCAAAGAGGAAATCAAAAAAATACATAGAAACAAATGACAGTGAAAACACAATGACCCAGTACCTATGGGATGCAGCAAAAGGAGTCCAAAGAGGTAAGTTTAGGGCTGCCCTGGTGGCACAGTGGTTGAGAGTCTGCCTGCCGATGCAGGGGACACGGGTTCATGCCCCAGTCTGGGAGGATCCCACATGCTGCAGAGAGGCTGGGCCCGTGAGCCGTGGCCGCTGGGCCTGCGCATCTGGATCATGTGCTCCACAATGGGAGAGGCCACAGCAGTGAGAGGCCCGCATACCGCAAAACAAAACAAAACAAAAAAAGAGGGAAGTTTATAGCAATAAAATCCTACCTCAAGAAACAAGGAAAACCTCAAAGAAACAACCTAACTTTACACCTAAAGCAATTAAAAAAGAACAGAAAAACCTAAAGTTAGCAGAAGGAAAGAAATAATAAAGATCAGATCAGAAATAAATGAAAAAGAAATGAAGGAAACAATAACAAAGATCAATAAAACTAAAAGCTGGTTCGTTGAGAAGATAAACAAAGTTGATAAACCATTAGCCAGACTCATCAGGAAAAAAGGGAGAAGACTCAAATCAACAGGATTAGAAATGAGAAAGGAGAAGTTACAGCTGACACCGAAGAAATACAAAGGAACATGAGAGACTACTACAAGCAACTCTATGCCAATAAAATGGACAACCTGGAAGAAATGCACAAACTCTCAGAAAACTACAACCTTCCAAGACTGAACTAGGAAGAAACAGAAAATAAGAACAGACCAGTCACAAGCACCGAAATTGAAACTGTGATTGAAAATCTTCCAACAGAAGTCCAGGACCAGAGGGATTCACAGGTGAATTCTCTCAAACATTTCGAGAAGAGCTAACTAACGCCTATCCTTCTCAAATGCTTCCAAAATATAGCAGAGGGAGGAACACTCCCAAACTCACTCTAGGAGGCCACCATCACCCTGATACCAAAACCATACAAAGATGTCACAAATAAAGAAAACTACAGGCCAATATCACTGATGAACATAGATGCAAAAATCCTCAACAAAATACTAGCCAACAGAATGCAGCAGCACATTAAAAGGATCATACAACATGATCAAGTGGGGTTTATCCCAGGAATGCAAGGATTCTTCAATATATGCAAATCAATCAATGTGATACACCAGGGGTCCCCAACTCCCAGGCCACAGACTAGTACTGGTCCGTGGCCAATTAGGAATCGGGCCACTGAGAAGGAGGTGAACAGCAAGTGAAGGAAGCTTAGGCTGCTTCTCCCCGTCGCTCACATTACTGCCTGAACCATCCCCCCACCACTGATCTGCAGAAAAACTGTCTCCCACAAAAGCGGGCCCTTGTGCCAAAAACGTTGGGGACCACTGTGATACACCATACTAACAAACTGAAGGAAAAAACATATGATAATCTCAATAAATGCAGAAAAATCTTTTGACAAAATTCAAAACCCATTTATGATAAAAAAAAACTCTCCAGAAAGTGGGCATAGAGGGTACATACCTCAACATAATGAAAGCCATATATGACAAACCTACAGCCAACATCATTCTCAATGGTGAAAAACTGAAAGCATTTCCTCTAACATCAGGAACAAGACAAGGGTGCCCACTCTCACCACTCTTATTCAACATAGTTTTAGAAGTTTTAGCCACAGCAATCAGAGAAGAAAAAGAAACAAAAGGAATCCAAACTGGAAAAGAAGAAGTAAAGCTGTCATTGTTTGCAGAGGACATGATACTATACATAGAGAATCCTAAAGATGCCACCAGAAAACTACTAGAGTTAATCAATGAATTTGGTAAAGTAGCAGGACACAAAATTAATGCACAGAAATCTCTTGCATTCCTATACACTAACAATGAAAGATCAGAAAGAGAAATGAAGGAAATAATCCCATTTACCACTGAAACAAAAAGAATAAAATACCTAGGAATAAACCTACCTAAGGAGGCAAAAGACAGGTATGCAGAAAACTATAATACACTGATGAAAGAAATCAAAGTCAATACAAACAGATGGAGAGATATACCATGTTCTTGGATTGGAAGAATCAACATTGTGAGAATGACTATACTACCCAAAGCCATCTACAGATTCAATTCAGTCCTTATCAAATTACCAATGACATTTTTCACAGATCTAGAACAAAAAATTTTACAATTTGCATGGAAACACAGAAGACCCCTGAATACCAAAACAATCTTGAGAAAGAAAAATGGAGCTGGAGGAATCAGGCTCCCTGACTTCAGACCATACTACAAAGTGACAGTAAGCAAGACAGTATGGTACTGGCACAAAAACAGAAATACAGATCAATGGAACAGGACAGAAAGCCCAGAGATAAACCCACACACATATGGTCATCTTATCTTTGACAAAGGAGGCAAGAATATACAGTGGAGAAAAGACAGCCTCTTTAATAAGTGATGCTGGGAAAACTGGACAGCTACATGTAGAAGAATGAAATTAGAACACTCCCTCACACCATACACAGAAATAAACTCAGAATGGATTAAAGACCTAAACATAAGGCCAGCTATTATAAAACTCTTAGAGGAAAACATAGGCAGAACACTCTATGACATAAATCACAGCAAGACCCTTTTTGACCCACCTCCTAGAGTAATGGAAATAAAATAAATAAACAAATGGGACCTAATGAAACTTCAAAGCTTTTGCACAGCAAAGGAAATCATAAACAAGATGAAAAGAGAACCCTTAGAATAGGAGAAAATATTTGCAAATGAAGCAACTAACGAAAGATTAATCTCCAAAATATATAAACAGCTCGTGCAGCTCAATATCAAAAAAAAAACCAACCCAATCCAAAAATGGGCAGAAGACCTAAATACACATCTCTCCAAAGTAGACACACAGATTGCCAACAAACACATGAAAAGAAGCTCAAAATCACTAGTCACTACAGATACACAAATCAAAACCACAATGAGGTATCACCTCACACTTGTCAGAATGGCCATCATCAAATATCTAGAAACAGTAAATGCTGGAGAGGGTGTGGAGAAAAGGGAACACTCTTGCACTGTTGGTGGGAATGTAAAATGATACAGCCACTATGGAGAACAGTATGGAGGTTCCTTAAAAAACTAAAAATAAAACTACCATAGGACCCAGCAATCCCACTACTGGGCATATACTCTGAAAAAACCATGATTCAAAAAGAGACATGTACCCCAATGTTCACTGCAGCTCTATTTACAATAGCCAGGACGTGGAACCAACCTAAATGTCCATTGACAGATAAATGGATAAAGAAAATGTGGCACATATATACAATGGAATATTACTCAGCCATAAAATGAAAGGAAATTGAGTTATTTGTAGTGAAGTGGATGGTCCTAGAGTCTGTCATACAGAGTGAAGTAAGTCAGAAAGAGAAAAACAAATACCGTATGCTAACACATATATACGGAATCTAAAAAACAGTACTGATGAACCTACTGGCACGGCAGGAATAAAGACACAGACACAGAGAATGGACTTGAGGACATGGGGCGGGAAGGGTAAGCTAGGATGAAGTGAGAGAGTAGCACTGACATATATACACTACCAAATGTAAAATAGATAGCTAGTGGGAAGCAGCCGCACAGCACAGGGAGATCAGTTTGATGCTTTGTGATGACCTAGAGGGGTGGGATAGGGAGGGTCGGAGGGAGACGCAAGAGGGAGGGGATATGGGGATACATGCATACATACAGCTGATTCACTTTGTTATAAAGCAGAAGCTAACATAACATTGTAAAGCAACTATACTCCAATAAAGATGTATATTTTAAAAAAATGAACTCCTAAGACAAGAACTTGAGAAACCTTATCTTTTTCCCATAGCACTTCTTTTTGTTGTTGCTGTTATTGTGCTTGATTTTTCAATTTAATTTTTATTTTATATTGGCGTATAGTTGAATCCCACAGCACTTCTTCACTTTATAAGGATTTATTCACTCAACAAATAGGTATACAGTACTTTCTATGCAGGGAGTACATCCTGTATATTGTGGATTCAGTTGTGAACAAAATTAAATCCCTACCCTATGGAGCTTACATTCCAATGGAGAGAGAGAGAGATAATTAACACCTAAAAATGTGTAAAGAATAATGTAATTTCAGATAATAATTGTAACGAAGAAAACAAAATAGGACAATGGGATAGATAGAAACTGTGACTAAAATGATGAGGAGGAAACAAGCACACGAAGATTTTGTGGGAGACAAAAAGGTATAGACAAGGCTATGGGGGACTGACAAGGATGTACCAAAGTCCTCAGCCAGACTGCTGTAGTGAAGAAAAGCAGAGGTGATACAAATACCTACAGACAGGTAGACAGCTCAACCAAGGGAACTGAGAAGAGCATTCCAGGCAGAGTTCTTGTTACCTCCCCAGGTTGTACAGGCTCTGCTGTTTTCTAGTTAGTACATCCTAGCCTAGAAGGAAGGGCAGGAGTGATTCTCTTTGATTCTGGTTCAGCCTTAGTCTCACACAGGCCCTGTGTCGCTGGGTCTTAGATGTAGTACTTTCTTGGAGAATAAGTATGCAGGTCCTCAGATGGGAGCAAGTTTCAACTGTTGTGGAACTTATAATAAATCTCGCATATCTATGAACTTCCTCTGTCTCCACATTTTCTAAATTTCCCCAGGACGCTCAACGAACCACTGTTGATGGAGTAAAACATCATTTACTGACTTTAGCTTACTCCTCACGGCCTCTGCCATGTGTTCACCTTCACATCGTCTCTGCCCCATTCCCCAGTCCTTCCTAACATCCCTGTCAGCACCACCATCACCATGACCAAAGTCTCAGACAGCCCTTTGAATTTACTGTCAAGTGATATGCCAGGTAATGACACCCAATCAGGTATGCAATGTCCAGGCATAAAATGGAAGGAGTGTTATTTGAAGGTGTTTCCTAACCTTGGTGTGTGCATCTCAATAACACACGTCTTTAAGGCCCTAGGAGAATTTCAGTGACAAAGGAGAATTCAAAACAAAAAATAGTTTAAGGCTTAACAAAAGTTAAACAATAATCAGACTTCAAAAGGTCCAGAATCGATTGAGAACCTGAAGAACTTAAAAAGCTGAGTATCATCATAAGTTCCAAGAAAAACTATATTGTGTGCAGTACAAGGACTGAAGAACGAAGCTACTGATTATTTAAAAAATTAATCACCACTTACTGTGATTATGTCTACCACCTGCTAACGTGGAATCAAATCAGTAACATTAACCCCTCAAAGTAATTGATATGGAACTAACAAAATGTTTCAAAAGTAAAAATAAAGTGAATCATTCCAAGAATATGAAATTATATAATTCATATTTGAATAAATAATAAAAAATAATAAAATAAATAAAAAATAAAATAAAAAAATAATAATAATAAAATAAAGAATGAGAATATTTAATAACTTCCTTCACTGAAAGGAATTATTTATGTTGGTACAATGAGTAAAATTAAATCGGATGAATAAGAACATGATAACTGAAGACTAGTGTAAAAACTCCCAGATGGTGGGAAATACACAGATTATCTCATTGTTATTGTTCAATATTTATTAAACATCCTGTTTTCCAGATGTTGCCAATTATAAAATTACAAGTGTATGTATCTTAGTAAAGGATCTGGAATGGTTTGTAGGCTCAAAAAATTATAGAACTGTTGAAGTTTGCCTTTGAATGATCTTCCCACCTTCCTTTCAATACAATTCAACTACCAGTTATTGGAAAGCTACTAGGGATGAGGCACTGAGTCACAGGCCAACTCTGGCCTCCTGTCCAGGTTGTCAACTCATAAATTACCCACCTTCCATACAAGCCCATCAAAATTCTTAGGCTCTCATCTATGAAAAAAAGAGCACTTGGATTCAAGTAATTCACCCTCTATTGAGAATGACTAACAGGTTTAATCCACTGATACTAGATGCTGTTGTTGCCTATATCTCTGGGTCCTCACACAGCATTTCTGTGCCTGGGGCTGCTTTTGGAACTGTGGAAGGTTGAACAGTGCATGAATCAGGCCAGGAGTGCTAGAGAATTAACACTAGCCTGGAGTAGCCTTCAACCAATGACTCTAGGGAACTGGTGGTATAAATACCCCAGTTCTCTAAACATAGTTAGAGAACTATGGTTGCTGGCATCATGATGCACCCCTTATCCGTTGATGTACCTCCTCTGTCTCACTTCTCTACTTTCCTACCAGTGTTCTTTGTATCTCCCAACTAAACTACTTGCACTCAAAATTCTGTTAGGATCTGCTTTTAAGGGACACAAACTAGTATACCAGCCATTAAGATGTTTGCATATCAGAAGACGAACTTGTTTAGCCAAATGGATTTTCTCAATACCAGTAGGTAAGGAGAAACTGTGATTCATGAGGCTTCCCTATGTTCAGGGCTTACATTAGCACCCAATCTTCCTCTGATCTGTCTGCCTTCTTCTGATCTTCTTTACACCCTGCTCAATCTTTGGGCCATCCCAAGCCTCATCCCTAAGCATATCCTGCTGTTTCCCAGCCCTAGTGATCTCTTCCACATCTAGAATCGTGTTTCATTTATCGTTTCTTCCACTTTCCCAGCAGTTCTTTCCATCAGAAGACGACCTCACCTGACTTTCTGTGTGACTTTCTCACACAGGTGAGATCCTTTGTGTTAGAACCTGTCTAGTCACTCTTTCTGCAAGGCCCATGCTTCTTTGAGGGGCAAGGTGAGAAGTCCTAGATCAAGGCTTAAAAATGCCCTCACTCTTGGGCTTCCCTGGTGGCGCAGTGGTTGAGAGCCCGCCTGCCGATGCAGGGGACACAGGTTCATGCCCCGGTCTGGGAAGATCCCACATGCAGCGGAGCAGCTGGGCCCGTAAGCCATGGCCGCTAAGCCTGTGCGTCCGGAGCCTGTGCTCCGCAACGGGAGAGGCCACAACAGTGAGAGGCCTGCGTACTGCAAAAAAAAAAAAAAAAAAATGCCCTCACTCCTTTGGGCACCTGAGATCTGGACTCTGACCTGGCCTCAGCTGCTCCTGAGTTTTTGTTAGGTATTATTTGTAGCTCATCAATGCAGGTGATTTATTTGCACTTTATTGGTGGTATCCTTTCACTCGATTCCTTTAAAAACAGTGCCCAGTTGTAAATCTTTATTTCTCAAAAGACTAAACTGCCAACTTTCAAATCTAAACTCTTCTTCCCCACCTTTCAGAAAAAACCATGCCAAACCTCCGACTACAGACACTCCCTCAATTGTTCCCAGAACTACTTAGCTTCACAGACTATAGTTGGATGTAAGTATCCTGATACTTGAGTTAACTTCATTCTGCTTCTGAGCAGAGAGGTCATCATCCCTCACAGAGCCTTCAACAAAGATCATTTCCACAGACTGAAAAGTTAATTTTGGGTTTATTCCCATGTGTGTCTTTTAGGAAGTGTCTTTTAGCTTCTTTGTAACATCCTTAATTCTAGTTTGGTTTAAAGACATCTATAATATCTACCCAAATTATAATGAACCTCCCTATGGCAAAAATGAAATCCAGGTAATATCTTTCTATTGAGTGGTACAAGTGTGCATGCATCCTCCAAGCAGATACCTTGCTTTTGAGTTAGCTTCCCCTGTGTTTTTGCTTTCTTTTCCTAAAGTAAATTTATAGCAGAGATGGACTTCTTTGGGATCTTTCTGGTCACCATCCTAAATATCTAAAAATTTCTGACGATTTTCCAAGCAAATTTCTCTCATAGATTTTCCAAGTATCAAATAGTTAACAATCACAGTCAACCAGGCTTTAGACTTGTAGCACTAACCCTCCAATGCTGCATCTTCATCATGTAATCTTCTCAGGAGATCTCGGCACTTACACCACACGTCGCCTACTTTTCCTCAATATGCATAAAATGGCATGCAACCTCCCAGCAGTAAAATCTTGAAGTTCTGCTTTCTAGCCACATGGATCTAAAACACAGCTGTGTTTTCCATGAATTCTTTACTGCAAAGTACAAACATGCCACAGAAACTGGTATCCTATTTTCAAGCTGCTGTTGCTTCAGAATTTTTTCAATCTGTTGCTGAAGCTGCTCTGAAAAAAACATTATGTAACAAAATATAGTTATCTCTTTCTTTCCAAAAAGCAGTTGGGCTTGGTTCTCACTGCACTATATAGGACTCTGTGATAGACCTCTTTCCCAGGGGTTTCTCCCAGTACTGCTTCCAGGTTCTGCACAAAACGCGTAACTCCCCGCTCCTTGTTGATGGCTTTCTATTTCAGTTTTCTTGTCCTGCCCCGCAATGTCCCTGACTTGGTTCACTTTTTCCCTTTGAATTTCAGTTCTCTTGTAATTTCTCTGCAGGAAGCTCTCTAGCTCCTGCACTGACAAAAGATGCCAAAGAGCATTCGGCAAGAAAAAAATAAGGACTTAGCAAGCATTACAATTTGGATCTATAAGTGAATCACTTTTCATAACCTTTGGGAAAAAACTGGAGAAAAGTGTAGTCAAATGTAAATTACAGATGTGGAGTTCATACAAGAGCTGGCGTCGCAGAGTGCTCTAGAGCGAGTCTACCTTGCTGTAGGTCCTGGCTCTCCCCTTTACCAGGTATTAAATACCTGCTATTGGTGACCTTGCACAAGTTTCTTAATCTCTCTGTTTTCATTTCCTCATCTGTAAAATGGGCAACAATAGCACCTATCTTATAGGCTGGAGGTAAGGGTTACATGAAAATACGTGTTGATAATTAATTGCATACCTTATCATAAATGTTAGCTATTTTTATTGTTCAGCCTAACGCGAAGTGCAGAACAAAGGAGACTGGTTATTTTCAGGAATTGCTGACATGTCATTTGGAGCACTGGGCTCGGAGGGAAGTCTCTGTCCTTTCTGCCTCCTCACCATCTCCAGGGTAAAGTCTCCCAGCTCTAACCGCCTTTCTGCCCACCCCAACAAGCTGGGTGCTCTGTTACCTTCCTTCTGAATCCACCTCGCTGTCGGCTTGCTTTCTGGGTGCATGACACTGCACTGAACTGAATGACTGTGTTGAGGCACAAAGGGGCTCAATAAATGATACCTCTCATCCTTAGAGGGGTTCTGAACCAATTAAGAAATAAAACAATATAGTAAGGCAAGTAGAAAAAATAGATACACAGTATAACACCTTTATCCTAATAAAGATGGTCTTGGAGAAGATAGCTTGTATCTGCAAGGAAGTGGGTTTCCTTATGCTAAGTGCCGCAAACATACAGACTTCCCCTCCCAGGTTGTAACCACAGATCTTCTCAACCTTGACTGTGAAACTGATCACATAGACAAGGGCAGATGTGCTGGCTGGGTAGATTTGCTCCCAAGGAAAAGGGAAAAGGAAGGAATTGAAATGTACACACCTGGTTTCTCCTTCTCAAATCCCCCCTGAGATTGTCATGTCTCCCTGTAGGGAACTTGCATGACGGGGCAGAGGCGGGCTGACAGCAATGCTAGGGACGCTGCATCTACAGGAAAGAAGACATCAGGAGCGGGGTTGGGAAGAAGCTCTCCTCCCCACAAGGCTGGAAGCTATTACAGCATAAGACCGGCCAATAGTCATGTTAGAGGAGAAGTCGAAATGCAAACTCACAGTCCCTATCATCAGAGCCTTGCTTTCCTGTTTCCTGCCCTGAATTTCTGAACAAAAGAAAAAAAAAAGGAGAGAAAGAGAAAGAATAAGAGTTACCCACAAAGCCACATTTGAGTTTTAAATAACTCAACTTTTCTTTAATTTGACATGTCTATTATATTCCCTGACATTCCAGGAAGCCCTGCAAAACTGAAAAATACAGCCAGTGCTACATGGAGGTGCTTTCTGGTGCCACACGTGTGCATGAAATGATGCAGCTGGTGACTGACAACGTCTACATCCACCTTCCCCGTTTCATCCCAGTCTCAGCAAAATGCAAGATGACTCTTGACACTGACCACAGATAGTGTGACACAGTATTTTTTGATACGCTCCTAAACACAGGGACCCTAGAATTTGACAAGAGAAAAAAACCGTGGTGGGTGGCAAATGTTGTCTTCATTATGACTTCTCATGGCTTTGTTATGTTTCATTTCTTAAGTCCATAGGATTTAATGGTCAAATCTATTGTTTTCTCTTTGTCTTGCTTAATTTTTTTTTTAAAAAAGCAACTTCCCTGCCTTGCCCACAGATGTGGCGGAGGACTTCAGAAGTTGTCTAGCTCCACGCCACACCCAAGCAAGGATGTTAACCTTGTACCCAAGCTTTCTCCTTTTTCTCTCCCACTCCCTCAACCACTCTATTTTCTCCATCTTGTGGGTGTTATGCTAGGCTTCAGAAATAAGCCTGAGTAGAAAAAAGAGCTAATTTATTCCTTTGAATTTCCAGAGGTGTCATCTTCTGATGCAAACACAGGTTTTGCTGAAGAAAGTTTCACTTGCTGGAACCCCAGCTGACCAAAGGTCTAAAACCCCAGGGAAGACAAGGCGGTCAGAACATTAGAGACGCACTTGCCTCCCAAGGGCATCACTGGGAGAAGAGACATTTTGGAAAATGTTTAATCTCTGAGGTAGGAGCATTGGAATAAAGATAAACTTTTAATATTTTTTCTCTGATGAGGATACAATGTTAAGAAATTCCATGAGTACATAAATAACATGATCTTTCTACTGCCGAATTTTCTCTGACACTCCCAAATTGAAGCATTCCTCCAAAGAATTGCCAACAGAGTAACAAATGCTACCACCATGCCCAGGTAAGTCAGCAGTTTTTCTTTCAATAGGCTGTCTCTCTGGGGTGTTGGTTTTCTTCTCATTAACAGATAATAGTCCCTTTTTAGGTGAATAAAGTGAACTTCCATGAATGTGTCCAGAAAGTTGGAGGATTCTGAAAAGCATGATTGTAAATGCAAAACCCTCATCTTAAACACACTGATGATGTGAAATAACACCACACGTTATGGAAAAATGAGTTTCCTTTCATTTATACTAAAACGTTTATTTAAATCGCAGGGTATAAACCACCCATTTCCCAAGGGCATACTTAACGGTGCCACCTCCTAAATGTTACAATTTGCCAAAAGTCAAAATAGAGCTCAAAGTCTGTCCAGCTTTAGCCACAAAATGAAACAAACTGAATTTTAAACATCTACATTAAAAAAAAAATGTTGGACATGGGCAGGGACAAGAATAAAATATGTTTCAGAATGGAAAGGATAGGACTGTATTAAGTCAGCCTCCCAAAGCACGATGGCTTCATCACCCTGCAGAGACACACAGTCCAGGTGCACACCCATTAGTGTTGCCAGATAAAATGTAGGAGGCCTAGTTGAATCTGATTTTCCACTAAGCAATAAACAATTCTTTTAGTATAAGCATATTCCAAATATTGCATGGGACGTGCTTTCGTGAAAAAAATTGTTTGTCTGAAATTCAAATTTAACCAGGCATCCTGTATTTTTATTTGCTAAAGAGAGCAACTCTACACCTTGACCTTTCACCCCTCAATGGGGCTGTTAAACCCTGGTCACTGGATACGAGAAATTAAGGTGCCTCTTTAGCAAGATCAAGGCAGAAATGCCATCACTCGCACTGGCTAAGTCTCAACTGTGTTTTATTTTTCACCTATAGTTCAGAGGAAGATTTTGAGAAAGAATGTCAATCCACCCTTCTACTTCCTTAAAAAACAAGAATATACCTCAAGCAATCCACTTTGCTGTATTAATAGCTATTATCTATAAAATCTTTACCATATGTAAGGCAATGTTCTAAACTGCCCTACATATGTCTCATATGAAATTGGCACCATTTTTACCACAGTCTTACTAACCAGGAATCTCAAGCAAAGAGAAATTAAGGCACTTTACCCAAAGCGAGTGATCGTGGAGACTGACACTGAACCCAGGAATTTTGACTCCGGAGCTGCCACTTTAAGCAACTAAAAGTGCTTCCTTAATTCTTTATCTCTGAATTTAGGCAAACTTCTTTTGACCTTAACAATATCTCTTCTAACATTTAGGAGTATATCTCCAATAGCCTTGATTTTCCTTAAAAACCATATGACTCATTCTTTCTAAATACATGCTTAAATCTTTCTTAAATGTACTGATTTCTTGACCACACTACCTCTTAAATAATAACGTCCGTAAATTCACTACCTGCTCTATGTCTTAAAAACTACTTACTTGCAGCTACGTGAAGTAATCCTAGCTCTGGATTCCCAGATTTGACAAAGAAGTCCACATTCTCTATAATCATAGATTTGTGATTATGTAAAATTCAATCTTCGCATGTATCCCTCATCTCATTCTCATTAAAATGAAGAATTAATCCTACAGCTTTTCAGTGGTGTTTCCCAAACCTGTCAATATAAGCTTGACTGCATAAAAAACTTTTAAAAACAGAGGAAACTTTGAAACATTTTTAAAGCAGAAGAAACAGTCAAAAGACAAATGACAAGCTGGGAAAAAATACATAGTCACACATGATAGACTACTTATTTCCTTAACACGAAGGTAACTCCTATAAATCAACAAAAAAGATGAACAGGATAAAAATAAGCAAAAAATGAGCAAACAACATGAATAGAGTTCATAGGAAAAGAAACACAATAGCCAAGAAATCTATAAAGAGATGCTTATCTCACTTGCAAAGGAATGTGGATTAAAACAGTAATATGCTATTCTTCACCTAAAAGTTTAGAAAAGATTTAAAAGAGTAACACTATGGGAAAGGTAAGAAGAAATGAGTACTCTAATTACCTCTTGTAAAAAGAATTATTGTAACTGTTGACAATACCAATAAAAATAACTTAAATTTGCATAATACTTGACCCAGGAAATGCTAGGAATTTATCCAACAGACATACTTGCAAATATATATTTAGAAAATCCATTCAATAGAATAATTGCCCTTAAGATCTTTCTCTGTGTATTTATACAGAAAATATTTTCTTAACAAAGCAAGTTGCTGAAACTTATGTATGGAATAATACAATTGGTATACAATGAGATAGATAGATTGTTGGGTGGATGGATAAATGCTTTAAACCCATAGCATTTTCTTTAAACCCATAGAAAATAAAGTAGAAAACTTGATAGTGCTTGAGTCTGAGGAGTGGGAATAAAGGTGGATTTGGAGCAGGAGTGATGGCAGCAGTGGATGAATCCAACTTTTTTTTTTTTTTTTTTTTTTGCGGCACGCGGGCCTCTCATAGTTGTGGCCTCTCCCGTTGCGGAGCACAGGCTCCGGACGCGCAGGCTCAGCGGCCATGGCTCACGGGCCCAGCCGCTCCGCGGCATGTGGGATCCTCCCGGACCAGGGCATGAACCCGTGTCCCCTGCATCGGCAGGCGGACTCTCAACCACTGCGCCACCTGGGAAGCCCACGAATCCAACTTTTCACTTTATTCCCTTTGCACTATCTAAATTGTTTTCACAGTCAACGTGTTACTTTGATAACTAAAAATTCTACTTAAAGAAACAATAAAAGGAAAAACAGGCCCAGCTAAAATGGATCCTTTACGTAGCAGGCAACCATCAAAATATGCCTTAAGGACTGGGTCCTGAACCCTTTCACTTTCCCCATAGTTGAAGCTGTGTGTCATTTCTCTGGGGTTTTCTTGTTTGTTTTTTTCCTGCTGCCAAGTTCACTGCTCTCTCTGGTCTCAATCTCTCCTCATCAATACACATATTTCACTTTCTCCTGGTCACAACCTTCGCAGTTTCATATATTACACTCCTGTCTCTTGTCTCTGCAACACAGTCACAGGTGACCTTGGCTATTGCCTGCCCAGCCTGGTGCTCTCCAGGGTCCTGCCACCAGATCTGATCCAGTCAGGTTTTCAAGGGGATGCTGATGAATTGGAAGAATGGCTATGGTATTCTTCAGAACACTAAATAAAATAACCCCTCAGACAATGCACCCACACAGTTTAATAGCACAGTCTTCATACGTAAAATAGCACATTGTTTGTTTCTTCATATATCAGAGAAAAATACAAAGGCAGGGACACCCTAAGAAACCATTCAACAGCCATTCTCGAAATTCTTTTTTCTTTCTGATCTCAAAGATTTCACATACGATTGTAGAAAATAAATAGGAAATAGAATTAGCAAAGAGAAGGAAACACGTTAAAATAGTATACTTTTTTGCATTTTGATATGAATAAAATACATGGTTGTTTTACAAAAATGGGTTCATCTCTATATGTACACTTCTCTCACTGCAATCATTGTTCTGTGTGAATAAATATGCAGCCATATGGTCATTTTTAACCACTACTTAATATTATGTCCCATTATTTCATGCATTCATTCATTCAACAAATATTCAGGAGCTTGTTCTGGGCTCTGAATATATAATCATGAATAGAAATATCCTTGCACTCATGGGTTTAGAGTCTAGAGGGAGAGCAACAGATAAACAAATATACATTATAAATGCAAGTAGGGACAAGCATGATAAAGAAAAAGATAATGCAATGTTGCACAGAAGGGTTGGGCAGGGGAGGGCCAGGATTTTGGACAAGGCTGGCAAGAAAGGTGACTTTTGAGCAGAGACTTGAGTGAAGCAGGAATGAGCTACGTGGTTGGAAGTAGGGAGGCACAGTTCCAGGCAAAGAAAACAGAAAGGGAAAAGGCCTGAAGGTTGGACCAATATCCTCTTGGTCACTATTTACTTCATTTCACTCAAAGATTGCATGAACATTCTCCTATGTCCACCTCTGGTATTTGGGAAGGAGGGTTCAATTTTCTCATTTAAATCTTTGATTCAAACCAATGTATCTGCTGTGAGATAGGGATCTTAACACTTTTGTGAATGATTGAATGTGTCAGTGTATATGCCCTGTTATTTCCCTAGGATAACTTCCTAGATATAGAAAGAATAGATTTTTTAAAATTGACGTTTTAAAGATTTTTTTTTCATTCACATTGCCAAACTGCCCACCAGGAAGATTTTAAAAATTTGAAGTGTTTGGAAGGATGCATTTCACCACACCTTTGAATATGTATGAAATTAGCAATCTTTTATCTTCTGTCATCTGGGAAGAGAAAAAGAGCATCTCAGGTTTTTCTATTGCAGTTTTTAAAAATTGTTTTATGTATATATGTGTGTATCTTTCTACTTGGTTTTGTTTTGGTTTTTATTTTATCCTTTTCCTCCTTATTTATTCCTAATCATTTTTTAGTGTCTGTATTTTAATACTGTGATATTCTCCTATACATTATGGTCAATGAAAATTACACCACATTTTTGGTAATCCCCTTCCTTATAACACACAATTCTACCTTTGATCAATTTAATGTTTCACATTTTAAAATCCACATTTTTCAGAAAATATTGCAGCCCAACTCTATGTTTTCATTTATATGGGATGTTTTGTTTTTTACTTGTAGTTTTTCTGAGACATTGTGTTACTTTTTAATGGCATAGAGTTTCATTTGGGTTTAGTACCCAATCTGATATATATGTATTAAATTGACTTTGTTATTTAGAATTATTGTCATTTCAAGCATAGTGGGTCTTATTTCTGATACTTTGTTTTATATTTTTAACTTTTAAATTTTCCAGTTGTTTCTTTTGATTTTTGCTTCTCTGATAATTTGAAAGTTATGTAGCTTGCTTTTATTTTTATTAGGGGTTACTGTTCATGTTTTAGGAAACAATTTAAACATTTTTCTAAACCAGTGGAATTTTTAAATTTTTTCTTTCTACGTAAGGTTAAGCAATACAAACATCACCTTCTTTCCTTTCTCCACATTTTCTTTTTTTAACATGATTTTGAATTCTTATCTTATTATGGTCATTATTGTTTTTCTGCTATATCCTATACATTCTCTTTTAAGCATATTAATATTTGCATCTTCTCTTCTAATTGTATTTACACTATTTATTTAGAATTAATTTTTTCTCAAATGGTTTTCATATTCAGTGTTATTTCTCTGGCATTGTGACTTCTTGATTTGCAAACTTTTATTTTAAATTGTTTCTCGGTTGATTGAGATAAATCTTTAATTTTTTTCCAGATAGAGTATGTGAAAGGAACAATATTTTAGCCCTTATGTATCTGGGACTATATTTTCATAGTGTTCATAAATGAAAAATCACCTGGCTTGACATACCCTTGGATGGGGTGGGCACAAAAATACTCCTCAAACACTTTAGGTATTGTTCCAATCTTTTTTTCTGGTAACTAATATTTCAAGTCTGAGACCAGTTTGGTATTTCCCCTCTTTCCTGGCAACATTTTTTCTCCCTGGATTCTTATAGGCCTCTCAAAATTCCAAACTTTCACTATGTCTAGATTTTCATCCCTCTTCATTAACTTTGCTTGGTGCAGAATGGGCTCTTTGACCTGTGGGTTTGTGACTTTCTTCAATTCAGAATTGTTCTCATTTTATCTAAGAACACCATCATCAATTCAATTCGTTGTTTACTTCTTTAGAAAAAACAAATTATCTGTGTGTTGGGTCTTCACTGAATGTCCTCCATACCTGCTGTTGTCTCAACTTCTATCACTTTCATGTCTTCATCCTTTAAGATGAAGCCTCACAATCTTGGTACCCACCTCATTGATTCAATTTTCAACACAATCCATTCCACTCTTTACAGCATCTAACATTATTTTTAATTGTGCTAATTACATGTTGTGGTTTTACATTTCCTTGAATCCTTTCCTCACCACTACCAGATTCCCACTCACCAAAATCTGTTGTTTTCTCTCTTTTAATTTTCCAGAGTCCGTTTTCTTTCATTTAGATGAGAGCAGAAAGCAGATTCTGTCTGAAGTGTACTTTCTTGCTTGTAGTAAACCTTTAAAAATATGTTCTTCCTCTATCTCTTTAACTTGCCATGATTATGTCATTAATTTATGGTACAAAATATCTTTCAAAAAATCTCATTTTTCCATTTCCATTTTAAGAATGCAGTATTTCCCTAAACCTGATATTTGTTCAAAAATCTTCACAATTTACCTAAGTGTGTGTTTGGAATTCTCCTCCGGGATATTAATCTGGAGTGTTAGATAATCTAGTTTTGAGTAATTTCAAATATCCAGGAGCCTAAAGACAAGGCCAAGTGAGTGGGGCCATGGAACACCCAAATGAGGGAGCTGCCTTTTTGCATGGTTTTTCTCTGTGTATTTTAACTTTTGCATCTGTACATTTATATCTGATTATCTGTTTGGTCTGGTCCCTACTTCAAGTATATGGACTAATTGCGTCTAGCCCTTTTTCTAGTGCTTCCGTCTGTTGAGTTGGAGAGTGGAATTTTCATTGCAACCACCAATTATTGAATCTTCAAGGGAAGCACCCTCCTACTCACACACTTTGCTTACTATGGCAGATACTGCTTTTCCATTCTCTGCTGACACCCTTGGAAGTCTATATCTGTGAAGCTAAAATTGGCTTAAAATGAAACAGTCCTTGGTTTCCCATGGCACTCCTCACGTCTATCCCTGGCCCCGCAAAATTAGGAGCGTTGTGGTCTTCTTCAAAAACTGACTATGTACTTCCTAGAATTCTGCTCCATTTTACTGGGGGAAGAGAGAGAGAGAGAGATGAGTTGGCCCTTTATGACTTCCTTCAAAATAATACCAGGCAGACTATACTTAGAAATTTCTCAGGGTCCTGGCATGTGGTTGGCACCGTTCCCTAGTTTCAGCACTGAGGCAAGGGAGCCACTGACCTAAACCACCTGCCTTGGCCAGGCACGATAACCATCTCTTACATGAGTTGTCTCCCAACAGGAGGTCCTGATAAGGAACATGGTGCTGCCACCAAAAACTAACTGGGAGAATTCGGGAGGGGCCACAAGGAGGGAGGAGATGCCAGTCCATAATATGTCCTGCCAACCTCCCAGAAACCCTCACGCTGGATCCATCTTGGCTGAGAGATGTGTGTGCCACCAGGAAGGACCCTGAATCAGACCACGTATGGATACAAGCAAGATGACTGGCCAGAGACAACCTGGAAGGCTAACCCCACCACCATAAAACCCAAGACTGTGAGCCACGTGGCAGAGAAGTTCTCCTGGGTTCCCTTACCCTGCTGCTCTCCACCCGGGCGCCCCTTCCCAATAAAGTTTTTTGCTTTGTCAGTACGTGTCTCCCCTCAGACAACTCATTTCCAAGTGATAGACATGAGCCCACTCTCAGGCCCTGGAAGGGGTCCCCTTCCAGTAACACCTCAACTTGTGTTTGTTTTCAGTTATCACAGGCAGTTTCTATAAAGGGCATTTCTGTGCTTGCTCTTATATTAATATTTTTTCCTGAAACTCACCAACTCTTTTGATTACATATTATGCATTGATCACAGTTCTAGGTAATCAAAGACAACTTAAGGGCTCTCCCTAACATCAGACAGATTTTTTTTTTTTTAACATGACCAGAGTAAGAACTGAGTCAACTCACTCATGCTTGGTGCCTCTTCTCACTTCTGTGTATAAACGTAGCCACCTGCCAAGACTTGGTTGTCAGGAATCAATCAGAAAGACATGTGAATAGAGCAGTTTCCAGAATCAAAGAGAAGAGAACTAGACCAGCCTGTTCTTTTGAAAAGAATTAACGAGAACATAGAGGGCAGGAGTTTCCTTCTTAGTGGTATCATTATCTCAGAAGCAGAACTAGGAAACAGACTAAAAAAGATTTCACAGGGAGATGGAAAGAGTGGTGAGGAAAAAAGCAATAACAACAAAAACACCCTACGGTCATTTGAAGTTTGAAAGCTCTGATTGAAACACTGAGAACTTCCCAGTTGATTAAATTTTTGAAAGCCGTGCCTGTGTTCAGGGGTAGTGAGGAGGGAGGACAGATTTCAGGCTTTATTTCAACTGCTTCAAACTAAGACATGATAGTTGATCATTCTTCTGAAAAGCAACAGTCTTAGAGAACAACCTGGGTGAGTGTAGTGCTTTAGAGTCAAGTTACTATAGTTCTTTTACTACGAATGCAGAGCAGTTTTTTTGTTTGTTTTGTTGTGTTGGTTTTTGTCCTGATGCCCAAGGAGGACTTTAAAGAATGAAATTAGATAAGAACTTCAGTAACTTTCATTTCTCACTGTCTGAAAAATTAAAAATGTGATTCTGTAGAGGTCAAATAAGTCTCTGTATAAATATAAAAAACAAACTTTCAATTGCCTCTTAATTGTAACTGTTGCTTGTTAAGTATGGAAGACATACAGAACAAGCAAAGACAAGGCCAGTCATTTCCACAAAAGGCCTACATTCTCTAAGTTGTTTCAACAGCAGGTAGACTAGTTGACAGAGAAAGGAGAAAACAAAAGAAATCAGTCTCAGAGGTATGATGTCCTTGAGCATCCATTTTTTTCTCTTTGGTTTCACATCTCAACTACTAATAAGAGAAAGTTTTATTTCTACTTTATTGTGTTTTTGGTTTTTGCATGATTTGTAATTTTTTATCGGATTCCAGCCACTGTGAATTTTAACTTTTAGGTACACAGTATTTTTATATCCTTATAAATATTCTTGAACTTCTATCTGGGATATAGCTAAACTTCCTTGGAAACGGTTTGATCCTTTTGAATATTATTTTATTCTTTGCTAAATGAGGCAAGAGCAGTTTAGACTAGGGCTAAGCACGCTCCATTGCTGAAGCAAGACTCTTTTGACTTCTGTAGCCAATGTCCCATGAATTATGGATTTTTCTAGCCTGGCTGATGAAAACAGGCACAATTCCTGGGGCTGTGTGAGCTCCAGGGACTGTCACTTCTCATTCTTTTTGGTGGTTCTTTCTCCAACCATGAGTAGTTTCTTCCTATGTATATACTGAGCATTCTCTGCTGAACACCCAAGGAGGATTCTCTTCAGGTCTCTGGAGTTTTCTCTATGCAGCTCTCTTCTCTCCTGTATTTTGCCCTACAAACTCCAGCTGCCTTGTTCTCCCCTCTCAGCCCCATCTAACTCAACTCAAGGAGTCCTCCTGCATTCCTCCTCCTTGCCCCATGGACTGGAAGCTCCCTCAAGGCAGTGTTTGGGGCAATCATAGTGTACACTTCACTGGTTTCTCATCTCTTAGGGATCACATCCTGCCTGATGTGATCAGAGATCACATTCATTGGCTAATGTCCAATGTCTTCAAAACTATTGCTTTATATATTCCTGTCTGAGTCTTTTAGTTGTCTTAGGCAGTATCTTAAATCTAGCTCCTCTTTTTCCAGCTTGGCTAAAAATGGTAATCTCTAATGAAAGGTTTTTGAAATTTCCACATGTGAGCCTCACCATAATGAATGTGGGTACTCTCTCTTCATTGCTCTCTGATAGGAAAACAGAGGCCTACAGATTCATTAGTTCCTACCAACTATGTAACAAGGAACCCAGCTGGTTGAAAGGGGTCTATTGTTTTTTGGGACTCCAAGGCAAGCTGTTGACTTAAGGTAGAGGACACAAGGGGTATATAAGCCAGTGCTCTGGTTTCTCTTTATAATTGCCCCAGTGTGCACCTCAGTCCCTTGGTGCTGCAAACAGAAGACATTCAGCAGTTGGGGACAGTGTGTGTGTCTCTTTCTCTCTATCCCCCCTCTCACCCCTCTCTGTCTTGCCTTCTTCCATTTTTTTTTTTTTTAAACTTACCACCTGCTTCACATCTCCCAAGAAAAATCAAGGGAAGGACTCATACCCACACTCAGTTTAGAGACCATAACAGGGACTGGTATATCCCTTAAGGACAGCATTAAAACACCATTGAAATGAAAGCTCCCCCCACCCACCAAAGAGGCAAAATTCAGAAGGAAAGAAGTCAGAGTTGCCTGGTCTGGCCATCCCACTCCCTCTCCAGCTACCTGAAAGTCTCTCCTTTTGAAGGTAAAATCTTGGTAGACTTGAATTTAGTTTGAGTCAAGAAAGGAGTTTCCTGTATGTCTCTCACCCCAACTAAACACAGTCATCGCCTCATTGACAAAGAGGCTGTAGAGTCAACCCATGAGCGAGTCACACCGACCCTGAGGGAACAGACCCTTGAGAGGTGCAACCTCATGTGGCAGAGGGGGGTGGGTAGGGAGTAAATGTATAGAAAGTGTAACGGAGGAAAATTCAGGGAAGCAGTAAAACAGTATTTCACAAGGGCAGCCACTGTGACAGGCGCTGTGCTTATACTACCGTCAATTCCTACAACATTTAAACACAGCTCCTACGCTCCCCATTTACAGATGAGGAAACCGAGATTCAGTTAAATGACTTGCTCCAAATACAATGCAGTGAGTAAATGATATAAATATATACTTAAATTGAAGTCCGTCTGATTCTAAAACATATGCCCACAACACCATAATAATAATAGCACACTCCCTTTCTCCAAATGAAGACACGGCTCTGCCAGCTAATGGGATAAAAATTAACAGGTTCTCAAACACATAATCAGACCAAACTCCTACATCCTTCTCTACTGCGCCATTACCAAGTGGGTTACAGTTCTATTCCCCACCTTCCCCCACTCAATTCTTTACCTTCTTAGGGCTGCCCTTAAGAGTCATTTAAAAATCCTCTTGACTCCCTGGTTCCAAATAGAGGGGGTAGTGGGGTGAGGGTTTGGCAGACAGGCAGCCCACAGGCAAGGAAAGAAGAGGTACTGAAAAGCACCCTCCTGTTACCCCATACTCTACTAGGGAGTTTCCTGGTAGAAAAATGCCCTGATTGGCTGCATGTCCATCATGTGAAAATGCCTTCCTGCCCCTCATTTCCTTATTGTTCTCTTTCTACTAAATATTTATCAGCGGTACTGTTATCCCTTGGATTGTAACTCTCTGGAATGGATGTTTGGTTGATTTGTGTAGGATGAACAGGAGAGATCTATAAAATTCCCTCCTCTGTCTGCTACAAATTAGTAAAAGAGCCAATGCAGTCTTCTTTTTCTATTTATAAATCTCACAGAAGCCAAATCTAAAGTATGTAAACTCTGCATCGCTTGTATATTGGTCCCTTGACTTGAAATCATGACAAATGGAACATCAAGTTATTTGGTAAAGATAATGTAGTGTAAATGCCCTGAGAATGCTAATGTCTTGAACAAATGCAACGCTGTTATGAGGAAAAAAGGGCAAGTACTAGGAGGATAAGACACAAAATATGCTTCTAGAAATCATATAAGCAAACAACACATATGCGCTAAAATAGACAAAATCTATTATCTTTAATAACAATTTCTAAGGTTTCAATTTATCTTTGCTTTCCTTGATACCTATCATTAAACCACTTGCCCTTTCATACACACACGCCAGTCTGAAGGTGCATGATCATGAACGCAGGCAGAAGCAAACTGCTTCTACTTCTGGGTTTTTTTTTCTTTCGATAAAAAATTGTCCGACAAAACAAGTAGTCAGGTTTGACTACGATGTGTTAAGACATCATTCTTGTACCCAGGTCATCCTTCAAACATTGCATCCAAAGCTCCATTCAGCACTTTTCTGACCTGCGAGGCATCTTAATCCCTCCTGAGTACTGGAGACGAAGAAGGTTCTGTGCACAGTGAATGAGCTCTGTGACAGAATGTGAGATCTGGCGCGCTCGGAGGGGAAGGATAAATCCTGGCAGAACGCTCACCCCATCGGTCATGCACTGTCTGAAAGCCATGCAATAAAAACCACCACCCGTTTTACTTCACACACGTTGCTACAAATCAGAACACAAAATAAAGCTCTCTTTAACATATGTCAGAACTACGCTAATTCCACTGGAAGTTACTATTCTATGGATTTCATTTGAATAGGTTGTTTTCAACTCCAGCTAAAACCCTCTCCCTTAGGGAAATTCGGGATCTAGAATGACACTTCCAGTTTTCCTCCTGGTGTTTTTTGTTTTTTTTTTTCCTGAATAACTAAGGTGATCCAGCCCAGGGAGTGTTTATTCATGAGAATTGCCTTTCCAGCAAATCAAAAACTTGTCTTCAGACTGAAGAGGCCAGTCTGCCTGAACCAGCTTACTATATTCCATACAACGGGTGACTGTGGCTTTCCTGGTAGCAGTGTGATGTACACCTGATACTGGAATCAGCTATAAGATAGCAAAAACCATAAGGACACTGATTACATGCAGGTAAGACAGACAGTTTTGTTAGCCTGAGGACTGGCATTTTTACCAAGGTTTCAAAGTCAAGAAAAACACAACTTATCTCTCATGTGTTCATTCTCAGCAAGTGTTTACTGAACCTCTGCTCTGCACCAGGCGCTGCACTAGGAAAATTCTGAGTAAGTCAGGTAAAGTCCCTGCCTTTGTGAAGCTTAGTGAGAGACACAGGTAATAACGAACAAACGCACTATAATGTCAGGTAGGAATGATGGCAATGAAGAAAGTAAAATCGGTTCAAGGCATAGAAAGTAGGAGTGAGCCCGACTATATATAGAAGGATCAGACAAGGTCTCCCCGGGGATACAGCATTGGAGCAAAGATCTAAACAATGTGAAAGAGAATGTTGGTGAAAACAGTGTTACTGGCAGAGGGAAGGGCAAGTAGAAAACTGCAGAGATGTAAATGAGCCTGGCATGTTCTGGAAACAAGAATACTCCTGTGGGGCTCCCCTGGTGGCGCAGTGGTTGAGAGCCCACCTGCCGATGCAGGGGACACGGGTTCGTGCCCCGGTCCGGGAATATCCCACATGCCGCGGAGCGGCTGGGCCCTTGAGCCATGGCCGCTGAGCCTGCGCGTCCGGAGCCTGTGCTCCGCAACGGGAGAGGCCACAACAGTGAGAGGCCCGCGTACCGCAAAAAAAAAAAAAAAAAAAAAAAAGTACTCCTGTGTGGCTGGAGCCAAACAGGGTACACAGGAAGGAAAAGGGGGTACGGATAAAGAGATAGGCAGGGACCAGGTCATGTAGGCCCTGTGAGACATGGAAAAGCAAAGATACAAAGATAGTATGGAGAATGGAGCCTGGAGTATGCTTTCCAAGATGACTCCTTTGGCTGTTCTGGGGAAACAGACCTTAGAGAAGCAAAAGCAGAAGCAGGGTGCAGTTGGTAGGGAATTAGACACAAAGATGAAAATTGGTAGTGATCTGGACCAGAGGGGTAGAATAGAGTTAATTGTTCTCTTTTCAGCATGTCGAAGCTGTGATGCCTACTAAGAATCTAAGTGGACAACAATTGGGTCTAGAGTCTGGAGGTCAGGAGACAGGGCAGGACTAGAGAGACACGCTCAGGAGAGCGCAGCAGGAGAGGTTATTGCAAACCATGGAACTGTTTGAGATCTCAAGGGAAAGCTGTGTAGGGAGAGAAAAGACTCCAGTATGTTGATGTTAAGAAGAGCCAGAGCCAGGGCAGGAAACCCAGGGAGTAGGAAGGAATCTGGAAGTCACGTGAAGAAAGTGTTTTTGTTCTGACAAACGCTACTGAAACGCTAAGGGAAATGAGACTGACTTGACCACTGGGTCTTCAATCAATTTCCAGAAAGCTCTTTACCCTAAAGGACAGCTTGCAGAAAAGCGAGTTTTCTGAATGTATCAAATTATTATAATTTTTAACAGGAATGTTTAAGAAATTTAACAAGAATGTTTCAACAGCTTTAACAATATTGTTCAATTTTTATTACTTCTAATGAAATATTTAGGGAAGTATCTTTCACTAGCAACAATCAAAACATCATTATTTCATATGTGATTTTTTTTTTTTTTAACTTACAATCATTTTTCCTACAGGATTACTGGGCTAACTCTGATTCCTTTCATTTCTGTTGAATATGATTGAGATAGTTCTGTGATATTGATTCAAATATGCAAAATATTTCTAATTGAAATTAGAATTCTGAGTTGTATCCTATTTAAATATAATCTTAATTAAACTTAATTTTAAATTAATTGTAAGTTTATACTTATTGAAAATGGCTAATATCCTCTCAGGAATTTGCAAAAGAAAACTAAAAATAGTTAAAGTTTGAGCAAATAGAAAGATGTTATTTAAAAGCATCTAAAGGAAATTGAAGTTAGAACAATCTGGACAAATGTGAAGTGCTCATAACAAGGGTAATTGTGACATGAGTAATCGGTACTAGTTAAGCCAAGACACAAAAATTGTAAGTGACTGTCCAGCCAACAGTTTGGCGTTTGGGGGGTCGGGGTCCTTCCCTGTCATTTGTGCTGAGGAGAAACAGAGACAAGAGGTACAGGGCAGACATTAGGGCACTGCAGTTCACAGCCTCATCTCTGGAGCCAGACTCCACGGTTCAACCCTTGGATCTTTCATTTGCAAGCTGTGTGACCTTGGGCAAGTTATTTAATGATTCTGTGTCTCAGCTTCCTGGTCTGTAAAAGGATAATAGTAATATCTACCTTACAGAGTTGTTGTGAGGATTAAGTGAAATACCGGGTGAAATATTGAGAACGGTACTTAGAACAGTACTTGGCACACAGTAAGCTAATCAAGTAATGTACGTTATTATTATAGTCTGAGTGAAGCCAGAATTAAGAATATGAGCTTCATCCAGGAGAAAACAAACACGGGTGGTTTTAGAGCAGGAGGGTATGGTATGTAAGAAAATTAATCTGACGGTCTTGGGAACGAAATGTGCATCTACAGCTTATCTCCGCTACTAGATGACAAGGTCCCTCCCTGAGGACAGAATTTATATTGTGTTGTTGGTATGCTTGCTGTTGATACCATAGCTTTTAGCACAGAGCTGTGCCTAATGAGAGCCGTCCGGTAGATGGGTTTGTAGAATTGAACAGAGTTAATTTAAAGAAAGAATTGGTGGGATTTTGTGACAACAGAAATATAAAGAAAGATAAAGGAGATACAAGCATACTTTGCATGTCATGAGAGTGCATCGTTGGGAGATGATGGCTACCATTTTTTTTAAAAAGGAAAGCTGGAAATAAGAAAATAAGTTTAAGACATTTTGAATTTGAGGTGCGGGTGGTACATTTAGGTGCAAATGTCTAACAGATATTTAGAAATGTGAGACTGAGCTTGGAAGACAGGGCTATAAATGCAAATTTGGCAATCGTCTGCCTCAGTGTGTGAGTTACCGTTGTAAGAGTAGGTGCAATGATAAGAAAGAGACTTTGGGAAGAAAAGAAGAGCGAAGGGCAGGACTTGGGGAAAGCCAAGTGGTTAGGGAGGTTTACTGAGTCATATTCTGGAAGGAACAAGACAGGATTGCAATGAACGCAGAGGTAGAGCAGTTAATTTCAGAAATCTACTGGGACACCACTTCCTTGCTTAATGACTCATCACATTACCTTGGCCTGCCATAAACAAATGCCACCTAGCTTCCAAAAATCAACATAGCTTTTAAACGCTTCTGCCTTCATTTTCTTTCTATGGACTAGTTTTATCACAGAAATTTTATCGTAACAGCTATTTTCTCCTTTTCCTCAGTAAATGCTGGAGCGCTCAATATCAAAATTCTGAAATGATTTATTTCATACACTTGAGCAGAGCTAAAGTAGGAATTGACATTCTTGCAAGGTAATGGTAAAATCTGATGATATCAAATAGAGCACTTTTTTTTTCCTCCCCTCAGTAGGAATTTTCACTTTGTTAAGGTTTATTTATTTATTTTTTTAACTTCATATTTTCAGTAAGTTAATTTGGGCTTGACTGAAACTTTTTTGAGGTGAATGACATAATAATCACTAGGATATTAATTGGCGTGTTCAGGCAGGTTTGAAAAACTATGTGAGGATAATGTAAGTTGCAAGTACAGGAAGGGGGTGCTTAAAACTCTGGAAGCACAAGTACAGCTGAATCTTACTTCTTTATTTCGTTTCCACACTCTTAGTAACTGATGCTTGAGTAAACCATGTGGAAGAATCAGGGATGAGTAGTTTCTGACCTATGCTGATAGCCTCTAAGAAACGTGTAAAAGTTTACCTAAGGGATGATAGGTATTTTACAAAGATTTCTTTTCTTTTAAATGTGAATACATGGAAAACGAAGATATTAGGGTTTGCTTGGGACTATATCCTGGAAAAGAACCCTAAAATTATGGAAATATCTTTATTATCTCTTATAATTAACATATTTACTTATACTGTAACTGCAACAGGGCATTAATTCTTAGGAAAGAAACGAATGTTCAGAACGTGACTTTTTAAATACAAGTATGCTAATCAATTTACACTTGATTCTTACAGATGATCATAAAGAACCACATTTAACTCCCCCTCCCATGAGGCTTTTTTCATAAAAAGGAATGAAATTGGGTCATTTGCAGAGACATGGATGGACCTAGACAGTGTCATACAGCGTGAAGTAAGTCAGAAAGAGAAAAGCAAGTATTGTATAATGACACGTATTTATGGAATCTAGAAAAATGGTATAGATGATCTTATTTGCAAAGCAGAAACAGAGACACAGACGTAGAAAACAAATGTATGAATACCAAGGGGGAAAGAGGCGGGGTGGGAGGAATTGGGAGACTGGGATTGACACATGCACATTATTGATACTATGTATAAAATAGACAACTGATGGGAACATGCTGTATAGCACAGGGAACTCTACCTAATGCACTGTGGTAACCTAAATGGGAGGGAAGTCCAAAAGGGAGGGGATATCTGAATGTGTATGGTTGATTCATTTTGTTGTGCAGTGGAGGCTAACACAACATTGTAAAGCAACCATACTCCAATAAGAATTAATAAAAATAAAACTGAGGCTTTTTAATTTCCTTAAGGGCCACTGAAGCCTCTGATATTCAAATCATTATTTTTGAGTCCATCACTTCATGACCTCTGTTTCTCTTCAACTGTTAAATAGTGTGAGTCTACCGCATTTTCAACTCTCAGTGGCTTTTCCTGTGATTAGTCACTTTCATGGATGTTATGAAATCTAAACTCTCCCCACCAGTATCTGAGATTTCACTTTGCAACTGATTTCCACTGCATTTGCATTGAATTTTCAGATGTTTCCAATATCTGACACTGAACAAGGCTCTTCTATACAGATATTTTCACAGTGGGTGGGGATAGATGCTCACGTTGTGACCAGTGAGATGCTAGAAAACGGAATCATTTTGTAAAAGTGCAGTTCAACAGAGGAATGTGACAATGGGAGCTTCAATCAGAATCATCAATTCCACAGACTCGTCAGGCTATAGTTTTTCAGGTTGGATCATCTCTGTCTCTTACCCCAGAAACATGGCATAAAAGAACAGGATAAACAGGCAGAATGCACTTCAAGGTGAATAGTAAAGAAGGGACTATTTCTCTGTATTCCAGTGTTCAACATCAATATGTGAATTGAAAGTAAATGAGCACTTTTCATTGGCAGTAAGTATAACCAACAGATATGAGGGATCATTATCACCCAATAATGTTTCACTTGCCTCAATCCTACTTTTCTTTCACTCTCACATAACCCATTGAGATGGGTATGATATCACCTCCATTTAACAGAGGGCAAAAGTGAGGCCCAGAAAGGCTAGGGAACTTGCTCAAGTTTACAAAGCCAGTAAAAAAAAAATCTTTTTTTTAAATTATGAGATCACAAGGGGCAAGATAGGGGTAGGGAATTAAGAGATACAAAACTACTATGTATAAAATAAGCTACAAGGATATATTGTACAGCTCAGGGAATAGAGCCAATGTTTTGTAATAACTGTAAATGGAGTATAACCTTTAAAAGTTGTGAATCATTATGCTGTACCCTTGAAACTTATATAATACTATAAATCAACTATACCTCAATAAAAAATTATAAGAGATATACAAACTGACATGGTTTATATAAGAAAGATTACAGATTTTGGTGCAATGGCATATGCAAACATTAGATCCTTTGGGGGGATGGTAGTTCTTAGACTTAGACTTAATCACTAGCTCATAGATAGGAGAGCTTACTTATGGTGTCTAGAGATAAAAATAGAGATGACAGACCAACACATTCTTTATGTGTCAAATAAACTATGACCGTATGTTTCTAAGTCAGACTAGTTTTATTCCATACAGTAGCCACGAAGGACCAGAAGAATCCAGGATAATCTTTTGAGAACAGAGATTAATCCAGAATTCCTTAGACCCATAATGTTGTCTAAAAGGGTATAACTGCTGATGTAGTCGTGCTGCCTCATTTATCCAGTAATCACTACATCCAACATTGTGTTTCCTTCAGCACTTGGATGAACTACCAACAGCTAGAAAACCATGACCATTAATTACTTAAACAGTGAAAATACAAGCCAATGAAGTCAAATCAGTAGCAGTAGGGTGTAGGTGTTCATTTGCAAATCACGACTACTAATAAGCCTTAGGAGACAGTGATGTTAGAAGACGATAGTATCCAATTCATAAACTGGGTTTAGACAGATATTCTGAGCATTAGGAATAATTCCCAAAGTGCCTCCTTCTATGAAACCAGTATAAACAAATCCTTTCCCTTAAAATCCGTTGATGGGTTATTTTGAAGAAATGGCAGAAACATGGACCAAGAATCTCTAGTATTAAGTTATTCTTCAAACATTCTAAAAATTTCAAAGCTTTACAATTCCTTTTGCTAGTTCTCCCATACTTATCACGCTATACATTCATCAGTGCAAATCTAACGCCCCAAAAAAGCAAATAAATAAATGAGCAAATAAAAACCTAGCAGATCTACTACCTCCTTGGATACCACTGATGTATTCTGGGATCTTTTCTAAGAGGTCTTTCACATGATTATTCAGTTCCCATCTATAGAGAAAAATGCTATCCTTGACCAAACTTGAGCCAGCCTCCTCTGAGCCACTTGCTGGACTAGGCTTCACCTTCGGTTTCTGCCTCTGTCTTCGTAGAGTCAAGTGTTAGCAAGAATCTAAGTCAGTTTAGGCAGAATTCCCACCCAAATTACTCATTGTCTACATCCTCCATGTAATAGTTGATCACCCTGGTGTACCTTCAGCAAGAATCCTATCAGTTCAGTTTAGCCAAGAACTACCCTACTCGTAGTAATTGTCCATCCAGTCACCCCTACCCTGCTCCTTGGCTCTAAATCCCCACTTGCCCATGCTGTATCTGGAATGGAGCCCAGTTCTATACTGAGTTCTCTTTTCCCCAGTTGCTGCAGTTCCTGAGTAAAATCTGTTTTGACTGCTTTAGCCACTACCCAGTTCTGGTTTATTGTGACAAATGGATCAATTCCAATAGATGATATTGATGTTAATGATGACTATGGTCCAGATACTCTTCAGACATCTACAACTGTCTTTGAATCTATGCCTTAGTTTCCTCATCTCTAAGTAGGAGATAAAGATCGAATCTCCTTCACTTTGAGGGCTCAATGAGTTAATACAGGTAAAACACTTAGAAGAGCACCTGGCACATACCAAACATTCAACACATGTTATCTACTTTTATTGTTATTATTACCAAATTCTGTATCTATAAGTTATCCTAAACCTCTAGTGATTTAGTCATATGAATATTTCAGTATTATAAAATCTTTTTATTAAGCTCTACATACTTGCTCTTCAAGGAAAATTTTCAAATACCATGCAAGTGTCCCACAAGTAACTCCAAGTTAAGAAGTGGATATCTGTAAGTCACACATGAAAAATCCTTTTATTGCTTTTTGTTCACATATAAACATATCAGTATAAGAATACAAATGCATGCTACATATTCACATGTGAATGGATTTAAAATCTTTCATGGTTTTAAAGAGAAATATTACCTACAGAGGTATGAAAAGTGAGTAATTAAGGAAGTAAGGTGGGTATTAACAAATCAACTACCAGAGGGAGGGCACAAAAGAAAGGTATCAATAATATTCTGTCACACAGAACCATGTCTGACTCTTACTAGACTCTGAATAATTTTTTTTTTTTAGTTGAAATAATCTGAAGATGCCAGGCTATAAGCTTTCCAGGGGGCTCAGTAAATGAGCTATCAATGAAAAGTGCTGATTCACTTTCAACTCATATATTTGGTATTTGCAACACCTTTCAGAGTTCCTAACCCAAAGGCTCTAGGGAAACTTGTTACACAAATAAATTGATAAGTAAATAAATGAATGAATTAAATCAATGTCACTGTAATGTGAGCATCTCTGGTCTTCTGCCTTTACTCAGTCTAGGGCTTAAATTTTCCTTCTCTCTACCTGTGTATGTCTTCCTCTTGGAGATTGCTTCCTCCCTCCCTTTCCTTTGTTTACTCTCTTTTTTGTATGCGTGTCACCTTTTCTCCTTTTCATTCTCTCCTTAACTGATTACGTGAACAAATTGGCAAGATTTAGGTCAAAAATGGAAGATTAAAGACACATTTTAAACTTCCTTTTCTTCTCAGAACACAACTAAAATGAAAATATGGATTTGTGTTCCCAGAAGTCTAAATCCTCAAGGACAAAGACAACAAGGAAGAGACACCATCAACAAGGTATTAAAAGGTAGAAATCAGACAGATGAGTGGTAAATGACTTAGCAAACCTGCAAACCCTGAAACTGGTCTGGTTAATGGGGAGGCTCCAAAGCAGCCAGTGTACATGACAAATCCTAGAGGTGTTCAGGAATTGAAGTTACCTGGTACCTCTGAAAGGACTGGGTGAAGGCAGAGCTAACAGGTTGAAAGTCTGTCTAGAAAGAAAATAGATACCCTCTCCAATCTCAACAAAAGATACAAAATTTGCTCTCTGGATAGCATAAACTGGGGAATTCTAGGGAGTATCAGGCACAGTTAGGAACAGGCATACTAAACCAGAAATTGTTAGATTGAGTGAAAGTCTATTCACTGAAGGGGGAGATCCCTAGCCTCTTCCCCAACTCAGATCCCAGAACAGAGTCAACTAGATTTGTACCTTTCAAAGGTAACTCAAAGTCTTTTCAAGGAAATATGATCACCCAAAGAGGAACAACCTAATGATACAGACATGTGAGTGATATGCTACACCAATGGTGTAGAGGAACCTCCATCCCTAACACATACATAGGGTGCTTAGAATCAGGATTTTCAGTCTTCAACCTTAAATAAGAGTGGTAAGCCTGAGAGCACCAGACATCTGAGGAGAGCCGCTCATACAGCAGAGACTGAATCCATCAGGAAAAAAGGAAATTGAAAGAAACAGACATTGCAGAGAGAAGAAAACAAACCAAAAATCCTTCTCTCAGGCAGATGACAGAAGATCTTACAGCCATGAAAAAAGAATAGGATATTACAAATATGTAATGTTCTGGGACAAAAGAGAGCTCATAGAAGTTAAAAATGCAATAACAGAAAGAAAGAAAAACAACTCCCAGAGAAGGACCAGAATGTAAAGTTGTAGAAATCCCTCAGAAAGTAGCTCAAAAAAAGTAAAAACAACAAAAAAGAAAATTAGAGAATCAACGTAGGAAGCTCAGATAATAAGAGAAGCTCTTCCAAATGATAGAATTCCAGAAACAACAAAGCAAAGAAAGTTGATGAAAATAAATCAAAGAAATGATTCAGAAAAAATTTCCAGAACTGACATATCTGAACTTTCAAATTGAAGAGCCCACTGAGTGTCTAGCTCAAGAGAAAAGAGGAAACCCAAAAAGCCCCTTCCTAGTGAAATTCAGAGTAAAGGGAAGATTTCACAGACTCCATTCTTTAAAGTTGGGTCCTAGCCAAAGAGGAATCAGAATGACATTGATCTTCTCAATGCAGCTCTGAAAACCAGCAGACAACAGAACGACACAAATATTCAAGAAAAATTATTCCTAATCTAATTTTCCCTGAAAAGGAAAACTACTAATTGTGAGGATTTAGAAAAAGAAGAAAAAGAGGTCTCAAAATTTACCCTCCTGCGTCCTTTCTTAGGAAGCTGTTGGATGAACTGTGCCATAACAGGAATATAAACAAAGAAAGAAAACAACATGGAATATAGAACTCAGGGCCACCAACACAGAAGAGAGACAAAGATAATCCCCAGGATAATTGTTAGGGAGATCCCAGGAATAGAGTTGCACAACAGGTGTAGAGAGGGTACAGTCCTGGTTAGAGCAGAAACACAGAGGGCTCCCAGCAGGAAGTCACCACGAAGATTTGAGTTTACAGGGTGTTTGATGTCTCTGAACATATACAGAAGAGGTTTACATTTCAAGCAGAGAGTCTTGAGGGGAATTAGTAATAGATATCTAAAAATTAAGTAAACCAGAATGTAATTATTATCAAGGAACATATACAAAAAAAGGGGGGAATAGAGTATACTACGTGACCTGGTTGTGAAGAAATGTCACAGTCACAATATAAAAACTGAATACAGTTCAAACTAAAAATTATATACAGGAAGATGGGGGAAGGTTGTACGTGTGTGGCCTGGAGGAGAAAGTAAGACGATGAAATCTTCCTCCTCCACACAGTGTGTTCAACCGGGAAAAAAATAACTCATTAAAAATAAATTATTTAGCAATACGGATATAAATACTCAATAAAATAGATGAAAGGGGTTATCTTTGGAAAATAGGAAGGGAGGGAGAAGGGAACCAGAGAGCTCTGTTGCTTACAATTGACCTTGTAGAACCATCTGACTTCTTAAAAATTATGGGTGTGGACCACTATAATAAAAATAAAAACAAAACTGACAAAGAAATTAAGGGATTTTATTTATTATTTTAATTTTAAAGTGTCTTGCTTCTTATTAATATTTTTAAAACTCAGGTGGTTTGAGATGGCTGCATTTTCTCTTTTACCTGAAAGATCACATTTTTAAAACATTTATGTGTGATCGTCAGTTTATTTACCCCCTGTGGGTTATGGGTTTGGAGTAAGAATTCAGTGAGCCATTTCTACTGCAGCGAGGAAATCCTCCATGAACTGTCCCCCGCCCTCCTCCACTCTGTCCTTTGTACTCATGTAGGACCTAACTACAGTCCTCTCATAGCAATTCTAATTCTTTATTATAATTATTTCTTTCCATGTCTAACTTTTGTTAGTAGACACTGAATTGCCTGAAGACAATATATCTTATTCATTTTTGTATATCTAGTATCTAGCCTAGAGCCCAGAAAAAAATAGAGGCTGCTCAATAAAAGTCCATTAACTTGAGGGAGGGAGGGAGGGAGGGAGGGAGGAAGAGGGGAAAAGAGAGAGAGAGAGCAATTATAAGGGGGAAAGGGTACTGGTTGTGAGCAAATGTCTGGACATTGGATATGACTCATAGAAAAAGAGACATCTGGAACACTCCAAGATTTAGTACTGCAGTAGAGGAAGAGAAGCTAGTGAAAAAGAATGAGGCAGAGCTGCCAGGGAGTCAGAAGGAAAATGGGAGACGTGGGATCGCAGAAGGACAGGTACGTACAGAGGCTTCCTGAAGGAGCACTTCTTGCTCCTCCTTGATTGACAACATCAGCGCTACCGAGAGACCCGGTTCAATGAGGACAGATTTACCCACAGGCTTTGCACGCTGATGTAGCTTGTGTCCTCGGCAAGAGCCACTTCCAGGGAGAGGTGGAAGGCAAAGCCACATTGGACTGGTTTGAGGGAAAATGTAACTGAAAAAGCAGAGACAGTAAGGAGAGCCGGCTCTGTAGAGGAGTTTGCTAGGACAGAGGGCAGTAGCAGGAGAGAGATGTGGAGTCGATAATAACATGAATGCAAATATTACTGAGGCATAATTGTGTGCTGATAGCAACAATCCAGTGTAGAGGCGGAAACTGGTGTTAGGAGAGGAAGAGGACAACGTAGCAAGAACTTTTTTGAGAAGAGGAGAGGGGCTGTGGAAAGGCTTTCTTGGTCTTAGCAGGAAGAACAAACACTTCTATTCTAAGGGCAGGGGGACACTCTGTAGGAACAGAGGAAGAGGGCTTGATCAAATTGGCAATGAGAAGGTGAAGTTGTTCTCATCTGGTTGCATCTAGTTTTCTGATAAATATGCAGCATTTACAGACAATGAAAGGAGAGCTTTTTCTTTTAAAAGGAGTAAAAGTGAGTCGTACAAACAAGGAAAAATTCCAAACAGTTTTTTTGAATAAGATATATTTGCTGGGGAAAAACAGTAACTACAGTGCCAAGCTCTGAAACATGCCTCTAGGAAATATTAAAAGGTGTTCTATCTCTGTAAAGGGAGAGGTACATAATTTGACTTTACAAGCCAAGAAACCACTGCAGTGTTTTTGAACTCAAGGTAATAGTCCCCAGTGCAGAGTTATTCAGAGAGCATTTAATAATAGACATTTTCAAAATGTAAAAGAGGAGAAACCGTGTCTATTAGGCGTTCACATATATTTTACATACTTTATTTTCTTTAATTCTCATGACAACCCTATGAAATAATGATTTCTCTTTTGAAAATGAGCAAGCTGACACTCTAAAAGATTAATTCATCTAAGTCACACAGTTGTCAAATAGCCAAAGTGGAAATCAAAACTACATCTGTCTGATTGCTAAGTTCAGTTCTTTCTATGACCCTCTACTCGGAGCCTTCCGTGACTTCACGAAATGCCATAATTTTTTAAATGTTCACTTTAGCTAGCACTCCAAGTTTTAAAAGATTCATCATTTTTAAGCTCCACTTTTCAGTTTATTCAGAATTATGTATAACTCAGTTTTATAGTGATACATGCAGAATTCATTCCTCTTCTGTATACATATTAATAACCATCGCTCAGGAATACCTCTTGAGAATGGTGAGAGATGTAACTTGAAACAAGAATCTAGTTAGAAATAGCTTTAAGAGCAACAGGCTTCGTTTGAGGCTCAGGTGCTCAAAATACGTGCATACATTAAAACAAAAAGAAAACATTTTCTGTAAAACAGGACAGAAGTACAGAAGCAAGATCTCCAATCTAATGTCTGGCACAAAGTAAGAGCTCAGTAAATGTTAGTTTTATTCTCTTTTGCTCCTAGCGTGTCAGAAACTAGAAAGATCAAAGATCAGGTGTCCTAAATAAGTCCTTTAAAATAGTCTATTATCTAAGAGACTGAGAAAATTGCTGGTGACATATTTTAGAAGTTCTATGGATAAATATCACTGATCCATTAATGGGACACCTGTGTCTCTGAAATACTGGGTCACCTTGATCTCATAGTCCACATTTCTCAAAACTTTATAACAGCATAAAATAATATACTCTAATGGAAATGATTTTCAAAATATTTTTTAATGAAGACACATTAGCTGCAGTATATCTCAAGGCTCTGTTGGATGCACACACAACTAAAGCAAGTGATCTCTCTCCTTGACGTATGCTTCCTGGATGTGCCCCAATCTCCAGGCCATTCTAAGTCAAGTATGATCAGGCTAAGCACAGGAATGGGGGAGAGAAACGGGAGAATCCATCCTTTCCTCTTTGACTGTCCCAACCCATGCATCTATAAAATCTGGGTGCATAGTACTCTGGGGAGGTGGGGAGAACACATCTCATAATTGAAAATCAAAAAGCTGGTTATAAGTACCTCTTCCTCGAAGTATTATGCACTCAGTTTTACAGGCACCCAGGAAGGGACGCTTTTAATGATACTAAAGGAAGCCTGGCTTTCCGGTGTGAGACCCAAAGCTTAGAAACCATAAAAAAGACATTTGGCTTCCCAAAATTTAAATCTTTTGTGTATCAAAGAAAATTATATAAAATAGTAAAAACAAAGAACTGGGAAACAATGTTTGCACCATCTTTAAAAGGAAAAGATTTATTATGTAGAATAGATTGCCTACTCAGCTAGCCATACTGGACTCTCCAAGGAACAACTACAAGTCTCTAGGAATGGAAGACGCCCTTCTTTTGTCCCTTCCTCATGCCTATGTTGTCCCCAGAAACAACAATGAGACCCATTCAGACAGATACCTGCTAAAATTGTTCTCAAAATCAGTGTGCTACTCTATGGACAGAAGCATAACCAGGGACTAAGGAATATAACGATTTCTTCTATCAAAATTGTAACTCCTAGTTAGAGTGTATAAACAGTGTCAATTTAAAGATGAGAATTGGAGGCACAGAAGCAAAGGGCCTTACAGTCCCCTGATCACATGAGGGACTCTCACATCCCCTAGCACTCCAAGATTATATTCTGAAACCACCAATCAGACACAGATTGAAGGGAAATTAAATATAAGGAACTTCAGTTATTTGCTTCAAATCTAAATGTGGTAAATGTAGAGAAAACTGAAGGAAAGCACTGAACTATCAGTAGAGATCTGAGTGCTGGACGTGGGTAGGCTGTAACTGATGACAAGGTCATGTGCCATCATCCCCCTCCTGTCTGGCCCCATTTCTCTCTCATAAGTTAAATGAGAGGTTTGGCCTCCTTCAGTGGTCTTCAACCCTGGCTACACACTGGGATCTCTCGAGGAGCTATAAAACAATATGGGGTCTGCAATGTAAATCAACTATACTTCAATAAAATTAAAAAACAAAAAAACACATTAGAGAGTCTGAGTCAACCCAGACCAATTAAATGAGGCTCTCAGGTGGTGGGACCCAGGCACTGATAATGTTTAAAACCTCTCCAGAGGATTCTAATGTGTAGCAAGGGACGGAGAACCTCCAAACCCAATGATGAGTTCTGTGTTGGAAAGTTTATGATGCTTTAGCCAGAGCTGTGGCTGGGCTCTTGATTAGAGACCAAATCATAATGATTAACCTCCATTCTACCTTTTTCAGTATATTGGAATGAGCTCACGCCAGTGCTTAAAATTCTCCCACCTTTGTTTCAGAGTAGTTGAACTCAATCTCTCTTCCCTACTGCAAGAGTCTAGAATAAAGTTTCCTTGCCTATTTGACTCTGGTGTAATTTTTCTTTGACAGTGAGTTTGAGTTTTGAGTGACGCTCCCTGCAGAAAAATGCAGATGAGCTGAGTGGTCTATTTTCAAGGAGATTCAGAAGCAGAACTTATAAAACAAAGTTCTCTCTTCTGCTATCAATACTGCACCCCGGGGGCCAAGGTTCATCTCTTAAAGACCTCAGCATCTTTGGGATTAGAAATCCTTCCTTCCTTGTCAGGCCCCTTCCTTGTTGTTGAAATTAATTTGGTGACTTAAGTCTGCACTTGTTCATTTATTAATATGTTTATTCAACATCTACACACATCACCCAGCACTGAATGGGACCTTCTACAGAAATTAAGCTTACCAAAAAATAATAATAGGGTTGAAATTAACTGATTTCAATTAATACTCCCTGGGGTGCAGCACTGATAGCAGAAGAGAGAATTTTGGTTAAAATTAAAGAGAATGCACTGTTCTATTTCTTGCAATCAAAATGAACTCAATGTGTAATTTCTCCCTTGACACCAAGCATAAACACTGTCATTTGCGTATTGCTCCAATACCAACTTGGGATTCGAGGTAGGTTGCTTCTCCTGTGTCTCAGTTCCTTCAGCTCTAAAATGAGGGCATGGTACTAGATCGTCTTATTTTTTGCATTATAAACATGACTTGTCTTCTACCCCAGCATGATAGAGGGGTTAGAGTGGAACAGAATCATTGTGGTGGTGGAGGAATTGGGTCTGAGATTCCCCCCACCTCAGCTAGCACACACGCAAATACTGTCTTGATCAAACCAACGATGACACGAAAGACATTCTCATTCATTTTCCAGATGGCATCAAGATGAAGTACCTTGCCAAAGGGTTAGAACAGGGATTCTCAGCCTTGACTACACATTAGAATCGCCTGGGGAGTTTTAAAAGAAAACTGATTCCTGAGTCCAGCACCCCAGAGACTAATTTAATTGGTCTGGAGCGCAGCCTAGGGATCAGTTGTTAAAGCTCCTCAGGTGATTCTAACATGTAACCAAGGGTGGGAACCACTGCCTTACAAGATGGAATTTAAATTCCCTAATGCATTTCAGAGGTGCTTAATTGCAGTGTCAAAGTAATCGAAGAATATGCAGGAATACACATCTAGGAGCAGCAAACTGCATTAATATTGTAAGCAGTGTAAGTGGAGCAGAGAAAAAAGTGGGCATGATGATGAACCAAGACATGGTGACCTGCATAAAGGAGAAGAAGCTAATACAAACGTAAAGCAGCATACCCAGCAAGGGTAAGCTATGCATAGAAAAACAGGTGAAAGAAAAAGAGGAAGCTGCGTGCATTCAGTGTCTACTGTATTAGGCATTTTGCTTATGTTATCCTATTAGGTTTTTAACATCCCCTGGAGACAGGTGTTATGAGACAGCTATTGTTATCATTATTTTAAATTTTGGAAGGTGGCTCAGTGACATTATATAGCTTCCCCAAGGTCATCCAGGGCCCATGCTTGTACTAAAAATTCAGGTCCATCTAAAGCTCAGTCTATTTCGTCCAGATTATTAATGACACTACTAAGAACAGACTTGGAATTTATCAGTTTGACAACTACTTCTTGCCCCAAGATAGACACGCACCTTTATCATGTGCTTGCCCTCTGCCTGTGTCCACTTTTCAATGTCTGGACATGAGCAGGAAAAAGTATATTAATTTGATGACTAAGACTAGGCCGTTTCCTAGGTAAGTCAGCTGTGCCTACTCAAAGACTATTTTAAGAAGAAATGTTATATTTCTACTACAAAGGTGTTTTATTTATAACTTGGATCATCTCATAGTTGTTGAGTTTTTCCTTGTCTTTTTAGACATAGGGGTGATGTGTTCTTGCTGTTCTGCTATTCTAAAATTGCCCATGTACAGGCTAGTTTAAAAGCTATTTTCTCGTTTTGACCATGAAATTTTGTTTCCTTCATTCAGCTTCCTTGGATCTAAATATGTCATGTTGATCAAATCATTTAGTGCCACAAGCTTCCAAGTAGTTGCTTTTGTACCCTTTCTCAACAGATATTTTTAAGTTCTTATGCTTTGTTGCCTTACAGTCACACTTTTTAATTTAACATCTCAGCCCACCCATCTCCTCATTTGTAAATGTCACTTCCGCAGCAGTTCTTTTCCCTGGAAATTTTGTAAATACGAATTCCATTCTTGGTTTTCTCTCCCTCTTATCTTCTTTTTGCAAACCATAGACCTACAATCTGTGTCTTATTGTGCTGTGCTTTTTCTGTCTAACTTGCTCTGTGCCGTACTGGTTCAGTTTTTGGCTCTGCGCTATGAGAGATGGTGTTTGGGGCCCCCTTTCTTTCTTCTTCTTCAGAGAAACAGAAGCAATTTAACTTCCTTAGCTCTGATGCATAGACGCTTTCACATGCTTGGGGCTTTTGATGTTCCGCTGTTCATCTGATTCAACAAATAACTGAACATTCCCAAATTTACTTGTTGGCCATCTACTTCCTTTGCCAGGCAGTGTATTTCCATAGCGCTTTCAAACCCTGACAGATGTTCAGTTGCAAGCGGCACACAGAGGAGGACCAGGGATGGTGAACAGACCCTCCGCCTCCAGCTCTGTCTTCTTTGATGAGTTGGCAGCCAGAAAAAGGCTCCCGGATGCCAGCTTTCAAAGTCCCTGCGCTAGGAGCAAGGGAGCAACTGGAAAAACAGATCATTTCTCTTCCTGAAGGAGCTCCGGGCATCAAGCCAGGGAGTTTAATAGTGAGTGCCATCATGTTTAATAGTTTAACCCAAGGGAAGTTATAAGGAAAGGAATAAGGGAGGTGGGCGAATTGCTAGAAACTGGCTGAAAGCCCGTCCCAACCCTGGATTCAATCTTGGACTTGCCAGCAAAAGGCAAAAAAGTCCTAGCAAGGGAGTGGTCACTGTGGGTTAAAGAACACTGGATCTTTTTCATAGAGTCTGTACCGTAAAGGACCTCAGGTTCTCATACATCACTTGAGAGGCAAAGGGTTTCCCTGGCCCTTCTTTCTCCCTCAACAGAAATTGAATTTTCCTCCAGTGAAGCAGATTTAACCAATTTAAGAGAAATAAATAGTCCATTTCCCACCCTAGTATTACAAAGCAAAATTCACGCTTAGTATTATACAAATACATTTGTCAGTGTTCAGTACAATGCCTAAAATCAAGTAATCAATCGATTATTTTTATTATTCTTAATTAATTGGCTGCAGTGAGCACAAGTCCCTTGAAAAATTAAGATAAAAATGCTCCTTTATAAAGTTATGATGAGAATTCAAAGAAGATTAGAAACACCTATAAAGGTGATAAATATAATGTTGACAAATAAGAGGTACTCAATAAACTGGAGCTACTCTTAACATGTACTATATTTCTTTTATTATATTTTTTATTTAGGAGCTAATAAAGTTCTGGAAGAAAATTCCACTAGGAAAAAAAAAAAAAAGTCCCAGCAATAAGAAACTTCAGCTGTACTTTGAGCTTTACTCCTCATTTCCAACCTCACTATCTCACATCCTGATTCTCCAAACAAAATCATCAAAATATCTCCAACTGTGGAAACTATTCCCTAGGTTTTAAATAGTGAGAGATAAAGGTCCCAGGGAACATCAACCTTTAGGAGTATAAATTAAAGGAGAACCAACAATAACAAAGTAAAAAATAAGGAAAAGAGATCAACAGTTTAAGAACAGAGGTAAGAAGGAACCCAAAAGAAAGCACTGTAACAACGCCAAATTCTCCACTGATGCAAGATCAAGTAGGAAAGTGCTTTGGGGTTTCTGCATGCAAGGTGCTCTGTGGATGAAACTACAGCATTTTTCTTGCCTTTGCTGAGATGAATGAGGCCATGTAAAAAGAGCGCAAGTGTCCTCAAAAGTACTGTATCTGCCAATGTCGATTTTCAAACTAATTTGCACAGCTCAACTTTGTAAAGAAAAGAAATAAAATACTTCTTGAATTATCCCATGCATGACATATCAAAACTTTGGTGGAGGCTGACGGCTAAGCGCATGTCCTTCTCATTAGCATGTGTTGCTACCACAGCCCCACACGTAAACCACTGTTAGAAATCTTTAATCACTGGGAAAATTAATCTCACGAGTTTGTTCTCAAGAGAAAGATGCTGCTATTTGACAAATATTATGCAAAATGTGAACCAGCACAAAGTACATGACAATTAATTTTTGTTTTCAACAAATGTTGACTCTAAATTTTGTTAGATGTAGTTCCTAACAGCATAGTTCTTTGAACAGAAGATAACACACTGGCACACAGGGATACATCTATCAATAATCAGGTGGTAGAGAGCATTTCAGAAGCCTGTTTGGAACATTCCATTAGCATCTAAAAGAGAAAGAAAGGTAAACTCTGAAAGCATTGTACAGTGATCCAAAATGAAATTCTTCTTAAATGTTACTTCTGAGGACAGAAGTACATATTGTTTTTCAAGATCGCCAAAAATCTTAATGTGTATATATGAAGTTGCATAAAAGTTCAGGGGACCTTCCCAAACTAGCAGTTCCCAGTTAACAGCAAGGGTGATGGTGGCAAGCCTCACCTGTATCTCCATACATACTCCCATCATAAGATGTGGGTTTTTACAGGTACAGGCTGAAACTACGAGGGGATTGCAGAATATTGCACTATAAATGAGCTGTTCGTAATTTTGTCAAGAATGTCAATTTTGGATTTGGACTGAAGTCTTCCCCAAATTACTTCCCCTGGTGCCCAGCTAGTTATGCCATCAATAAATGTCAATAGAGTCAAGTCAATATTTGTCATTGTTATGTTAACTGAGGACAACCGAGGAAATACTTAGTGATTTCTTAGCTGTCCAAATGGAAAGAGTTGGCCAAAAGATGCTTTCTAAGAGCACTGTATTATCTATCTTATATAATTCTCTGACTGTTCCATGATTATATCACCAAACTAAAGAGGTCTCTAGGACGGGGCAATGGTGAGCACAGGGACATACAGTAAGTGCCTAACAAATGCCTGTTGGTGCTTTCGCTTTTTATTTACTAAAGGGTACCTATAACGCTGATCGTTATTAAACCTGTGAGTGTATATTCACATGCAATTGTAAGAAATAACAGAAATTCTGTATACCCTTTACCTGGTTTCCACCAATGGTAATACCTTGCAAAACTATAATACAATAACAAGGATATTGAAATTGTTACAATCTACCAGCCTAATTCAGGTTTTCTTAATTTTCCTTGTACTCAATGGTGTACATATGAATATTACATTCTATACAATTCTATAACATGCATAGGTTCGTGTATCCACCACTATAGATAAGATACAGAACCGTTCCATCACCAAAAGGATCCCTTCTGTTGCTCTTCCATAATGCCACCTGCCTAACCCCCAACCCCTGCCAACACTAACCTGTCTTCCAATTCTCTAATGTTATTATCTCAAGAATGTTATACAAAGGGAATCATACAGTATATAACCTTTGGGGACTGGCTTTTTGATTCAGCATAATTCCCTTGACATTGATCCATGTTGTTGGACGCTTCACTAACACGTTCCTTTTTATCGTTCAGTAGTATTTCTCTGGGGTAAATGCCCAAGAGTGCAATTGCTGGGTCATATGGTAATTGAATGTTTACTTTTCTAAAAAAATGACCAAAATTTTCTAGAGTGGCTGTACTACTTTAAATTCCTACTAGCAATGTATGAGTGACCTAGTTTCTTTACATCCTTGTCAGAATTTGGTGTCATTAATTTAAAAAAAATTTTTTTGAGTAGGAATTTGGTTTTTAATTTAACACTTCTTACCACACAAGACATCTCATCTATAGAAAAGCTAGAACACAAAGAAAACAAAGCTTCTCATAACCCCACCACTCATTGATAAGTACTCTTAGTATTAATATTCTGGTGTATTTATTTCTAAAATCGATGTACGCTTTCCACGAAGCAGAATCACAAGTTTCATCACATTTGGTGAGCTTTTTCTCTCTTAAATGTATCATAAAGCCTTTTCATAGATAACAAACATAGATATACTATAGATATACCATATTGTATTGTTATATACATCGTAGTTTAAAGAAGAATTTATGTAGACTGACTCCCTTTTTAGCAACTAACTATTCAGATTTATACCCAGCAACATGTATAATAATTTCATTTTCAGGGCTTCCCTGGTGGCGCAGTGGTTGAGAGTCCGCCTGCCGATGCAGGGGACACGGGTTCGTGCCCCGGTCCGGGAAGATCCCACATGCCACGGAGAGGCTGGGCCTGTGAGCCATGGCCGCTGGGCCTGCGTGTCCGGAGACTGTGCTCCACAACGGGAGAGGCCACAACAGTGAGAGGCCCGCGTACCGCAAAAAAAAATAATAATAATAATAATTTTTGGAGCTAATAGAATTTATCCATTTATTTAGGCATGTAGTGATATCTCATTGTGGTTTTAATTTGCATTTCTCTAGTGTTTAATGATGTCGAATGCCTTTTCCTATGCTTATTTGCCATCTGTATATCCCCTCTGGGGAAATGTCTGTTCATGTGTTTTGTCTATTCTCTAATTGGATTGTATTTTTGCAGTTGAGTTTTGAGAATTCTTATATATCAATATATATAAGAATATATATACATGCTCTTTTGGGTAAGCTTTGGAAGTGTTGAGGCACTAAAAATGCTAGAGTTGACTCCAATTTAGTGCAGTAGATCTAATGGCTTTGAAAGAAAGAACACCAGATCATCTGGCCAAATACCTCCTCTCTCACAGGTAAGGCTGCCTATGTTCACTTTGCAGATAAACCACTGGGACCCAGCAAAGTATGTGGCGTGCCCGAGTCGAGCACTGCTAGGGGATGAAGAAGTGGGCTCACTAGTGATGGAGAAATCGCCTCCCTCATTTCTTCCTGGGCCTCAGTACCACATCTGCAAAGTTAAGGTGATGCTGATGCCCTCTGTCTCCAATTTAAAATCCAAGTCTATTCAGAAGGCTCAGAAGGCCACTTATTCCCAAATTCACAATGACTCTGTCCAAGCAACAAATGTCATGTTAGTGGTGGCAGAGCTGACCTGTTCTGGCCTATAGCTTTATGCCCTCCACCAGAACTGGATAAAATTACAGTTCCTAAATTGAGGAGCGTCTGTTCCACTGACCAAATAATACTTTATCAGTATTTTATCTGACTCTCCTTAGAATATTATACAATGAACATGCATGACAGAGTAAAGTTCTGAGGAATTTTAAGAAGTATCGAGTGAACAGTGAAAGAGGGTCGGAAGAGACACTGGTGCCCTTCCTCAGTTAATGCTGTTCCATCTACAGACCCCAAAGGAAAAGATACCATTATTGGACACAGAATGTGAGGAGGTCTGAAGGTGTTCAAGTTCAACATCAAGCTAGGTAAGAATTCAGGGCACAGGCAGAATAAGAGGGCCCACCCCTCTTTCTTTCTCCTTCCAGTGGATCACTCAGCTCTCATAGCTAGGCAGGAACGACCAGAACAAACTTGTTGTTTCCCAAATAACTCTGCCTGCCGTGAGGCATTAGGGACCCTAATAGTCTGCTTCAATTTTTTTTTCTACTTATTTTTAACACAGTAGAAATATTTCAGATTTATTTTCTAGTTCATTACAGATCATAGGATTTTATCTGGGGGTCTTGACCGCTAAATCAGCACCTTCCCTTCTGTTTTAGTTTTCAGTTGCTGCGTTAACACATCACCACAAACTTAGCAGCTTGAAACAGCAAACATTTATCACCTCAGTTTCCCTAAGTTAGGAATCCGGGCACAGCTTAGTTCTCAGAAGGCTAAAATCAAGGTGACAGCCAGGCTACACTCTCTTCTGGAACTTGGGGGCCCCTTCCAAGCTCACATGGTTGTTGACGGAATTCAGCGCCCTGTAGTTATAAGAGTGGGGCCCCCAGTTCCTGGAGGCTGGCTGCAGTTCTCTGCCACAGGTCCCTCCCCATAGACAGTGCACATCCCATCACGGCCATTTGCTTCTTCAAGGTCAGCAGGAGAAGCACTCTCCAGTTTGCTAAGGCGAACTCTTACATAATGTAACATAATTATGGGAGTGACACCCTATCACCTTTGCCGCATATTCTATTGGTTAGAAGAGCCTCACAGATTTCACCTGTGCTCAAGGAATTATACAAGGACATGGTTCATTGGAGGTCACCTGAGGATATGTCTGCCACACCTACTGCTGCTTAATTATGGGGGGGAAAAACCTTGCTTTTTGAATATCTCCCAGAAGGAATCAAGAGTACAGAATGCACAGAGAGTAAGGTTACTTTTAAGGTAGAGCTACTCAGCTCTCTTCCAGGGTTGCAGACTTTGAAAAAGGCGACGGGCTGGACACAATCAAGAAACCAATGCAAATACCGGGGGGCTTGCTGATGGCACCTGAAGTGTCTCCTCTGGGTCAGCATCAGGTAAACAAAGGGCAATTTTTTCCACTCAGTGTTTGACTGGGGGAAAAAAATATGGTTCGGTGTCCATTTTGTAGGAGACCAAAACGGCTTCGCGCAGGATTAAATAATTATGTTTCCGAACACCTTGATAAACTCTCAGGATATTTCTGCTTTATCCTCGAAGCCATTGCCTCCAATCCCAGTTCTTCTACAATGTCTTCTCTCTCCCTCAGACTGCAAAACAAAGGCAAGTCTCCTCTTCTCTCCTCCCTCAACATTCTCAGAATCTAATGATAGATTCTGACATTGGACAACAGCGATGTCACTTAATTCTTATTGCATGGAGGGGATAGAAGAATGAAAATTATGTCTTAATATGCAGTAATTGAGCCTTCTCCCTCCACCTTAAAAGGAATAAGAAACTCATGTCTTTCAATAACAATTCGTCCCCAGAAATGTCTCCATCTACGTTTCTTCATCTGGTTAAAAAACCTTTAGATTTCATTTATAAAGGTTCCAATGCCATTACTTTGGGTCACCCATTCCCACAGTTTCAACACTCTGTGTAGAGGTCCTCCAAGTGAAATCACTCAGCCTGAACATTCACAATCATTTCTGTCATTTGCAAGACCTCACCATATACATGTATTACTGATGCCACGAAAGCAACATATACGAAAAAGCTACTCCCTCCTTCCTTTAATTTGCTCTTTCTCCTGTCTTCTCAATTATTATTAAAAGCACCAGCCTCCTCCCAGTTGCTCAGACTGAAATTCTGTCATCTTCATTTCCTCCCTCTCTTTGGGGGACTTTTCCTGCCATCTCAACCTCTGCAGTGTTGTTCCCAGGTACCCCTGATTTTCCACTCTCAGTGCTCCCCCCTCAGCCCCTGCCCACCTTCCTTATCTCCTGCTGTAGTGTTTATTTCTCCTTCCATCCTTCCTTCAGTTCCCTTTATTATCGACGTTACATGCTACTTCCAACATGATCTTTTAAAAAACACCTCACATCACAGCATGACCCTACTGAAAAGCAGTGAATAGCTCTCTAAACCATAGAAAAGAAAATCCAAACTCCTTGGGCAGGCATTGGAAAATTTCCAGAATAAGGTACCAACTTATACAACTAGCGTTATCTTCTGTGGTAATCACACTCCCATGGTGTCACCCAGTCACAGGCATTTACTCACTAATCTTTAACCAGCCTTCATCTGACTTCCCCTCCCTGCCTCTTATGCTTCTCTCTGCCTGGAAATCCCTATTTCTCTGTACATACACATCACAGTTCGTCTCATCTATTAGCAGTTAATTTGATGCCTCATGAAGCTTTCCAGATTTTCTCATCTATATTCTGATTTTTGAACAGGATATCAAACAGTGGAGTACTGCCATGCTACTCCACATTAAAGAAAATAGAATAAAAAGGAGGTACCTTGTTTTCTATGACATCAAGAAGTCTTTGATTAAATAAAGGTTATTTTTCAGAAACTCTCCTAGGAAACAATTTCTCAAAATTCATCCTTTCACCAAACATTCATTAATTTTTAAATTATGTTCCAGGAACCTATTGTAGGTGTTGAAGAAACAAAGATAGGAATTCTGACTACAAGGGTCTCAGGATCAGACAGGAAAAACAGATAAATAAGACACTATAGTACAATGGAATACCAATGATAGGTAAGTGAATCAATAAGTAGACTGGATTATTCTGTTGAGAGATGGAGGGAAAGTGATTTGAGAGAAGGCTCTACTGAAGAAATGACATTTAATTTGGGTTTGAAATGCTAAAATAGCATTTTTGAGCATTTTTTATATACCAAACACTTTAAATGTGTTTCTTTCAGGTGATCCTCACAGCCACCATATGAAGTTGATATTATTAATATTCCATTTTACAGATTAGGAAAAAAAAAGGCTCAGAGAGCTTGCGTACCACAGCCCAACCCACACAGTTAATAAGTGGAATTGGGCTCAACACCCAGCTGTGGATAAATCCACAGTCCAGACATTGACCATTGCTTCAACCTGAGCTCTAGATCACAACAAACTAGATGCCAATACCCCCATTTTAGCTCCCACACAAATGTAGATGTTGAGCTTAGCACTGGAAGTTTTCTTACCAAGAAAGTACACTGAAGCACAAGCAACAGGTGGCAACATAAGCTTTATTGAATATTTTGTAGAGAAAATTTAGGAGAAGGCTACTCAAACACTCCTCAACTAATAGCTCAAAATTTTCTATTAGATGTTTCTATGTTCCTACATCCCTTGTCACCCAGCTGCCATCTGGGCGTTTCTCCTTCTCTCCCTTTTATGCCTAGGCTCCTTCACGAGGCTGCCTGCTCCTCTCTTCTTGCTTCTGAGATATACAGGGCAATTCCACTCATGCACATGCAAAGCCAACAGAGTGATCAATTAAAAAAAAAAATGACCTCTCATGAGCGGCACTGATCCTTATTACAATGAACTCTATCAGGAAACCTTTTGACACTAAGAATTTGCTGCATGGGGACTTACCTCTCATGCCAAAAAGATTTTTCAGGAAATGCTTCCTCCAAAATGCAATGCTATCACCAGAAAGAGCTCTGGTAAAAATTTCTCCATAGTTTTACTATACTGGAATGGCATTCATATTCTGAAATACATTAATGTGATTTTCTCGAATGCATTTATGTATATACAAACCCCTTTCAGTCAGATCCAGTGAGGAAGATAAACTATACTAGTTTTTAGATTTTAACAGAGATCAATTTTCTATATGCATGTTAAAGAACTGAGACGGCCAAGAGGGAACACACACAGAGTTAACAGGAAGAGAGTAATTGCCAGAAGCAGCTACCCCCTGCAGAGCTGGAGGAACAAAGGGAAGATCACGGAAGCTCAGACAGGAGGCTCAGGAGCCAGGATTCAGACCTCTGAGGATGAGGAACAAATAAGGCTGGTTCTGGAAATGTGGGGAAAAACCCACACGTGGAACAAACTGCCGCAGTCCAGGTTAGAGGCCACTGCTGCGGACAACGCCGCCAGAACAGGAAGCAAAGAGGAAGGAGTAAAGCCCTTCTCGCTTCTCCTGTCTTCCAGTCTCCTCCTAGTGCCCCTAGTGGTGACAGAGAAAAGTGCTTTGCAGAGTCTCACCAGTACAAATCCTAGCGGAACTAGACGCCTTTGGAGCTGAGAGAGGATACCTCGACAACACGCAACCCGATATCTCTAGTTAACCTGAGCCACCTATCTGCCTGAGTGACAGAGGGAGCAGCAGGGGTGGTGGCGGAGGCTAAAGATTTCTACAGCAGGAATTCCAATGGAAAGATGCAATTATTATTCATCTTCTACAATTTGCATGATGATTTTTGAGTTTGCAGCAAGATAAGACAGGCAATGTTAAAAGAGAAAGAAAAATTTCTAAATTCTTTTACCTCATCTTAAAAGATAAGCCTAGAGGACCAGATGATTAAGTTTACCTTTACGCACAGGGTAGAAGGAGAAAATTACATAGATTGAGAGCCTAAAGCTTGCTTCTTCCAGATCAGAAGACTGCGGGAAAAAGGAGGGATACTGTAAAAGTGAAAAGATCAAAAACAAAGCGCTTCATTTCTTTGACCCCTTTTGATGTCAAACCTCAAGGGGAGGAGGCAATGGGAAACATCCGGGTAGACAGGAGGACAGCTCAAACGCTTTGTAATTTGGGGCACACTCCCTGGGTATGCTAGGGGAAGCTTTGTTCATGGCCATTATCAAATGGCACAGGTTAACGCAGCAGCAATGTGATGGGAGGTAAGTAAGAAGCTCTGATTTGAAGTGATAAATAGTCCTGGTTTCTATGAGCTCTGTAAGGTATGCAGGGAATGAAGAAGGGCCCACATGCCCCAGTTAGCAGTTATGAATGTGCTGAAAGGCCCAGTGGGTGGGCAGGAGCCTGGGGAAAGATGAAATAGGCTATAGTGTGCTAGGTCATCGAGAAAGAGACCAACAGCTAGAAGCACAAACTCAGGGTAGGCTCCAGCCCATTGCCCAGGATTGGGCAGAGAAAGTAGTTGCAAACCTGTGTGAAGAACACAGGTTTGACTACATGGATCCACATGCAGACATTTTTCAATAAATATATTGGAAAAATTTCTGGAGATGTGCAACAATTTGAAAAAGCTCTCAGACAAACCACGAAGCCTAAAAATATAGAAAAAATTTTTAAAAGTTAGGTATGCCATCATGAATGCATAAAGTATATGTAGATATACAAATAACATTAAAAATGTGTTTATCAGCTGTTTATGTTATCAGTAAGGCTTCCGGTCAACAGTAGGCTATTAACTGAAAAAATTAAAATTAGAAAAATTTAAAAGTAAACTATTACTCTGTCCATTTGAGTTAAACGGGACAAATGTGTGTCCCCACTATAATACTAATTCATATATTGAAACATACTATTATTTCTAATACTGACTCTGAATTTTCATCAAAAAGCCATATAATGTAGAATTTAGGAGAATGGACTCTTTAGCTAGACCACCTGCCTACAAATCCTGGCTCCTTCACTTCTTAACTGGGTGGCCTTTGATAATTTGCTTAACTATGCTTCACTTTTCTCATCTTTAAAATAGAAGTAATAATAGCTATTATTCAAATTTAGGTACATAGGGTTCTCAGAAAAGTTCTTGGCACACATTAAGTATTCAGTACATGCTATTATGATGTTAATGAGGACTTATCAGGAGTCTTATCAGAGTTATAATGATCATCCTTCATCACCTCTAGGCAAATAGCCAGGTTGGAAGGATGGCACAGAGCATAAAAGATGACATGCAGTCAACTATGAAAGGAGACCAGCTGAAAAGCCTTCACTAGCTCGTTAAGATTATCACCATATTCCACAAGAGAAGTTAGTTTCACTGATTAACTAACATGGAAGTACCTGATAGTCAAAAGAGGTCTTCTCCACCCAGATATAGGAGAGAACCAGCAAGAAAAGCCGGCAAGAATTCCAGGTGTTGTCCTATCTGCACTTGCCCCTTTCTCATTTCAAATCTGTAAATGAAATTGTAGAGCCTTTGCACTATAAAAGTTTAGATGCTGGAATTTAGATGGTCCTGCAGAGCATTGCTATATCCTGTAATTCAGAGCAGTGGCAACAATGCAAAGCCATGAGAATCATATCTACTACCTGGCACTTATTACTCAGTTTTATCTCCTAAGGAGGAAAAAAAGCCACAGGGTAAAAGGGTGGAAATACTCCTCTCACTGCATTCTCTCTCTTAAAAGCTACTACTGAGGATAAGTTGGTAGTAAAACACCAGGAGACTTCTAAAAGGATGTGTACCCCTTGGAGCCTAAAAGATAATATCAACTTAGAATTGAAAGGTATCGATCTAATCAGGAATAATATTGTTCGATATGTGTTCCAGTTTCTTCTGATTTCCTGCATTTTAAAAGTAATTTAAGACAAGGTTTTCTGATTGTGGCTTTTTGCAGCAGTTAAGAACCATTCTTAACACACTGTTTCATTAAAAAAAAAAAAAAAAAAGCCAAGTAGAACAGCTTCTGAAGAGTTGAACCTCATTCCAAAGAGTCAGGAGATAGTCGTGTAATTTAGGAAGACCCACAATCCTCACAGCTACATACTACCATCTGCTTCGGGACTCCCCGGACTAATCTGATTCATTTCCTTAATTTCTGTTTATATCAGCCACCTAAAGAGCATCCTGATTCCCAGGTCTTTCCTCAGCTCCCAGATGTTATTTCCATAGATGTCTCGGGCAGTGAGGCAACATCATCCCTATCCCAGCACTCCGTACCCCGTTTCTTCTCTCCATACTACTTATCAACACCAGGTATACTGCAGGTTTACTTGTTTGTCTGCCCCTCCCTACTAGACCGTAAGTTCTGCGAGGGTAGGAAGTTTTGTCTTGATCACTGATATAGCCCCAATGTTTAGAACAGTGTCACATAGATGGCATTTAGTTTGTTGAATAAACGTATGAATGAAGTCACCCCTTCTATAATATTGGAGATGACTAGAATTGCTCTCCCTTCTCCTTTTCTCTGGTGGACACTCTCAGAGTAGGTGGGCAGAGGAGAAGGAAAGAGGTACCATAGAGTTGGAAGGATCACCCATTTTATTTTTCCCAAATTTAAGGTCTTTTCACCTCTAACCTCTGAGGGTCTCTGGGCTCCTTTGAGACTTGATTAAAAGGGATGATTCTAAGCAAGAAGGCCAAGGCCTGTGCATATACATGGCCATACATCAGGCTTTTCTGCATTAAAACCCTAACCCTAACCCTAAAACTCCTTGGGTGAAAGCAACCTAACAAGTAAAGCCAAATATTTAAATGTAGGAAACTCATACCCAAGAGTATGAGAGAGTACTTTTATCAAGTACAACGAGAGTACTTGATAAAATCTCCATGCTGAAGCTAGAATCTGACTCTGTGTTTGAACAGACCATACAACTTCAATTCAGTTTTTCCATCTATAAAATAGACTTAGGACTTCTAACTCACAAAGACACAAGAATCTGATGTGGGGCTTTAACATTCTGATTTGGGGAAATTCCATGTTGCTGGCATTTTATGTCGGAGAGTCTTTATAAAGTCTATTATACCAATACCTTAATATTGTCACTTAGTGGCATTGAGGGCTTTTGATAAGGTGTGCTGGACAATGTGACCAGACTAACTTGGATGAGATACAGATTAGAGAAGAAATGTTCAGTCTTAAGAATGGAGTAACTTTAGGTATTTAATTAACATGCTGATTCATTTCCGATTCTGGAAGCAAAAAGTAATCTGCTCACCAGCAGTCCAGGAGGATACTCAAAGGAGCAACAGTGGATATTAGTATAAGAGTTTCAGGTAGGTGCAAGCAAGGCTGTCCGAGAAACTTCAGATTTCCTTTCCTGAGCATGAGGATTTTCCCATTCTAACACAACGGGTTAAAAAAGTAAAGGGAGAGTGGACGTTTATAGAAAGCAATGCTTCCCTCCTACTACTGCTTTTTTCTTGCAGAGAGCTTAATTAGCATAACTCTGACCCTCTTCACTCTTATAATTTTCTAAGGTCGGTTAAGTGGAGTGACTTTTCTAATCGATACATTTGGGGAAAAGAGTTGGGGAAGCTTACCTAATACTTTTTCCTCTTAGGAGAGAACCTACCCACACAGAATCACTCTGTAAGTTAAGCAGAGGCTAATTCTTGCCAAGGTAGGCCTGAGCTGGTCCAGCTCTGCCTGTAGCAGTAAGAGTAAATCTAGCTGATCCTGAGGTTTAATTCAGGTCCGCTGCCTCTTATAGTAAGATACATTTGCCAATCCAACTCCATCCTTACCTGTTTCTCACATGGTTCAGAACCCAAGCACAGAAGATTTATTTATCATGGCCCCAACACCTTATGTTCTCTTTTATTCATTCCATTTTCTAGTCAGTCTGAGCTATTAACTGTTCTCCATACTGCCACAAAATGTCTTGTTTTCATGTCTTTGCTCCCATTGTTTTTTTCTGCCGAAAGGAAATATTCTTTTGCTTAGTCGCTGCATCTTCAGAAATTGTGTTCATACTTCAAGACCAATGCAAATACTGCCTTTCTCAAGATAAGCTATATGCCCTCAGAGACATTGTCTTCTTTGTTTCCTCTCTATCTCTAGTGTCTAACATAGTACCTGGCACTTATATATATATATATATATTTTTTTTTACATCTTTATTGGAGTATAATTGCTTTACAATGGTGTGTTAGTTTCTGCTTTATAACAAAGTGAATCAGTTATACATACACATATGTTCCCATATCTCTGCCCTCTTGCGTCTCCCTCCCTCCCATCCTCCCTACTGGGCATATACCCTGAGAAAACCATAATTCAAAAAGAGTCATGTACCAAAATGTTCACTGCAGCACTATTTACAATAGCCAGGAGATGGAAACAACCTAAGTGTCCATCATCGGATGAATGGATAAAGAAGATGTGGCACATATATACAATGAAATATTACTCAGCCATAAAAAGAAATGAAATTGAGCTATTTGTAATGAGGTGGATGGACCTAGAGTCTGTCGTACAGAGTGAAGTAAGTCAAAAAGACAAAGACAAATACCGTATGCTAACACATATATATGGAATTTAAGAAAAAAACAATGTCATGAAGAACCTAGGGGTAAGACGGGAATAAAGACACAGACCTACTGGAGAACAGACCTGGCACTTATTAGGTTGCTAAATATATTAAGAATTGTTGGAATAAAATGAGGCAGGCATTGGGAAACAGATTCCCTCCTGCTTAAAAAAGATTCAGGCGTTAGTTCCAAAATAATTCATATTCTTGCCTTCAAGAAAATTGGTCTAAGGGATAAATATATATAAACAGCAAAAATCCATCCCCTTCTCTTTTAAAGTATGATTTTTTTATATATGTTCTTCATATCCTCAAATAAACCCTAAGCTCCTTAAATAAGGGCTGAATTCAGAATGCATTATATATTGTAGAAAATGTGTATCTGTTGAATGAATAACTGAATGCATAAATTGTTTTAAAAAAAAAAGAAAAAAAGGGGCATTCCAAAACTCTGAGGTTTCATTAAGCTGCTACCTCAGCTAATGCTGTAGCTGACACGAGCGACTCCCTTCTGTATACACCGCCCCAAGTCAGCAACAGATTCAGTCCTAAAATTCCCAGTGAGGTCAAATAGTGAAAAGTTGAATCTAAGTCACTTTCTAACTTATCTGATATGCACTTCAGTAAAAGTCGTGGCCATTTATGATAGGAGACTAACATATGCTACTGGATTCTGTCAGTCCTAACCTCATATCCAGAGTTTAGTTGCCTCCCACCCTCTTTAGTTCATACGCTGTATGATTTTCTGTTAGCAAGGCTGTATCCTCTGCCTTTAAGTGTGAGATGACTTGCAAGGGGCTGTGTATGGCTGGGCACCAGTGGTGATCCACATAATGATGATGAAATGCATGTCTCATTATTTCTCTTCCTATACCTTATGAAAGAAAAAGCGTCTTGAAGAATTAAAATATAAGTATCTGGAATTTTATGAGACAGCACACAGGATATTGGGAATGTATATACGCTTTCGATGTGTTCTTTGAAAGTGCTAATCCTCAGACCCATCCTTTTTAGCCAAGCACTGGCCAGTATAGAACTGAATTTGACTAAATTTTATTTACAACTCTGGAAATATATTTTAGACCAAATTGTAGCTAACGTACCTCATCTTATTGTTCTTCTTTTCAAATTATTTTGAGTTAAAATAGGACAACGATGGCCATTATCACCACTTCTAATCCATACTGCACTGGTTGTCCTATCCAATACAGTAAGGTACTTCATTCTTTAATTTAGGCATACAGTCCTAAATGTTTAAGCTGAAAAAAAAATAGTTTTCTAGAAGTACAATTGAGTACCTTCATAATTTTGGATAGGCAATAATTTCTTAAACAGGATAAAAAATAAAAGCAAATATTAACGATTAAGCTTCACTGAAATTAAGAACTGTTTATCAAAAGGCACTATAAAGAGTAAGAGAGCAATATACAAATTGAGGAAAGATGTCTGCAGTATGTATGTATGTATATATATATAAAAGAATTCATATTCTGAATATATAAAGACCTGCAAAGCATTAAGGAAAAGACAGCCAACCTGACAGAAAAAATTGATGAGATTTAAATAGAAACCTCCTCCTACAGAAAAAGCCAAAATATTCAAATGACCAACAAACATGAAAATTGTATTCCACAACATTATTTATCCATGGAACTGGAATTATAATCAAAATGATACACTATTAAACTCAGCAACATGGCTAAAATTAAACTGACAGATAATACCAAGTGCTGACAAGGAAGTGAAGTAACCTAAAACACATACATTGCTAGTGGGAATGTAAATTGGTGCAAGCACTTGGTTTGGCATTATCTACTAAAATAAAACATATGCCTAACCTAAGAGCAGGAATTCCACTCCTAGAAATACCCCCAAAATAAATAAAGGCATTTGTTCACTAAAAGACATGTACTAAAGCATTCAGAACAGTTGTACTGATAATAGCTCAAACCTGGATACAACCCTATTGCCCATCAACAGTAGAATTAATGAAAGAGTTGTGATATATTTATAGAATGAAATACCACACAAGGAAAAAGTATGAACTACTGCTACACATGACAGCATAAATAAACACACAAATGATCACATTCATTATGATTCTATGTATATGTAGTTAAAAAAAAAAGTCACAACCTACCTATGGTAATATGGGTCAGAATAATGGTTAGCTTTGGGTAGTATTTACCGAGAGTGGGGGAACAGTGGGCCAAACAGATCACTGGAAAAGTTCTATTTCATGATCTGGGTGGAATTACATAGGTTTATACCTGTATAAACACCTACTGAGATGTACCCTTAAGAGTTGTGTGGTTTACCTTATCAATTTTTTTTTTTTTTTTAACAAACTCTATAATGAAAAACATGTATTCTATTCTTTTTAATGGCTGAGTAATATTTCGCTGTATATATGTACCACATCTTCTTTATCCAGTTATCTGTCAATAAACATTTAGGTTGCTTAATGCCATTTGCAGCACTATGGATGGACCTGGAGATGATCATACTAAGTAAATAAGTCACACAGAGAAAGACAAACGTCATATGATATCATTTATATGTGGAATCTAAAAAAAGTGATAGAAATGAACTTATTTACAAAACAGAAACAGGCTCACAGACTTAGAAAACAAACTTATGCTTACCAAAGGGCAAAGGTGGGGAGGGGAGGATAAATTGGTAGTTTGGGTTTGACATATATGCACTCCCATATTTAAAGTAGATAACCAACAAGGACCTACTGTATAGCACAGAGAACTCTACTCAATATTCTGTAATAATCTAAATGGGAAAAGAATTTGAAAAAGAAAATATATGCGTATGTAAAATTGAATCATTTTGCTGTACACCTGAAACTATCACAGCATTGTAAATCAACTATATGCCAGTATACAATAAAAAAATTTTAAATATAAAACAAAAAAAGAAAGAAAAACAAGTAGTCTAATTTTGTATGACTCAACAGATGGCCTTGTACATTTACCTAGTGAAATCTCCCAAGTCTATAGAGTTCAGCCATGAAAAACTGAGGTAATACTGTGAAGAATTACTTGCTGGGTAAGTCACATCTCCTCTGCCCTATGGATTCCTTATAATTTCAGGAAGGACTCAGTTGGTGAAGGGCAAGAGTGGTGAGCAAGATGGTCTTGGCTTGACTACACTTTAGACAGTTTTCTTACTGACTATAACCTCTGAGCTCCCTTTTCTTAGAGGAACTACCTTTAAAAAACAAAACAAAACAAAACAAACAAACCCCTTGCATTTCTGATTTCTTCCTCTGCCTCTATTACAATATAAATCTTCTCCCAGCCTCTTGCCAGTTTTACAATCCAGGACAGTCTTTCTCAAGGACCTGGGAGCTACCCCTTTGAAGTGTCAGCATCAAGGAAGATAAAGCCCCACCTCCCAGCCTCTGAAGAGGAGGAACAGCCTAACTTTCCAAAGCAACAATCAGCAACACAGATGGCCTAATCACATTGCCTTACTTCCCTTCTAAAGTCCTCCAGGGCTTTTCCACTTGCTGACCTTTAACAACTCAGCCACCCTTTGTTTCAGCTGAGTTGAGTTCTCTCTCTCACTCTCCCCTGTTGCAATAGTCTGGAATAAAGTCTTACTTGCCTGTTGAATTCTGTCTGGTACAGTTTTCCTTTGACACTCTGTTCTTCTAAAGTGAGAAAGCCAAGGTAGGGCTGCAATTGCCAAGTGCTAAGGGCAGTACTGATTCTAGGAACCACATATCTTCTTGACCTTTATTATCAGGGGTTAGTCCCAAAGGTTATCTCTCAGGGGATTTAGATATTGCCAGTGACCCCTAACTTGAAAATATCCTTAAAATCAAGCTCATGGCAGTTAGAATTTTTTAAAAAATAGGTCTACGTTAAGTGACTATTTTTAGATGGTCAAGAAATGTACTAATTTCTATTTCCTAATAAAAAATGGCATAACTGTGGCATGCAAACAAATCCAAAATCAGCTCATCATAATTTGAGGTCAAAGCCAAAAATCAAGGAAGCCAGAAATCAACACCATTATACATAAAAATAGTGGAGTTTGTGGGCTTTTCAACTGGATGTATGTTAAGAGATATTTCAGTTCACCAATATAAAGTGAACTGACACTTGAGAGGACAACATGCTAGAAATGTTGTGAATAAAACAACAAACTAGCTGGCCAAGCTCACTAAGAATAAAAAGGAAGAAAAGATCAAAAGCATTCTGGAGTTGGTAAAATAAGAAATATGAGCTCTTAAAGAGAGAGACCTTAACGGAGACAAGTAACAAATAAAGCCAGATGGTTATTTTTCTTTATTTTCATTTTTGGTTGATAACTATAGAAATGTAAATGATTGAGAGAGAAAAAAGATCAGGTCATCCTATGAGTAATAAGCAATCAACCAACAGATGGTACCAGCACAGATGTTTATGTTGTAAATAGTCTGATGCTTTATGTACCTGTAGAAATGTCCCCATAAGACCTCAGTTCACAAAAAAAAAAAAAAGGCAGACCTGAGATGACAAACCCAAGAACTTCCAGGGTTAAACTCATATTTCCTGAACAGGAAAAGGTTGTAAAACAGAGAGGCATTGTTTGAATCTTACACCAGGATATAACCTGATTTACTTTTTCTCTCCAGGATTTCGGGAATTCTTACAGGTTTATATAATTTCTTAGCCCCCTTTACTGTAAATTATATCTAGTGAACACTAAATAGAGAAGGCAGAGTTTAGCCTGAAAATCCACAGCCCCAATGCAGAGAGTTTTGAAAACAGATGACTGGAATTGAGACGTCTGAAAATAACCATAGATTCAGACAGCATCTCCATTAAGCTCTGGAAAAAGCGGACCCTGCCTCAGGATCCACAAGTCACATGTTTCCATGATTTGGACTGCAACTCTTAAAACTTTCTAAGTCTTCTCTGGTGTTTGGAACAGATGGTCAGTCACCCTGGCAAAGGACCCCAAGCCCAAACCCATTTCTTCCCCTTAGGGCATTCCCTGACCTTCCACCCTGTATGGAAGGTTCACCAAAACCCCAAAGAGCTCTGGACTTCTGCCTGTGGGGTCATCCTGGGGCTCCATGTTCAGCCCCATTTCAGGAGCTGGGGGAGGAACCTGGCAGGCAGATCATTCCTGCTGACTGGTGAGGCATTCCTTTTGCGGGGTTGAGATTGGGCCTCCAGAATGGTACTGACACACTGATTTATGGTATCTTAAACTGATTATAGACTGGGCTCCACAAACTCTAGGAGTAACTCTGGCTTCAGAAGGTTCAGAAGGTATTTTTTATCCTGACTTCTAATACTAAATATATAAAACACTTGGCACTAGAGGGATAAGAGAGTGTTGTGTGTAATTACTGAAAAGAGAGAGAGAAGACAGAGGTGGAAGAAGAGAGAGACTGACTTCTAGTTGGTGCAAAATGACAGTGATATAGGCATTAGAAAGCCCATTTCACAGACAGCAAGACTAAGGTTCAGAGCATAGGTTACTTGCCCTTGTTAACACAGCCACTGCCCACCTCCACCATCTCTGGGATATAAGTGGACTACTGATGGATTCCAGAAGTAAACACCGAATCAAGAACAGAATGATGCAAAAATATATTCAAATGACCAACAGACATGTCCTATGTTCTGGAACATGAAGACACCCCTGTCACCATGAGAACCCAAAGACCTATCAATACAAAGACATGGCTCGGACAGGCAACGCTGAGTAGGTCGTTTTCACAGCTGTACTTTAGCAGTGTTATTCTCTATGCGTCACCTTTTCTTGTTCATATGCTAAGGACTTGTTCTGGACCAGAGTGATCTGAGTACTGTTAAACCATCACATGGAGTCCCACCTGGACCATGAGTCAGCAGGCGACCCCCAACAGAGATCACCAGTATGGCTCCAGAATATGTTTTAAACTAATTTTATCCTGGATCACTGAAAAAAATGCATGCTTTGTATCACTCAAGATTTTTTAAACTAAAGAATCCATGTTAAATGTACATATAAATTCAAAGAAAATTACAAGGAATGAACAGGGAGAAGACAATTGCTTTTGGACAAAACTCAGAGAAATTAGCTAAATAATTATACATCTGGTTTAAACAGCACCTGAAATATAAGGAAGTCCTGAGGCTGGAGATAATTTTCCAGGAATCATATATGGATCTAGTAAAGATTACTTCTGCATAGTGGAATTAAGTTAGAAACTTATGAGAGGTAATAGCCTTTAGACGATACCTTAATCTTGAACCATTCATCCCCCAAATGGAAAGGAGAGAGAAATGCCCTGTGGGTGGCAATGACTTAGGTTAGGTGACTCCATCGCTCTCTCTCTTCCCCAATTTTACACGTTAGCAGGCACCCTATATAAAATAGAGAATTTATAAAAAACCTTTCAAACACTCCTCACAGCTATTTTCTGCAGGCTGGCATCCTTTTGCCATTTCATTTTTAAGCACTGACTCCTACCCCACCCAAAAATCAATTATTCATGAATACTTGGCTAAGCAGTTGCCTGTCCCATGCAGTAAGTGTCTCTTAAAGTTACTCTGTTGGCTAAGCTTTACAACAAATGCTAAAGGAACTTGTCTAGTCAGGAAACACAAGAGAAGGAAAAGACCTACAAAGACAAATCCAAAACAATTCAGAAAATGATAATAGGAACACACATATTGATAACTACCTGAAATGTAAATGGATTAAATGCTCCCACCAAAAGTCACAGACTGGCTGAATGGATGCAAAAACAAGACTTGTATATATGCTGTCTACAAGAGACCCATTTCAGACCTAGGGACAAATACAGACTGAAAGTGAGGGGATGGAAAAAGATATTCCATGCAAATGGAACTCAAAAGAAAGCTGGAGTAGCAATTCTCATATCAGACAAAATAGACTTTAAAATAAAGACTATTACAAGAGACAAAGAAGGAAACTACATAATGATCAAGGGTTCAATCCAAGAAGAAGACATAACAATTGGAAATATTTATGCACCCAACACAGGAGCACTTCAATCCATAAGGCAAATGCTAACAGCCATAAAAGGGGAAATCAACAGTAACACAATCATAGTAGGGGACTTTAACACCCCACTTTCACAAATGGACAGATCATCCAAAAGGAAAATAAATAAGGAAACACAAGCTTTAAATGATACATTAAACAAGATGGACTTGATATTTATAGGACATTCCATCCAAAAACAACAGAATACACTTTCTTCTCAAGTGCTCATGGAACATTCGCCAGGATAGATCACATCTTGGGTCACAAATCAAGCCTTGGTAAATTTAAGAAAACTGAAATCATATCAAGTATCTTTTCCAACCACAAAGCTATGAGACTAGATATCAATTACGGGGGGAAAATCTGTAAAAAATACAAACATATGGAAGCTAAACAATGCACTATAAAATAACCAAGAGATCACTGAAGAAATCAAAAAATACATAGAAACAAATGTCAATGAAAACACAACGACCCAAAACCTATGGAATGCAGCAAAAGGAGTTCTAAGATGGAAGTTTGTAGCAATACAATCCTACCTCAAGAAACAAGAAACATCTCAAATAAATAACCTAACCTTACAGCTAAAGCAACTGGAGAAAGAACAAAAAAACCCCAGTTAGCATAAGGAAAGAAATCATAAAGATCAGGTCAGAAATAAATGAAAAAGAAAAGAAGGAAATGATAGCAAAGATCAATAAAACTAAAAGCTGGTTCTTTGAGAAGATAAACAAAATAGATAAACCATTAGCCAGACTCATCAAGAAAAAAAGGGAGAAGACTCAAATCAACAGAATTAGAAACAAAAACGGAGAAGTAACAACTGACACTGCAGAAATACAAAGGATCATAAGAGATTACTAAAAGCAACTATATGCCAAAAAAATGGACAACCTGGAAGAAATGGACAAATTCTTAGAAAAGCAGAACCTTCCAAGACTGAAACAGGAAGGAATAGAAAATATAAACAGACGAATCACAAGCACTGAAATTGAAACTCTGATTACAAATCTTCCAACAAACAAAAGTCCAGGACCAGATGGCTTCACAGGCGAATTCTATCAAACATTTAGAGAAGAGCTAACACCTATCCTTCTCAAACTCTTCCAAAATATAGCAGAGGGAGGAACACTCCCAAACTCATTCTACGAGGCCACCATCACCCTGATACCCAAACCACATAAAGATGTCACAGAAAAAGAAAACTACACGCCAACGTCATTGATGAACATATATGCAAAATCCGCAACAAAATACTAGCAAACAAAATCCAACAGCATATTAAAAGGATCGTACACCATGATCAAGTGGGGTTTATCCCAGGAATGCAAGGATTCTTCAATGTACGCAAAACAATCAATGTGATAAACCATAAAAACAAACTGAAGGAGAAAAACCATATGATCATCTCAATAGATGCAGAAAAAGCTTTCGACAAAATTCAACACCCATTTATGATAAAACCTCTCCAGAAAGTAGGCATAGAGGGAACTTACCTCAACATAATAAAGGCCATACATGACAAACCCACAGCCAGCATCGTTCTCAATGGTGAAAAACTGAAACCATTTCCTCTAAGATCAGGAACAAGGCAAGGTTGTCCACTCTCACCATTATTATTCAACATAGTTTTGGAAGTTTTAGTCACAGCAATCAGAGAAGAAAAAGAAATAAAAAGAATCCACATCAGAAAAGAAGAAGTAAAGCTCTCACTGTTTGGAGGTGACATGTTACTCTACATAGAGAATCCTAAAGATGCTACCAGAAAACTACTAGAGCTAATCAGTGAATTTGGTAAAGTAGCAGGAAACAAAATTAATGCACAGAAATCTCTTGCATTCCTATACACTAATGATGAAAAATCTGAAAGAGAAATTAAGGAAAAACTCCCATTTACCACTGCAACAAAAACAATAAAGTATCTAGGAATAAACCTACCTAAGGAGGGAAAAGACCTGTATGCAGAAAACTATAAGACACTGATGAAAGAAATTAAGGAGGATACAAACAGATGGAGAGATATACCATGTTCTTGGATTGGAAGAATCAACATTGTGAAAATGACTCTACTACCCAAAGCAATCTACGGATTCAATGCAATCCCTATCAAACTACCGCTGGCATTTTTCACAGAACTAGAACAAAAAATTTCAAAATTTGTATAGAAACACAAAAGACCCCGAATAGCCAAAGCAATCTCGAGAAAGAAAAACGGAGCTGGAGGAATCAGGCTCCCGGACTTCAGACTATACTACAAAGCTACAGTAATCAAGACAGTATGGTACTGGCACAAAAATAGAAATATAGACCAATGGAACCGGATAGGAAGCCCAGAGATAAACGCACACAAATCTGGTCACCTTATTTTTGAGAAAGGAGGCAAGAATACACAGTGGAGGAAAGACAGCCTCTTCAATAATTGGTGCTGGGAAAACTGGACCAGCTAAATATAGAAGAATGAAATTAGAACACTCCCTCACACCATACACAAAAATAAACTCAAAATGGATTAAAGACCTAAATGTAAGGCCAGACACTATCAAACTCTTAGAGGAAAACATAGGCAGAACACTCTATGACATAAATCACAGCAAGATCCTTTTTGACCCACCTCCTAGAGAAATGGAAATAAAAACAAAAATAAACAAATGGGACCTAATGAAACTTCAAAGCTTTTGCACAGCAAAGGAAACCATAAACAAGACCAAAAGACAACCCTCAGAATGGGAGAAAATATTTGCAAATGAAGCAACTGACAAAGGATTAATATCCAAAATTTACAAGCAGCTCATGCAGTTCAATAACAAAAAAACAAACAACCCAATTCAAAACTGGGCAGAAGACCTAAATAGACATTTCTCTAAAGAAGATATACAGATTGCCAACAAACACATGAAAGAACGCTCAACATCATTAATAATTAGAGAAATGCAAATCAAATCTACAATGAGATATCATCTCACACCGGTCAGAATGGCCATCATCAAAAAATCTACAAACAATAAATGCTGGAGAGGGTGTGGAGAAAAGGGAACCCTCTTGAACTGTTGGTGGGAATGTAAAATGATACAGCCACTATGGAGAACAGTATGGAGGTTCCTTAAAAAACTACAAATAGAACTACCATATTACCCAGCAATCCCACTACTGGGCATATACCCTGAGAAAACCATAATTCAAAAAGAGTCATGTACCAAAATGTTCATTGCAGCTCTATTTACAATAGCCAGGACATGGAAGCAACCTAAGTGTCCATCAACAGATGAATGCATAAAGAAGATGTGACACATATATGCAATGGAATATTACTCAGCCATAAGAAGAAACAAAACTGAGTTAAGTAAGTCAGAAAAAGAAAAATAAATACCGTACGCTAACACATATATATGGAATCTAAAAAAAAAAAAAATGGTTCTGAAGAACCTAGGCACAGGACATGAATAAAGATGCAGACATAGAGAATGGACTTGAGGACACAGGGAGGGGGAAGGGTAAGCTGGGATGATGTGAGAGAGTGGCATGGACTTACATACACTACCAAATGTAAAATAGATAGCTAGTGGGAAGCAGCCGCATGGCACAGGGAGATCAGCTCAGTGCTTTGTGACCACCTAGAGGGGTGGGATAGGGAAGGTGGGAGGGAGACACAAGAGGAAGGTGATATGGGGATATATGTATATATATATATAGCTGATTTACTTTGTTACAAAGCAGAAACTAACACACCATTGCAAAGCAATTATACTCCAATAAAGATGTTAAAAAAAATAAGTTACTCTGCTGGATAATTAGGCTGAATGTAGATGGGAGCAGAACTAAGGTCATCTGCATTATAATGTTTTAATAATGGCATATCCTTTACCCTAGGTAGGCACAATACAGATGAGCTCTCCTAACTTTTCAGGTCTGATGGGTCTATTCTCCTATTTTTAGGTCAAACATAAAGAGCACTTCCTGAGCCATCTGCAAACAAATTATTTCAGTATATGCTTTTTATAAAGAGAAATATTAAAATATTGAGGCATTGCTACTAATTATCAATAATTAGTTTTTTAAAGTCTGAAAATTTTTTTACAGTCTGAAAATGCCACAGATAAATGTAGGAACCACAAACATAGGTAGAAACCAGTATCTGATTTACACCTGCAATTCATAATCCTCGTGCAGTTTAATGACAGTGTTAATTTCCAAAGCTAAAGAGGAAATAGTCAATACTCTATCTTCACTTAAAAGAAACCCCAGTGGAATCAAACAGCTTTTAACACAGGATATACGTATTTCAGGATCACAAAGGAACTGTCAGTTCCATTTAGCAGAAGACACTAGCTGCAAACCTAAAACAAGTACATAAAAAGCTATGTTTTTTCTTCTAAGTTCCCAAAACAACTCTGCTGGTATTTTTGGAGCCTTGTTTTATTTTGAAGCTAATGCACCTCTTCTCATACATAAGCCAACCTCACCTTTTGGTGGACATAGGAGTAAGTGGCACTTCAAAACTTTTCTCTCCCCATTTTCGGGGGTTTTTTGGATGAAACATGCGACTTAGGGATGAGAGCTTTATCGCCGTATTCAGTAGAGGAGATTTTCAAGGAGGCATCAGATGGCTGAAGCGAAACAAAGAAAAGCTGTAGGAGAGGAACACTGCCACTCTGGCGCACTGACACTCCAGCTCCCCACTGAACCTGCAGTAGACTGTCCATCTATCATTAGTGCAAGGTGAACTCGGACCAGTGTAGGGATGCATTAAAGTACTGAGTCTACCTCAATGACAACAGCAGGGTAAGAAATGAGACTGTTGATGGCTTCCCCACTTCACCTAGATTCTGGAGTTTAATGAGATAAACACAATGCGAGAGGCATGCGCAAGGCATTTTGACAGCGTGGAGAAGGGGCACCTAATCCCTAAACATAATCAGTGTTAAGAATACATGGGAAGAACATGACTCAAGGGAGACCCTGAAACGGGCCTTGGAAGTTTGGGAATGACAAAGCCAAGTTCTTATGCTTGCGTTTCAGATATGAAGATTAATCTCAGACACTCAGATAAATATAGAAGAGGGATCAGGAGAGATGGTAAGTTTGGCAAGCAGTTACTCAGGGGGGCCACTTAGTTTTAGGGAAAGCCCTGAGGGAGAGAGTGGCAGTGAGGATTTCAGCCCCCCTGTGCATGGCTGTCTAAAGGAGAGATCAGGGGTGGTGCATGGAGGCCTGAGGGCTTCCCCCTGGGTCTTCACATCTTATTCCTTCCGTACATGTCCTAACGGGTCCTAATGTTCTCTTATAAGAGCACCGGTCATGTATTTTAGACCTCATTTTCATTTCACTACCTCTTTAAAGGCCCTATCTCTAAATATAGTCACATTCTCAGGGATTAAGACTTCAATACTCTATGATCTGGTGGAATACACAAATCATCCCATAACAGACGATCAAATTCTGCCTGACTTCTAAGGGTGTTTATCCTGAGATTAAAATAGTACTCTCCCATAATTGTAAGTAAATTAACAAGAACAATAAAAAGTACAGGCACCTAAGTAGGTTGACTGGTGTAGACAAAATTACAGAGAAAATGAGATCTATGTATTTTCATACCTATATATAGGAAATACATTTTTGCCCCAGAGGAAATAAAAAGATCTATGTATCTTCAAGAGAGAGGGAGTAAATCTCAGACAGAAGCTTCAAATAAAAGAACTCCAACTGAAAAAGACAGATGGACAGACTTGTGGCGAGCTCTGAATAAAAGTCTAAGAAACGTGGAATTGGTCTAAAGGAAGGTATGAATGTTTTTTTCCTTTTTAACAAAGGAGTACCAAGAACCAAACGGTTCTTTTCTAAGCTTAAATTGAATTGACGGGTGGGTTGGTGGGAGAAAGAACTGGAATTTCACAGAAAAGAGTAGAAACCAAGCAAAGAGAGCTTAAATCAAATGGCAGCTGTGGAAATGGGGAGTGGGGCTAATGGAGAGAATAAAAGAAGAAATAGATCATATTTAGTAATGAGTTGGAACTCAGGAACTAGTGATAAGAATGAATAAAATTTATGCCAAAATTTAAGCCAACTTATTCATCACCTCCTTTCATAGCAAACAGTGTTTCTATTTTTCCATTTTAAATACCTAATTAAATTGTCACTTCAAAACTATGGAACAACAACTTGTCTGCTGTTAGACGTCTGTTTATTAACTGATTGGCTTCTGAAGAGCAGTGAATCTTATTTAGAGAGGATACCTATTTTCCTCTCAGAATGGTCTTTCCTTTGTTGAAATGTTAAATTACTCACAAAAACTTACTAATTAAATTGGCCGTAACTGCCACTATTAAAATGTGATGGCCAAAACAATTGGCCCGAAAGTGACTGCTAATGTCTCATTCATAGACCCGTGCAAATTAATTGTATTGTTTCCAGTTCCAAAGCACAGTGCCTTTGTTACCATCTGTCAGTCCCTGTCTGCACAGACCCCCTGGCTAGGCTCACCACTTACGCCATGACTGAAACAATAGTGCTGTAGCAGGAAGTAACCCAACTGCCTCACCTTAACTAATGGGGGTTTATGATCTCACTGCCATAGATTTACGTTCTCAGGTGCCTCAGGTAAAACTCTCAGATCAGGGGTTGCCTCACTACTCATCCCTTTTACGTCCTCCTCTGCCAGACCTGCACAAGGGCACGCATGCACAGAGCCTTTCTGACAACTCCCTTCTCCTAAAAGCTGGAAGCTGCACTTAATAATCCTAGACACGAATTAACGTCTTTCCAGGAACTAACCAGACCACAGCTACCCATCTGAAATTTAAGTATTTCTTTGGCTATGAGGGCTTAACTCAGGCGACCAGGCTTACCAAATGAGACATTCTTAAATGTCAAAACCAAGCTGATTTGATCGTACTCCTCTGATATGCCCTTAGGAATTAGATCATATCCCCTGTAGACCCGACTTCCCCCTTCGTCCCCTTGAGTTTTTCTCTAAGGACTCTGAGCTGAGCCCATGTGAATTATGATACTGATTCAAGCTGAAATTTAAACACAGTTGACTTCACCAGAGAAGGGGTGAAGTTCACGCTCCACCTAGACACAGCTCTAACTTATTCCAAAAATAGCCACAAAGGTATCATTATAGATAGTCAGGTAATCAAACGTAAGAAAATTATAACAAAATAGTAACAAGCCTAAAGAGTAGTTAGCAATTCTAAAACCCTTGGGGAATCCATAAATTAACTGTCTTCAAAAATGTAATAAATAACATGGCAGACTTTAGTTAATGAAAAAACAACTCAGATTTTTCATTATGGAAACAGTTTATTAGTTTTTTTTACAATGGAATCATACAAATAACCAGTGACAACAATCCGATAAAATTGTCTTGACTCTAGAAATTAATTTAAAGCCTCCAAGGGTGAAAAACTTTAAAAATTAGTTGTCACAAAGTGTCCCCATGTACGCTGGAAGTCTGTTTTACTTAATCTTAGAAGTAAAACTTATGTGACTAATCAAACTCATTTGACTATGTATTTTTTTCTTGAAAAGAAGTTGTAATAAAGTAGAAAGACTAGGAAATTGGAACCAGAAGAGGCAGTATATCTACCAGTGTTCAGTTGGAAATAACATAGTCCATTCTGGGAAATGTAATCAGACAGGGAATTTGTAAAAGACGTTTGTAACCGACAGAATCTCTGCGGCTGCAGAACCAAAGGTGCTTGCTACACACTCGGACACGCTGGAGCTTGTTATTGCATAGCCAAGAGAACAGCTAGCAGTTCCCCGTAGGTGTCACCACTGGGGCCTAACTCCAGAAGCTTGGCTGCCACCACTCTACACACTCAGATCGTCCACCACTGCACTTCCACCTTGCTCACAGCCACAGTGGTTCCTGTCTACCTCCAAGTTTTACACTGCTTCATTGGTTTGATAGAACCTAAGCCACTTCCCTGCGCTGTAAGCAGGAAGGGAATCAGAGAAACCGGTTCTCAGCTTTCCAACCTCTGTAGTAGAGGAAAGCAAGCCAATGGAGTGAGAATAGGTATTGAGTGAGCCAACCTAGAGTATCAGTCACAGTCTGTTCCTTTAACAGTTCAATGTCCTTTCACACTTTCTCATAATTAAACTTCCAAATAACAACAAAGCAAAACAATGCACTTTTGCCTAACATTATGCAACTTTGCCTTAGATGAGTGAAAAGACTCTTACCTCTTGAACAGACCAATCACAAGTAATGAAATTGAAACTGTGATTTAAAATCTTCCAACAAACAAAAGTCCAGGACCAGATGGCTTCACAGGCGAATTCTGTCAAACATTCAGAGAAGAGCTAACACCTATCCTTCTCAAACTCTTCCAAAATATAGCAGAGGGAGGAACACTCCCCAGCTCATTCTACGAGTCCACCATCACCCTGATACCAAAACCAGACAAAAATATCAGAAAAAGAAAATTAAGGCCAATAACACTGGTGAACATAGATGCAAAAATCCTCAACAAAATACTAGCAAACAAAATCCAACAGCACATTAAAAGGAACATATACCATGATCAAGTGGGATGTACCCCAAGGATGCCAGGATTCTTCAATATATGCAAATCAATTAATGTGATACACCATATTAACAAACTGAAGAATAAACCACATGATCATCTCAATAAATGCAGAAAAATCTTTCAACAAAATTCAACACCCATTTACGAAAAAAACTCTCCAGAAAGTGGGCAGAGGGAACATACCTCAACATAATAAAGGCCATGTATGACAAACCCACAGCAAACCTCATTCTAAATGTTGAAAAACTGAAAGCATTTCCTCTAAGATCAGGAACAAGACAAGGGTGCCCACTCTTGCCACTATTATTCAACATAGTCTTGGAAGTCCTAGCCACAGCAATCAGAGAAGAAAAAGAAATAAAAGGAATCCAAATCAAAAAAGAAGAAGTAAAACTGTCTGTCTGCCGATAACACTGTCTGCCGATAACATGATAGTATACACAGAAAATCCTAAAGATGCCACCAGAAAACTACTAGAGCTAATCAATGAATTTACTAAGGTCACAGGATACAAAATTAATGCACAGAAATCTCCTGCATTTCTATACACTGAATGTAAGGCCAGACACAATAAAACTCTTAGAGGAAAATATAGGCAGAACACCCTTTGACAAAAATTGCAGCAGCATCTTTTTCGACCCACCTGCTAGGATAATGAAAATAAAAACAAAAATTAACAAATGGGACCTAATGAAACTTAAAAGCTTTTGCACAGCAAAGGAAACCATAAACAAGAGGAAAAGACAGCCCTCAGAATGCAAGAAAATAGTTGCAAACGATGCAACTGACAAAGGATTAATCTCCAAAAATACAAACAGCTCATGCAGCTCAATATCAAAAAAAAAAAAAGAAAAATAGCCAATCCAAAAATGGGCAGAAGACCTAAATAGATATTTCTCCAAAGAAGACATACAGAGTGCCAGCAAACACATGAAAAGATGCTCAACATCACTTATTATTAGAAAAATGCAAATCAAAACTACAATGAGGTATCACCTCACACCATTCAGAATGGGCATCATCAGAAAATCTACCAACAACAAATGCTGGAGAGGGTGTGGAGAAAAGGGAACCCTCTTGCACTGTTCATGCAAATGTAAATTGATACAGCTACTATGGAAAACATTATCGAGTTTCCTTAAAAAACTAAAAATAGAACTACCATGTGACCCAGCAGTCCCACTACTGGACATATACCCTGAGAAAACCATAATTCAAAAAGAGTCATGTACCGCAATGTTCATTGCAGCTCTATTTACAATAGCCAGGACATGGAAGCAACCTAAATGTCCATCAACAGAGGAATGGATAAAGAAGATGTGGTACATACATACAATGGAATATTATTCAGCCATAAAAAGGAATGAAATTTGGTCATTGGTAGAGACATGGATGGACCCAGAGACTGTCATACAGAGTCAAGTTAAAAATAGAAAAACAAATATCATATTAACACATATATATGGAATCTAGAAAAATGGTATAGCTGATCTTATTTTCAAAACAGAAATAGAGACACAGACATAGAGAACAAATGTTGGACGCCAAGTAGGGAAAGGGAGCAGGTGGGATGAATTGGGAGATTGGGATTGACATATATGCACTATTGATACTATGCATAAAATAGATAACTAATGAGAACCTACTGTGTAGCTCAGGGATCTCAGTGCTCTGTAGTGACCTAAATCGGAAGGAAATCCAAAAAAAGACGTGATATATGTATATGTATAGCTGATTCACTTTGCTGTACAGTAGAAACACATTATAAACCAACTATACCCCAATAAAGATTAATTAAAAAAAAAACTCTTACCGTTCAAACTCTTTCAAAAAGAAGAGCTCTATGGTCGGGGAAAGAGTGATAGCAATTAAAACTTTGAGCTTGTAGTTCTCCTCCTTTAAGCTTTGGACCCCAGGAAGGAGGAGCCAGCCCACAGGCCAGTATCCCTTGTGCATCAGGACTGCACTGTGAGAGATGCCTCCAGGCCTGCCCAAGCTAGCTCTTCATGGGCACCTCCCTCTAGATAACCTTAGGTGATCATTTCAGTAACCACCGCAACCCTGAACACCTGTGCCTCCCACTGTACTACTGCAGGACCTTCACTACCTTCAAACGTGTCAGATCACCAATCCCGTATTTCCAGTTAATAATCCTGGCCCCAGTTACTAAGTTAACCCTTAGATTTGGACACACTGGTTCTTCCAGGTCCCCGGTCCATTCACTAATGCAGGTTTTTTGATAATAAAATGGGAATAGCACAATATGGTTTTTTGAGGATTAAAAATTACGTGAAAATGCCTACCACAATGACTTAGTAGTTGCTTAATATATGTGAAGTGAAATTTACCTGATGGGTTGCCATCAAAGTAATTGTTTTGGGCAGAAAACATACACAATAGGCAGGGCAACAGGTGAGAGATGGGACTTGGGTACAAGGAATGCAACAGCGAGGTTAAAAGAGGATAATCCTGAGGGAGATTGTTTTAGCCAGTTCAGGCTTCTAGAACAAAAAATACCATAGACTGAGTGGGATAAACAACAGTTCTGGGGCTAGAAGTCCAAAATCAAGGTGCTGGCCGATTTGGTTCCTTGCAAGAGCCCTCTTCCTGGCTTGCAGACAGTCACCTTCTGGCTATATACTCACATGACCGAAAGAGATAGCTCTTTTGTCTCTTCCTCTTCTTATGCGGCACTAATCCCATCATTGGGGCTCTACCCTCATCACCTCATCTAAACCTAATTACCTTCCAAAGACCCCACCTCCTAATATCATCCTACTGGGGTTAGGGGTTCAGTGTACGAATTTTGAGAGGACAAACATGCAGTACATAACAGAGTTGATATGAGAAACCCCACGTGGAACGGCATAGCTGTTCAGGAAATCCAGTAAGAAATAAGCCAGCCTCAAACATCCCAGGAGCCCTTGAGAGAACCCATTTTACAGAATGGTACAATGACCACAGTAAGCAGTGCTCTGGAGGCACTGCTGCACAGCAGAAACAGGCTGACCCCCTGGCGTCAGACAGCAATGCAAACCCCAGCTCTGCAAGTTACTAGCTTTATGATCATGGGTAACTCAGTTTCCTCATGAGTAAATTATAGGCATTTTAGCAAAGCTGCATGACAGTTATAAGAGATAATGTATGTAAAACGTAATGCCTGGCATGTGGCGATGCTTAATAAATATTTTATTAGTATCCGTATCTGTGTTTTAGGCACCATGTTAAGTTCTTTACATGCCTTATCTCATAAGAGTCTAGGACAAGTCTGTGATGTTTTATTGTCACTGTCATGCCCATTTCTCAGATGAGGAAACTTAGGCTTAGAAAAGTTAAGTGACTTGCCCAAGACATCAGCTAATAAGTGGATAAATCAAGATTCACACACAAGTGGTCTTGCTCTGGAGCTTGTACGAATTAATCTCTGTGTCCTCCATAAAAGGGCAGATATAAGAACTGGAATAGATTGTCTTGACCTATCAATTATAACCTGAAATATCAAAAAATATTTACTTAACATTCTTTAAACAATAAAGATGGAAGTATATAAAACATTTTCAAAAAGTTTCTGTCAATACTAGATACAACATAAATATTTCCAGACCAAAAAGTAGACCCCTCACTTAAGCTGGAGGACAAAAGCCACTAATCAAAGATGCTTAATTACCGAGGAAGACTAAGAAATACATAAAGAAGAAAGACAATTTTGAGGCACAAGATAACTGCAGAACAACCCCACAGGGGAGGAGCAGACACCTCCAAGCATAGGAAAATTCAGCATAAGGGTTTTCTAAACCTAGAGATTTCACAAAGGATAAAAATGATGATCACGATTTAAGAACTTGAGTGAGTAGAAGCAGGCATAGTGAGTGAGTTTGGAAGCTCAGAAAGGTAGAGCAAACCATAACAGAATCTCCTTACAGCAAATCAAGCCATTCCTAGGATGCAGTACTCAGCACAGGGACTGGCTGGCACTCATGGCAGCTCTCTCTGCCTCCGAGGAGCAATGAGGCTGAGGCTTGTAATGGAAATGCCCTAGGACGAGGGGTAGGTAAGTCTGGTTCCCAATGGTTAACTCTCAGACAAATTAGCGGCACAACACTGAGCAAGTGGCTATACGTCTTTGCCTACATGGCCTTGGTGGCCTCCAGAGTAGATGATCTCAAGCAGAAGAAAATGGGTGATAACCTAGATCAGTGCAATTTACCTGGGTGAACGCATGCTAAAGGCAGGAACAGCAAAGCAGTGAGATTGAAGCTGTCCCTTTAAACTAGGTAGAGGAAAAACCCTGATAAACTGTAAAAATCACGAGGAAGATGACCTCCTGGCTATGCCTGGAATTTGAAGACTGTAAGACTATAAATCAATTTTAAATAGGTTATGAAAAGTCATACTGGAGGAAAAAAATCAAATGTTCTTGTATGAAAGTTTATTTTAGATCAAAGGGCAGACACTAAGAATATGGAAGTGGGAGGAACCCTGGAGAAAAAAAGATTCATTTGCCAAAGATACTGGTTTGGGGAAGAAGAGTTGACTGTATGTTATCTCTCTTATTATCTCCAGGCAAAGTTCTCCAGGCAAAGTTCTCCACTGTACTTTGCAGTATTTTCTACCTCTGACTTTGATGCCTTAATCCCCAGGTTTCTGGTGGTAAGAAGAAGCAAAAACTGAACTTGGACTCAGCAAGACTGGTTCCAATCATGGCTCTACCACATATTAGACCAGTGAGGTTGAGATGGAGATGAGCTTCCCAGCGCTTCAAGGAAGACCTTGAGCCCCAGCTGCTGGGAGTAGTGGAGGCAAAAAACCATCAGCTATTAACAGAAGAAATTCACCTCATGGCTACACTCCTGCTAAAACCTTATAATTTCAGTTTACATTGAGATGAAGACAAAATTCATTTCCATAGCCTAAAAACCCTTACAAGGTATGTTGTGTACCCATCCCTTCAGCCTCATCTCTAATGATGCTGTAGCTAACCATCTTCACCCCATGCCTATCTAATGCTCCCTTCTTTCCAGGACCTTTGCATATGCTGTTCCTTCTTCCTGAAAACTCAACTCTCTAACTGGTTTCCTATGACTCATCCTTTAGACTTCAGCTCAAGCACTATTTCCTTAAGGAATCTCCTTTTTTTTTTTTTTTTTAACCTTCCTGACTAGGTCAAATTGCTTCATCATAAACATTAGAGTTTTTGTATCCTTTCTTCATAGCAATCATCATAGTTGCAATTTTACATTTTATGATTTCATACATGTCCCCCACCAGGCTATAAATTCCCTAAGAAAAAAGTTCAGTTTTACTCACCATTTATCCCCAGCACCTATCGTAGTGTACGTGTATAATAAGGACTTGATAAATACTGAATTAATGAGTAAATTGAAACACTGGCAGTTCCTACATCAATGTTTCAGGGATATTTTGGTGGTACTTATCAGTGTTACACTAATATCTTGTTCTTTTCCTCTGTGCACACAAAAGATCAAATTTTCCATTCCCTTTTAGTTGGATGATAACATGTAACTAGTTCTTGTTAATATGTTATAAATGAGGGGAGCATTTAACTGTCAGTGGGAGACCTTTAAGTATTCTTTTGCTTTTGATTTCTGTAGTGATCCTGAAATCACATTGAAATGAACTTTCCATCAGCCTGGATCCCTGAATGAGAACCACAGAGAGCTGAGCCTGCCGGTCAGCCTGTGATGGATGTGTAGCACAAGGGAGAATAAGCCGTCACCATTTGAGCTGAGACTTCAGGGTTGTTACAGCAGCATAAACTACCCTGAATGAAAGCAGAAATTGGTACCAGGAATATGGTGATCCACACTGTTCAGTGATAACATTTGACAAAATAATTATCTGTGATAGTTTGGAAAGCTGATAAATATACTTAGTGAACATGTGTCTCCAGAAATGGTTAGAAATCAGAACGGTATAGTGTGTTCTTAACGTCGTTGGCTTCATTTACAGGGTGTGTTAGTTTGCTAGGGCTGCCGCAACAAGCTGTCACAAACTGGGTGGCTTAAACAATAGAAAGGTATTGTCTCAGTTCTGGAGGTTAGAAGTCCAGGATCAAGGTATTGACAGGGTTGGTTCCTCCTCAGTATTGAGAGGGAGAATCTTTTCCATGCCTCCGTGCTAGCTTCTGGTGTCTTGTGGACGATCTGTGGTATTCTTTGACTTGTACATGCATCACTCTGTCTTCATCCTCACGTGGTTTCTGTGTCTAAATTTTCCCTTTTTATAAGGACACGCGTTGCAGTGTATTAGAGTTCATCCTAATGACTTTAACTCGATTACCTCTGTAAAGATGCTATTTCCAAATAAGGTACTTTGAGAGGGGGAGGTAGTAGGGGGTTAGAACTTCAATGTATCCTTTGGGGAGACTACAACTCCACCCATTATGTAACTATTACAAGAAAGAGATGAAATCAGTAAAGAGTAAGCCACACTGCAAGCAAAGTTATTAGGAAACGGAGAGAGTCCACAAACGCAGAAACTTCTAAGTCTGAAAGAGAGCACTACTTCTCACGCCTAATGAATGAGGGAAAAAATTGAGAAATGTCTTTAGTAATAAATGCCAACTAGAGCTCCACAGTGCAGCAAGAATTAAACTGAGTTTAGCTGTCTCACCCGTAGTTAAAATCTTTGAACAGATTTAGATGGCATCCAGTAAATTGTGAAAGTCGAGAGAAAACGGCTCAGCAAAAGGTAAGCTGAAGGATTGTGTCTGCCCAAGAAGCCCAGTAGGTCCATGGAATTCACAATTACACTGAGAGAGGCAGAGGAGTAAGAAAGCAGAGCTATACAGCAAATCCAGGGAAAATACCTAGAAAACAACTGTCAGTGTGGCTATTAGCACATTTTGGTGATTGAATTAAAATAAGAAAAAACCTGAGCTATAAACAGAACTGGATTGCCAAAACAAACCAAGACCATGAAACCTAAAAGACTTGGGGTTTCAAACATCTATAGCAAAAAAAAAAAAAAAAAAAAAGGGCTGAGAAGGCTGCTCAGAGCTCAAGAGGAGGTACCATCCAATCCCTACTTCCTATGTGATCAAAAAGGATATTAGAAAAACAAGAATCCCCCAGAGGCTGAAGCCAAGGGCTATGGAGAGCAACAGAGCGGGAGCTCCATCCAACAAGCCTAATTAGTAACAGTCTCCATCCCCATAACTCCACCCAGAGATGATGGCCATATCCCCAACTCCTGGTGTGGAGACTCCTATGCATAATCCAGCGATCCTGAGCTTTGAGTTTGATGCCATGAATAAATGGGACTTTGGGGTTGTGATCCTAAGAGAGGGCTGAGTGTACTTCATATGTACTTAGAAGAGTAAACCAAATAGTTGATGGACATATGGGCAGAATGTAGTAGTTATTACTGCTGCTCACCGAAATCCAGCTATCTGGATATTCAGCTATCTTTCGGGAAATTGGAAAAATGAATTTCCTGGCTCCCTTTTGTGCAGGTGAGGCCATGTGACCAGTGAGCATAGATGATGTGGATCATTTCCAGGCTAGAGTACTGAACTACTAGTATTAAGACCCTCTAAAGCTCTTTCTCTGCTTCTTCTGCTGTGCTGATCGTGGAAACCCAATGACCCCTGAGAGGTGCTTTTGAGCCTGAGCTGCTAAATAAGAAGAACATATCAGAGCCCCCAGTCTAATTCAAGATGAACATGTAGTTTGAGCAAAAACTAAATTTTTTGCTCTGAAATTTGATCATATAATCCAGCGATCATGCTCCTTGGTATTTACCCAAATGAATTGAGAACACACATCCACACAAAAACCTGAACATGAATGTTTATAGCATCTTTAGTCCTAACTGCCAAATCTTGGGAGCAACAAATACGTCCTTCAGTAGGTGAATGGATAAACTGTGGTACGTCTGGACAATGAAATATTACTCAGTGCTAAAAAGAAATGAGCAATGAAGCCATGAAAAGACAATGAAGGAAACTTAAATGCACATTGCTAAGTAAAAGAAGCCAATGTGAAAAGGCTACAATCGACATGACATTCTGGAAAAGGCAAAACTATGGAGACAGTAAAAGATCTGTGGTTGTTAGGGGGTTGTGCGTGGGTGGGATGAATAAGTGAGCACACGGAATTTTAGGGCAGTTGAAACCATTCCGTATGATACTGTAATGATGGATATGTGTCATTATGCACTTACCAAAACCCACAGAACGAAAAACACAGAGTGAACCCTAATGTAAACTATGGATTTTAGGTAATAATAATGTATCAATATTGGCTCATCAAAAAAATATTAGAGGTTGTTTGTTACTACAGTCTAACTTTCCCTATCCGAAGTGATACAGCATCAATAAAATCAATTGATTAAATAATCTGACAACAAAGAAAGATATGTATGTGAATTCAGAATAGTCAAAATTCACATATATAGCATCACATTTTTACATCAGAAGCAATAGCACTTGAATAAGAAATAAAGTAGTAATAAGTAAATCAGTGTAAAAGCGATCAATCTTCCGAAGGTAAAAAGCCTCTCAAGAGCAATATCAGGGCTTCCCTGGTGGCGCAGTGGTTGAGGGTCCGCCTGCCGATGCAGGGGACACGGGTTCGTGCCCCGGTCCGGGAAGATCCCACGTGCCGCGGAGCGGCTAGGCCCGTGAGCCATGGCCGCTGAGCCTGCGCGTCCGGAGCCTGTGCTCCGCAACGGGAGAGGCCACAACAGTGAGAGGCCCGCATACCGCAAAAAAAAAAAAAAAAAAGAGAGAACTTATAAATGAATCCCCATTTTTCCCGACGCAAACCTGTGCTAATTCTGAGTCTGAATTCTCCTCCTGCTGCACACATTTCCCACGAGGGATAAATGGTATCACTTAAGGTAATGAGCCTTTGCAGTTAGGAAACTGATGTTAAACATAAACTGCAAGATCTTCAAGGGGTTCTTTTGGGAGAATACAGCATCATGATGGAGGCAAATAGAAACAAAATAACATAAAGCAAGCAGAACAATTCATACTTTTTTCCCCTAAGAGTGAATTTATTATTCTCACTGTTTCTTCTGGCAATGATTTTTTTTTTTTTTTTTCCCGGTACGCGGGCCTCTCACTGTTGTGGCCTCTCCCGTTGCGGAGCACAGGCTCCGGACGCTCAGGCTCAGCGGCCACGGCTCACGGGCCCAGCCGCTCCGCGGCACGTGGGATCTTCCCGGACCGGGGCACGAACCCGGGTCCCCTGCATCGGCAGGCGGACTCTCAACCACTGCGCCACCAGGGAAGCCCCTGGCAATGATTTTATTCCATAACTGCACGTGTCTCTGGCTTATACAACTGAGTGAATCAATCAGAGGGGACTAGGTATAGGCATGTTCTCTATCTGGAGAGTGCAAACAACCTCTACCATTCTTACAAATCTAGGATTTGTGAGCTAGGGTAATAGTTCTATGGTCTGAGTCTAGGGAAGTTCAACTAACGCATGTTTTACAAAGCCAACCTGAGGCAGGAGTAGGCTGATTCTCATTTAATGGGATTTATTCAACCTCAACTGACCTTTGTCTGCTCTATGATGTTTAGATTCCTATTCAATATCACTATTCTCTAGTAGCTCCACAGGTTAGTTTTTCTCCCCAAATTATTCAATGTAAGCTTTTTGAGAACAGAAACCATATCTAAATGAGGTTAGAGCTATGAAAATACCTAGTAACTATAAAAAGCAAAGTAATAATAAACACTAGGTATTATCATTTGTAGCTTATTCTAAAACAGCCTGGAAAATATAATCATTCAAGCTCTATTTAACAAATGATTACATTTCTCTCAAGTCTAGCAGAAGACAAATTAATTTCGTACTAATTAAATCCAATCCAAAAACTCAATCTCAGTTTTCACCTTTAATCTAGGCTTTACATTTATGATCACCAAGAAAAATGCTATGGGTTACAGAAATGTCATGATTTCACAGTTTCCAAGGGGGAAAAATTAAGATATGATATGATGATAAACTCATTGACAGATTTCTAAGTTAGCTCTTTGATGTCACTGTTATTTTTTCAGGGGAGAGTAGACTGTTTCAAGATTTTTAAAAATATGAATGCATATTTAATCTAAGATGATATCACAATGACAATAATCTCAGCCCCTGAGAATGTACTCAGTAAAAAAACACCTTCCAGTTGATTAATAGGTGTGAGGTCAACAACATGCTCCTTAGCAGGACTTTTCTGACATGGAAGTCACGACCCACAAGATAAAGTTCCTATCACTACACTCGAAGGGTTCTTCAAGCCTGAGGACCTTCCTGGGGATAAATGTGCTTGTGTGTCAAACCATCAAATAAAACTGAAAATACAGAAAAGGTCCCATTGAGGTAGAAGTAATGCAGAGGTGTTGTGAGGAAGAGGCTATGAGTTAGGATCTGGACGATGAAAACAAGGTGGACAGGATCTGCCATAGATCGGGACATTCGAATGTTAGGCAAACACTGCAGTAGAAAAGAGAACTGAACATACAGTTGGACCAGCAAAATAAGGAGTGAATGTAAGGGAGGGTATCTTGCACAGCGCCTAGTTTACAGTATGTGCTTGGTAAGTGTTTGGTTTTTTAATGATGATCTTACAGTACATGGGCTCAGAGGTCCTGAATTTCTGCCAGGCTCCATACAGGGTCCTTCTGCCCTTGCCCATCTCTCTAAGACACATTCTCACATGCATTGGTGTGATAACCTGCAGGTGATCAACAATGGATACTAACAAGTTACACCCCGAGGAAAATTCAGCCGAAGAGAGGGGTTAAATGGCAGAATCCTCCTTTCTAGGGATTCATTTGATGTTCTCTGCCAAAGACCATTCCTGTCACCAGCACTCACCCAGCGTCACCCAGAGACGCAGCCTGATACCCGAGTGATGCTGCTAAAAGCAGCTCATCACAGCCCTGTTCCCTCCTTCCTTCTGGCCAAATCTGTATCTCAGACACTACAACGAGAGGAAAGAGTCTCCTGGGTTTTATAGAAGTGACAAAAGATCAAGATTCAGTCTGGGGACAGACCTAAGAAGTTTGGCAGCCATATTTACTAAGTCAAAATCAGGATACTGTCTGAAAAGGGGAAAACATATTTGAAACTGACACCGTGATGAAGAAACAAGGAAATCAATCTAGAAGTCAGATAGATTAATTTCCTCATTTTACAGATGAGGAATCCAGGTTTGGGAACTGCTCCCATGTGCCTTAGCTGGCTGATGGCAGAGTGTGGGACAAGGGCCACATTTCCTGGTGCCCAGAGCCAACATCTATCCTACCACACTGCCCCTCCTCAGGACAAGGGATGGTGAACACGCCTGTCTAGGAATGCTCTAGTGATGCTTTTCCTGTACTTCCCTTTCCCATCTCAAAACAATCACACCTTCCTCCATCACCATCAAAGTAAAGGGAAGAGCACTTACTTCTAATTTCAGACAGACTCTGCTCCCTATTTTCCTCTTATTTGTCCCTCATTACTGTCCCCCAGAAAGTATCTTCTATATTATATAAAAGTGTGCATTTATATGTAAAAATATATTCAACCTATAAAATATATTGTATGGTATATAAACTATACACTGGCAAGTGAAATGAGCACACTAATACACTTTTAATATTAATATAAAATGGTACAATCATACCCTTACATGAAAGCCTTATTCCGCTATATAAAAATAATTATATGCGCTTTGCAAAAAATAAACTTTAAAAAATAAAGTATAAGTACTTTATATAAAGCATACACTGCTATATATTGTATATAATACTCTCTATGGTGTTTCTATAGATATTGTATATTAAAATTCTACATATTTTAAGGAGCAAAATTATTTGTTTTAAAACTGAAATCACTAACAACGTGAATACTAGTACTACACGTCATTAATCACAGGTTTTCCTAAACTGGGGACATCAAGAAATCTGGTCATACCCAATATTTCCATCTTCAGGCCTCAAACTAAACATGTTTCCACTTTCTTTCCTTTGTTTTCTGGTTTTCCCAGAAATCTGGTACAGACAGTGTAGGAAGAGTGACAAAAATGATAGATGCCGTGTTCTCACTCTTTTATTGTGGTAAAAACACAACGTGAGATCTGCCCTCTTAAATTTTTAACTGTGCAGCACAGTCTCGTTAGCTATATGCACATTGTTGGACTGCAGATCTCCAGAACTTTTTCTTCTTGCGTGACTGAAACTACATCCACGGAACTCCACTGCCCCTCGAACTCCACCCTCACCTCCAGCCCCTGGCATCCACCGTTCTACTTTCTGTTTCTATGAGTCTGACTAGTTTAGATAACTCATAAAAGTGGAATCATGTAGGATTTGTCCTGTGACAGGCTTATTTCACTTAGTGTAATGTCCTCAAGGTTCATTCACGTTGTAGCATGTGACAGGATTTCTTTCATTTTTAAAGGTGAATAATATTCTACTGTGTATCTATGCCAAATTTCCTTTACCCATTCATTTACTGATGGATATCTAGGTGGTTTCCATCTCTTGGCTACAGTGGACAGTGCTGAAATAAACATGAGTATGCACGTATCTATTCAAGATCTTGTTTTGAATTATTTTGGATAAATACCCAGAAGTGGATTGTTGGATCATACGGTAACTCTAATTTTTTGAGAAATCACCTATTGTTTTCCATAGCACTTGCACCATTTTTCATTCCCAAGAACAGTGTGCAAGGGTTCCCTTTGCTCCATATCCTCTCCAACACTTTTTTTTTTAATATATAATAGCCATCCTAACAGGTGTGAAGTGGTATCTTACGGTTTGCATTTACATTCCCCTGATGATTAGCGATGTTGAGCACCTTTCACATACCTATTGGCCATCCAATAGGTATGTGAAGAAGTATATATTCAGTTTCTCCATTTTTAAATTGGGTTGTTTTTTGCTATTGAGTTATATGAGTTCTTTATTTTGTATATTAACCCCTTATCCAATGATTTGCAAATATTTTCTCCCATTCCACTTGTTGCCTTTTCACTCTTTTTTGAAAGTTTCCTTTGCTTTGCAGAAGCTTTTTAGTTTGATACACTCCCACCTGTCTATTTTTGCTTTTGTTGCCTGTATTTTGTTTTTTTTTGTTTTTTTTGTTTTTTTTGCAGTACGCGGACCTCTCACTGTTGCAGCCTCTCCCGTTGCGGAGCACAGGCTCCGGACGCGCAGGCTCAGCGACCATGGCTCACGGGCCCAGCCACTCCGCGGCATGTGGGGTCTTCCCGGACCGGGGCACGAACCCGTGTCCCCTGCATCGGCAGGCAGACTCTCAACCACTGCGCCACCAGGGAAGCCCTGCCTGTGCTTTTGGTGTTATTTCTAAGAAATCATTGCAAAGACAATGCTATCAAGATTTTATACTGTTTTCTTGTAGGAGTTTCAGTTTCAGGACTTATGTTTAAGTAGTGTAATTTTTACCCTTCCTTCTCTTAATATGGTATACCATGCTGATTTTGTGGGGTGTTTTGGGTTTTTTTGTTTTTTTTTTTTTTTTACGTCGAGCAATTCTTGTATCCCAAGGATAAATCCCACTGGTCGTGGTGTATGATCTATTTAATGTACTCTTGAATTTGGTTTGCAAGTATTTTGTTGAGAATTTTTACATCAATATTCATCAGAGATATTGTCCTGTAGTGTTATATTTTTGTAGTGTCTTTGTATGGCTTTGGCATCAGGGTAATGCTGGCCTCAAAAAGTTGGTTTGGAAGTTTCCTCCACTTCAGTTATTTGGAAAAGTTTGAGAAGGACTGTCATTAATTATTCTTCAAATTTTTGGAAGAATTCTGCAGTGAAGCCATCTGGTTCTAGGCCTATTCTCATTGGGAGCTTTTTGATTCAATCTCCTTTCTAGTTATAGGTATGTTCAGATTTTCTATTTCTTCACGATTCAGTCTTGGTAGGTTGTTTCTAGGAACTGAACCATTTCTTATAGGTTATCCCATTTGTTGTTGTATAATTGTTTATAGTAGTCTCACAATCCATTTCATTTCCATGACATCAGTTGTTATGTCTCTTCTTTCATCTCTGATTTTATTTCATTTGAGTCTTCTCTTTTCTTGGTTACCTAGCTAATAGTTTGTCAATTTATTTATCTTTTTACAAAACCAAGCGTTAAGTTTCATTGATCTTTTCTATTGCATTTCTGTTCTTCATTTCATTTATTTCTTCTCCAATCTTTATCACTTCCTTCCTTCTGCTAAATTTGGGCTTGGCTTGTTCTTTTTCCAGTTCCCTGAAGTGTATGTAAAGTTAGGATGTTTGAGATCTGTCTTCGTTTTTAACGGAGGCGTTCATCATTATAAACTTCCCTCTTGTACTGCTTTTGCCACATTCCATGTGCTTTGGTACATTGTGTTTTTGTTTTCCTTTGTCTCAAGATATCTCTTAATTTCCCTTTTGATTTTTTATTTGACCCACTGGTTGTCCAAAAGCATGCTGTTTAATTTCCACTTATTTGTGAATGCTCCACTTTTCGTTCTGTTATTGATTTCTAGTTTCATTGTATTGTGGTAGGAAAATATACTTGGTAAGATTTTAACCTTCTTAAATTTCTTGAGACTGGCTTTTGACCTAACATATGATCTATGCTGGAGAATGTTCTGTGTGTTCTTAAGAATGTGTATTCTGTTGCTGTTGGGTGGAATGTTCTGTATGTGTCTGTCTGGTCCATTTGGTTTGTAGCATTGCTCAAGTCCTCTGTTTCCATTTTGATCTTCTGTCTGCATGTTCTTTCTATTCATTCTTGAAAGTGAGATGTTGAAATTTTTTACTATTACTATGTCACTGCCTCTTTCTCCCTTTAGTTCTGTTAATATTTGCTTCATGTATTTGGGTGCTCTAATGTTGAGTGAATACATATTTATTATACTTGTTACAGCTTCCTGGTGGGTTGACTATTATTATGTAAAGTACTTATCTGTCTCTTGCAACAGTTTTGACTTAAAGTCTATTTTATCTGAAATAGTTATGACTACTTCTGCTCTCTTTTGGTGACCATCTGCATGGAATTGTTTTCCCATCCTTTCACTTCCAGCCTATGTGTATCCTTAAATCTAAAGTGATTTAGCCATGCACCCAAATATTCATAGCAGCACTATTTACAATACCCAAGTCATGGAAACAACTCAAATGCCTATCAACAGACTATTGCCTTAAAAAGATGTGAGATATATATATGTGTGTATATATATACACACACACACACACAATCAAGTATTACTTAGCCACAAACAAAAGAATGAAATATTGCTATTTGCAGCAATATGAATGGACCTAGAGAATATTATATCTAGTGAAGTCAAAGACAAATACTATATGATACCACTTATATGTGGAATCTAAAACATAATACTAATGAATCTATATACAAAACAAAAACAGACATAGAAAACAAACTTACGATTATCAAAGGGGAAGGCAGGCAGGGAGGGAGGGAGAAATTAGGAGTATGAGATTAACAGACATAAACACTATACATAAAATAGATAAGCAACAAGGATTTACTGTATAGCACAGGGAATTATATAACTTGTAAAAACCTATAATGAAATACAATCTGAAAAAATAACAAGCACTTTGTTGTACATCTGAAACACAATATTGTAAATCAACTATACTTCAATTAAAAAAATAAATAAAATGTAAAAAAGTGATTTAGCATACAGTTAGATTTTTTTTAATCCATTCACTCTATCTTTTGATTACAGAGTTTAATTCATTTACATGTAAAGTAATTACTGATAGGGAGGGTATACTATTGTCATTTTGATGATTGTTTTCTGTCTTGTATTTCTTGTGTTCCTCTTTTTCTCTCTTGCTGTCTTCCCTGGTTCTTCATTGATATTTTGTAGTGTCATCCTTTGATCCATTCTTATTTTCCTTTTTGAATCTTCTATAAATATTTTCTTTATGGTTACAATAGGACTTACATAAAATAGATTATGATAGCTAAAAGATGTTTTAAGTTGATAATAAATTAACATCAATCACATACTTTTATTCTTCCCACATTTATGATATTGCTATCACAAATTACGTTTTCTATTATATCCATTAACATATTTTATAGTGATAGTTATTTCTATACATTTGTCTTTTAACTTCTATGCCAGAATTAAAAGTGATTTATGCACCACCATTACACAATATTACAGTATTCTCTATTTGCCTATAATATTTATTTTACCTGTGAGCTTTATACTTTTCTATGCTTCCATGTTGCTGTCTAGCACTCTTTCATTACAACTTGAAGGACTCCCTTTAGCATTTCTTGTAAGGCAGGTCTATTGGTGATAAATTCCATCAAGTTTGTTTATCTGGGAAAGTCTGTATGTCTCCTTCATTTTTGAAAGACAGTTTTACCAGATACAGTATTCTTGGTTGGCATTTTTTCTCTGGAGCACTCTGAATATGTCATCCCACTGTCTTCTGGCCTGCAAAGTTTCTGCTGAGCAACCTGCCTATAGACATACGGGGGCTCCCTTGTACATGATGTGTCACTTTTTATTGTTGCTTTCCCTTTGTCTTTGACAATTTAATTATAATGTGTCTCACTATGGACTTTTTGGTTTCATTGTAGTTGGGGGTCTGCGGACTTCTTGAATTTGGATATTTATTTCCTTCCCCAGATTTGGACAGTTTTCAGCCATTATTTCTTCAAGTAAGCTTTCTGCCCCCCCACCTTCTCCTCCTGGGACTCTATAATTTGTATACCAGTCTGCTTGATGATGTTCTTAAGTCCCTTAGGCTTCCTTCAACCTTTAAATTCTTTTTCGTTTTGTTCCTGACTAGATAGCTTAAAATGATCCGTCTTGTAGTTCACTGATTCTTTCTACTGCTTGATCAAGGCTATTGTTGAACACCTCTAGTGAATTTTTTTAACTCAGCTATTTGTTTCTGCAGCTTTCCCAATTTAACATCTTCTGTCTCTTGGCTGATATTCTCATTTTGTTCATACATCATTTTCCTGAGCTTATTAAGCATCTTCATGACATTACTCTGAGTTCTTTGTCAGGTAATTCATATACCTCCATTTCTTTAGAGTTGGTTTCTGGAGATTTATCTTGTTCTTTTGATTTAACCACGTTTTCATCTTGCTTCAGATACCTTGTAACCTTGGGTTGCAATCCACAATTTTGAGGGGGGAAAAAAAGCCAGCTTTTACAGACTGCCTTCATACAGAGAAAGATCTTCACCAAGAAGCCCAGTTAAAGATTGTGGGATACTATCAAACCTTTTCTGTGGATGTGTCTTTTACAAAGTTATACATGTAAATTATGAATTAGAGTGATTTTCCAATTTTTTTAGATCATAATCTCTTCCTCTTTCTGGCATCTGTCTGTGGAACCCCAAGTTCTCTGAGTTTGCCACAGGCCATCCAGCTCTCTCTTATTTCTATGGTTCCCAGGCTTCTAGATTATGCCAAGGTCCCATCAGTTCTCCAAGTCACACAAGACTGCAATCAGTCTCTCAGTCAGCCTCTTGAGAATATTAGAACATTGGATGCATGCTCTACTCCTCTCATCCTCTCCCCCATATCCCCACCAAGGCAGAGTCCACCAAGCCATGTCAGCCTCTGTCTGCTGTATCACAGGTCATCTGGAGCAACAGCAAGCTCCCCATCTCTCTTTTGGTCTCAGCAACCTCCGGGTATCTAAAGTATACCAGGCCCTATTATGGCTCCTAGACAAATGAGACAGAAAGTAGTCTCTCAGGCACACCCCTAAAATGCTGAAATGCTGAACACATGCTCCATCTTATTTCCTCACCAGAGAGAGTCCTGGAAGTTGCATGTTTTCTCCCACATATTCTGCACTGAGCCAGAGGGAGGGACTCTGAAAGTGAGTGGATGTCTGCCAAAACATGTGCCTTTGTTTTCAGTGGCCCCCAACCTGGTGCCCTTTCCTGTCAGTGCTTAGATTCAGGCAACACAGAAGCCAGTTCCCCTGGCAGCTTCCCCACTCCCAAAACCAAAAGTCTGAACACTGCATACGCAGTCCTTTTGCTTTCCCTCCTCCAGAGAGAAGCCAGGTGCTGGGAATTTTCTCTTGATCACACACTGAGTTGAAGGGAGGTAGTATAATGAGTGTGTGTAGGTGATTTGATGTTCACCTGGGGTGAAGGAGCCTCTATAACTGGTTTCTGGATTTCTTACAACAGGAATTGGTCCAACTGGTGTCTGGGGAGGGGGAAAGAGGTTTTGGGGCTTCCTTTTCTACCATCTTTCTAATGTCACACCTATATTATATACTCTTAATAGATATGTTAACATGACCCTACATCCTTTTCAAATGGTAGTTTCTTCACCCCCGAAATGAGAGCCTACGGAATATGACTAACATTCTATAAAACTCCAACGTCCTACAAATTTTGAGGTAATATAAGAAATTAAGGAGCAGAGGCAAAAAGAAGAAAGTTACAATGAAGAAAGTGGATGGGCTATGGCAAAATACATTGATAAATATACTTCTGATATTTCTAGGTATGACAAACTCACAATATCCAGCAAGCCTCTGTTCATCAGAATTAAATGTGCCTCCCCTGTTAAAGTGCCTTTACATACAAACTTAAATGTCTATTTTGTATTTCAAACCTTAAGAAAAAAATGACTTATGGTAAAACAAAATTATCATCTGACATTTAGTAATCATGATTAGTAATAAAAATAACAGCAATAAATACAATGTTGATTAGCATGATCAATGCAACAATGGTATACATATTTAAATTGAAAATATACAATCACAGATGCAAATTTATAAATGTATTCATTACCTTTCGTCCAGTTTCTACCATGCTGACCATTCTAGCAGCTTCTCAGAGAGGAGAGCACGTATCTCAAGCTTTCTCTGCTGGAAGCTCAGCAATATGAAATTTCAAGCAGCCACATACACTTCATTCCTCTTTTGTCTCTCCTATTACACACACAGTTTGACCCCTTTTTAAAGGGCTTAAATAAAGTCCTGCAGTAAATGCATGCTTGTTGACAAATGCAACAATAATGCTCAGAGAACAATGTTTCCTACCCTCCAACTGTTCTTAAAATGAGAGGCCCCAGAAGTGATTTATCAGAAAAAAATACATGTATCAAGCCAACGAGGACAAAGTGTTTTCATGCTCTCTCTTCAACTGCTTCCTGTTAGAAGTAGCTACTCCGAAACATTTGCACAATGTGAAGAGTCCTACATATAAAATGCCTACAAGTTTTGACAATGTAAAAATACCGACTAACTTGGCTAAGACCTGAATGACAAGGAGGAGCCTGTGGCTGAATGCTCTGGGGGCACATCTTTCAGATAGAAAAATAGTTGGGGCACATGTCTGGAGGCAGGAAGAGCTTGATGTGCTTTAGGGAAGGAAACCACAGAGAGTGGCTGAAGGGGTATCACATGTGAGGGGAGAATGGGGAAAGATGAGATTGTAGATGTAGACAAGGGCCAAGTCAGGCAAGAGACACAGGCCTTGGCAAGGGATCTGAATTTCATTCTAAGAGTAGTAGAGAGCCATGGGACAGTTTTAAGCAGGAGAGTGATGAGAGGTGGTTGACATGTCAGAAGGCTCACCCCAGCTGTTATGTGGAAAACAGCTTGTGGGCACTGGAGATGGTGGGGGGTGGGTGGAAGCTGGTAGACTATGACAGGCATCAATACAGGATATGGGCGCAGCTTAGAAGAGGATAGTAGTAGTGGAAGCTGGGAGAGAGGGCAGATTCAGGATAGATTTTGAAGATGCTGCTGATGGAGACTGAAGGTACTAGATCAGGAGATAAAGGGCAGAGAGCAAACAAGAATGAATCCTAGGCTTTTGGCTTTGGTGGCAAAATACCTATGCTAATAGAATGTGGCAGTCTGGAACAGTGGGCTCAAACATGCAAGACAAAGTTTCATAAAGATCAATTTAAAATTCGGTCCTCATTCCCAGATTCCAACAATTCCTAAATTTCGTTCAAGGATTATTGGCTTTTATTAGCTTTCTTTTCATAATTCCTATAAATTAATGTTTCCTACAAGTAAACATTTACTCCATTATTCTTCAAATTTGATAAGAACAACAACAAAAATAATCACAGTGTAATCCAGAAGGTTATTATGGCCTATTGACTATAACCTTGGATTTCTGTTCTATTTTATTTATTTATTTATTTACATCTTTATCAGAGTATAATTGCTTTACAATGGTGTGTTAGTTTCTGCTGTATAACAAAGTGAATCAGCTATAGGTATACATATATTCCCATATCTCCTCCCTCTTGCATCTCCCTCCCACCCTCCCTATCCCACCCCTCTAGGTGGTCACAAAGCACCGAGCTGATCTCCCTGTGCTATGCGGCTGCTTCCCACTAGCTATCTATTTTACATTTGGTAGTGTATATATGTCAGTGCCACTCGCTCACTTTGTCCCAGCTTACCCTTCCCCCTCCCCGTGTCCTCAAGTCCATTCTCTATGTCTGCGTCTCTGTTCCTGTTCTGCCCCTAGGCTCTTCAGAACATTTTTTTTTTCTTCTTAAGATTCCATATATACGTGTTAGCATATGGTGTTTGTTTTTCTCTTTCTGACTTACTTCACTCTGTATGACAACCTCTAGGTCCATCCACCTCACTACAGATAACTCAGTTTAGTTCCTTTTTATGGCTGAGTAATATTCCATTGTATATATGTGCCACATCTTCTTTATCCATTCATCTATTGATGGACACTTAGGTGGCTTCCATGCCCTGGCTAGTGTAAATAGAGCTGCAGTGAACATCGTGGTACATGACTCTTTTTGAATTATGGCTTTCTCAGGGTCATATGTATATTTTAAATAGTTATGTACAACACACAAACACAGTGTTATAACTCAACAATGTATTATAGGCATTTGCATAAAGTTATCATAAAGCTTTCATAACCATCATTTTATAAGCTGCATAATATACTATTGATTAAATACATCAAAACTTAAATAGTCCCCTACGGAATATACAGGTTATTCCCAGTTGTCCTATGATCTATGAATTATCACAGTGACTGTCATCACACACACAGTATTTTCAATATTTGGGCTCATTTCCTCTGAGAAAAATCCTGGAGATAGAATTTTTGAGTTAGAACCCATTAATAACCAAACACGACACACTAGTATAGCCACAGTGGTTTATGACATACTGAAATATGTCCATATAAGTTATTATATAGCCACTGCCCAGTACCTCCTGAGTGCCCCCTTTCCCCATCCTTAGCCCCTCCCTTAGACGTACCTTGACGTCTCCAGGGTCCCAAAATGAAAGGGTCAACACCCAGCTGCATAAAGGGGCTCCAACACTGTGACCAAGGTCCTGGTTGGTCACTGGCCAAGCATTACTAGTTGTTAAATATTGTGACACCCCAGGGTCAGAAGTATTTCCATTATAACATTTATATTAATTAGAGCCGTGTTAACAAGTTAACAAACTTTTATTAATAAATTGGTCCTATAACATTCAAGGAGAAATAACTATTTTATCCAATTCATTCTGATTGTTCTAGACTCTTCTGGGGCTAAAACTGCCCCATGAAGTTGCCCTAGGTAGTTCCCCAGCCCTGACCTCACCTGTTCTCCATATGCCACGTAGGTGCCCTTCCTTCTTCCCTGAGACATTACAAATGGTAGGGTCTCTTTCTCTTTTGTCACTCCTCTCCTCACCTCCACTTCAGGAAATCTTGGTCCCCACATATAGGTTTTCTTTCCTCTCTACTGTGTGGGTAAAGATTTATAAATATGTTTTTTATTTGTGGATGGTGCATAGTCTATATTTTTATATTTCTGATTTGTGTATGGTACACAGTCTATAGTTTTTACTGTTGTCCTAAAGACATTAGGGCTTTGAAAGATCATAAAAATAGTACTTTCAGGGCTGGTAAGGGATCAGACAACTGTGAACTCAATGAATAAGCTATTTTTCTCTCTCTGAAGTCAATATTTGAGGGGACCTGATCTTGACAAAATAATCATTGTCTTTATTTAGTAAAAAAAAAAAAAAAAAAAAAATGCATGGAAGCGGTTTGTGCTGAACATGTTTATCCAAAAATTGTTGAGCCAAAGCCATCAATCAGACGGGGTTATTGCACAGTTTGATAGCCACTATTCAGGTGGCTATGGCAATATACACTCTAAATTAAGGGTACATCCAAGTCGGTTTTGGAGTTTTTCCCACAGCTCATCTCCTTTCCTTTTAGTTCTACCCGTTAGTTTTGAGTCACTCCTAAAGCAACATATTAAGTATAACACATCATTCAATTAAATCAGTAAGGGAACAGGTGGACCCAGTTCAGAATAAGTGGGTATTTAATCCTCGGAGAAAATATATGGAGAACACCCGAGATGCTATGAGAAGGCTAGGCTAGGAAGAATTATCTTGAAATCCACTAAGGAAAAGTGTCCAAAAAAAAAAAAAAAAAAGTGAGGGAATGAAGGATGATGCTCTTAGAAGGTGAATGGCAGCACCTGGGCCAGCTCACACTCAACCCTATGCTTCCAACTATGCATCCAATTTAGTTGAGACAGCATCATGGTCCACAATAAGGCTTCCTACTTTGGATTTCTATTTTAATGACTATGTCACGGCCTGCCCAGAAAGACTTCTCCAAGACCAATAAAACGGAAAGTGCCTCTATAGAACCAGATTCTTCCATGAAGATCTACTGGAGGAAGTAAGAATCTGGGTGGCATCCTTAGATCAAAATATTCCTTCAGTACTTCCTCTGCCTGACCCAGCACATCGGTATCCTGATTTGACAGCCTTTAAAGAAAAGGAGGGCTAGGGGTGTGTCTAAGGTCTCTCTGTACCTAAGAGGACACTAAGTCTTATACCCCAGGCAGGGTTCATAGGCCAAATATCCTGCCTGTTTCTGGCAAACAGACTACATTGATCCTCTGCTGCTACCTCATTGCTACCACTAGGGTCTAAAGGCCATTGACAGGTACTCCAGCTACAGCCACACCATAGTAACATTAGAAACTAAGATATGCTACGTTTCTGTATATCCAGGCTATTTCAATATATGACAGTGGCATCCTACTCATGGCAAAAGGAACCCAGCAATAGACATGGTATGTGATAGACATTTCACACCCTTATTCTAAGAATACTGGCATAATCACCCAGAGGAATGGAGGGATGGACATCTAAATACCTGACTGAAAAAGATTTCTGGACAGAACATGTTGTCAGCATTGTGGCTGAACATCTTAGTAAGCGCATTAAATACAGCTATTCCCAACAAGGGAACGTGCCCTTTGGAATAACTGCTTGGGTAAACTCAGAGGGAAGATGGGAAATAGAATGCAGAGACCAGATCTATTTATCTGTGATCCCAACAATCTGACAATACCCAATCACCCCTCTACTTTTTGTTTTTCTCCACTGACTCTCCATCTGGGAGGCCTGACTAGTTTCAACTTAGGGTAGCAATTAGTTAACAGGGTTTGAGTGACTGCAACCTACTGCTTGAACTCTACCTGGTTTCAGTTATTAGGCAGGACAGATCACAGACCATAAGCAAATTGAGCAGCTGGTTGAAGGAGTAAACTCTAAAGCATCCTTACATTAGCCCACTTAGAAAGTGATGGGGGCACACTGGGTCATTACAAGTTCTTCCATTGTGCCCCATGCCCCTTGATGCCTGACCCATCAGGCTGGGCAATGGGAAGGAGAAGTGGCTTCTAAGTTAGAAGAATCCATGTGGCTTTGGAGGAAGAAAAACAACTCTGGCACCTAAGGGGGAAGACAACCTTAGATCCTTACAAGTGTGGGGAGAGAAAAATGCTTACTATTATCCTTGTCTCCTAGATCTAGCGCCACAACTTGGCAAAGCAATCCTGTGACCTGCCTGAGTTAAGCAGCTGTAAGCTGGCAAGCTGGTCCTCTGCTGGGTTTATGGTCCCTGTACACATGCTATGGGAACAGGAAAACTCATGTGGGCCTGACTATACATGAATTATTTTTCTGTACTCAACGCTACTGTCAACGGCTCCCATTGGGGACCTCCCCTCCATTTATGACAGACACATAGGCTGTGTCAATACGATTGATACAAATGCACATGTGTCTTCTGAAGCCCAAACAACCCAACAACCAGGTATGAGAAGCAAGTCTGCGACTACTTGGGGATACTATCCGTGGTGCTTAACCAAACCCAAGTAATAGTAAGCCAAACCAAGTTCAACGACAAATCCTGAACTGGAGTAACCCGTGCCCTCTGGGTTATATGTTTATATGGGAAGGAGAGCGGGCCATGGAATGCCTGCCATTGAGACGGAGTCTGTTTTTTGGCCCATCTGTTGCCCACTGTAATTATTGGCACTGACACTGGCTTGTTTTCTCTTTGCCATAAAAGATGCTGTGCCCTTGGCCCCATGTTCCTCTCCTGAAGCACAGTCTACTGCACACTGGGTTCGCTGCATTGCCTGTGAGACTTGGGGGCAAGGAAATCAGTGCTACCGTGTTGGTACTCTTGCTGTGTGCTGTGCCATGAATAATACTAATAACGGTCTCACTCAGATCACTGTCTACTTTGTTATTTATGTAGTTGTTGAATGTTTTAGTCCTTGCTGTTCATTATGGGCCTGAGGCTCTTCCCTGACAATAAATAATTGAGCAGAACATAATTATAATGAGCCAATAATGAATGCTAGAGAAAACATGAGACTAATTAGAGAAAATATGAACTACATACTTGACAAGTTTAAAGAAAAGAGAAAACAGGCGAGGGAAAGTAAATATAATCCCAGTCCCTAAAAGGAGGTATAGAGGCATACATACTCGAAGCAGAAAAAGAACAGCAATGGCAGTCCAGGTTGGCTAATCAATTTTAGAAAAAGGGATCAAAATCCATAATTAAGAGTAATTTGTTTATAAATAAATCATAACAAACAATCGTAATGAAACGAGTGGTTAAATAAAAAACAGGGGTCTTGGTGAATGTTTTGACTTTATTCTCATAAAATATCAGGTCAATATGAAGACACCATGTGGATTAATGCCAATTAAGTATTCTGGAAAGGTTTTTAAGTATTGGATCAAAAATCATTCAATTTACAAGAAAGCAAAATAGATGGAAAAACAATAGGTCCATGCATTCTGTATATTAAAAAATCTAAGAGTTTGGAACAGTAGTATTGCTATACATTTAACAACCAGTTTTACAGAAAAGAAAACTGACCTGTAGTGCTTGCCTATTTCCATGGCGTAAATATCAATGACATGGCAAATTTCAAGCCGCCAACACATCACTGATCAGATTTGGAAAAAAGATGGGCACAGTGGGCTCTTGTGAACTGGTATAAGCTATCTCTAGCACACCACTGAATTAGGGGGCAATGGACAATGTATCATATGAGTGTCAGTCATAAAAATAGACCCAAGAAGTTACTGTCTGTGGAAACAGTACAGCTTAGTGGCAAAAAGCTAGACTTTGGTGTTGGATATATTTGGGTCATAAACCCTCATCATTTACTATTGTGTGGTCATATGCACACAATAAAATTACAGTAGTCCCCTTGATCCACAGTTTCATTTTTCACAGCTTCCCATTTACGCAGGGTCAACCACAGTGGGAAAACATTAAATGGAAAATTTCAGAAATAATTCATAAGATTTAAGTTGTACACTGTTCCGAGTAGCACGATGAAATCTTGCACTGTCCTGCTCTGTCCCGCCGTGGATGTTAATCATCCACTTGCCCTGCTTATCCTACCCAATAGTCACTCAGCAGCCATCTGGTTCTCAGACTGACTGTCTAGGTATCACAGCACTTGTGTTCAAGTAACATTTATTTTACTTAATAATGGCCCCAAAGCCCAAGAATAGTGATTCAGCCAATTGACATATGTCAAAGAGAAGCTATAACGTGCTTCCTATAAGGGAAAAGGTGAAAATTCTCAACTTAAAAAGGAAAGAAACAAAATCCTACGCTGAGGTTGTTAAGATCTACAGTAAGAAGGAATCTTCTAACTGTGAAATTGTGAAGGAAAAAAACTCATGCTGGTTTTGCTGACACACCTCAAACTGCAAAAGTTACGCCTCCAGTGTGTGACAAGTGCTTAGTTATGATGGAAAATGCGTTAAATCTGTACAGTAAGATATTTTGAGAGAGAGATAAAGACTACATTCACATAACTTTTATTATACTAAATATATTGTTATAATTGTTCTATTTATAATTAGTTACTGTTGTTAATCTCTTACTGTGCCAAATTTAGAAATTAAACTTTATCACAGGTATGTACATATAGGAAGAAACATAGTGTGTGTGTATATATATATATACACACTCACACATATATATGTATACACATATGTATGTGTATATGTACATATATGTGAGTGTGTTTACAAGTATATATATGTACACATATATACACATTCACATATACCCCCTCATATATATATACACATTCCTATATACATATATATACACATTCCTATATATACAGGGTTTAGTACTATGCATGGTTTCAGGCATCCACTGGAGGCGTCTTGGAATGTATCCCCTGCGGATAAGGGGGAACTATTGTATTTCAGTGTACTTAGATTTACTTTTCTATATATACAATGGGCATAAGAAGAGTATCCACTCTATATTATTATATAAGTATATAATAATGCATGTAATTACTTGGCACAGGATCTAGCACATAGTATGAGGAGAAAACTTTACATGTTCAGCTACGGTTAGAATATGCCCAAACTCCTTAATATAACCCACAGGGTTCTTTCCAATCTAACTGGAAAACCACGGCCCTCAGCTTTCTTCCCCTTACATCCAGTGACCAACTACAGTTCCCTGAACAGCCTAAGCAAATCCAGACTTTTTTTAGCTTGGCTTGTGCTATTCCCTCTGCCACTTTCCTCCTTAGTAAATATTTACTCATCCTTTAAGTTGCTGCTAAAATCTTTCACTCCTCTGTGAAGCTTTCCTTGACCAGTTCAATCTTTCCTCCTACAAAATTAATCACTCCCTTCTTAATGCTTCCTCATCACTTTGTTTGTACTTTTAATAAGCATCACATTGTATCTTAATCATTTGTTTACATATCTGTCAACCCAACAATACCTTGCATATCATAATTATCTTGTACATGACTGTCTAGTACCTTGGGAGTAGGTTAGCATGCTAATCTTTATATCCCAAGCCCCTAATACAGTGTTTGGCCTAGTGCCTCACGTATTTTTGATGATTTATCGAATGAGTCCGAACAATAACTGAAGGGCTGGAATAAGGGAAGAAACCCAAACTGAGTTCCCTTAAGCAAAACCAGTATTTCTTAGAGAGTAATAAATTCAGACAGCTCGCCATATCCACTGGGGTCTAATTAGAACACAAAAACCATACCAGTAATTTGAACAAGGATAATATTAATAGCAAGACTTGTTAACGGGGTAAAAGGTAGTTACTCACTGAAAGATGTAAAAGAAAACTTTAAGGTATAATAGGGTAGCAACTTCAGAAAGCTGCTGCCACTGTTGTTAGGCTAAAAGAAGTGAACGAGCAACTTAGAAACTTAAAGAAGGGGGCTTCCCCCTGCAAGAGGGAGATTCTGATATTTGAGAAGAAACTGGTTGCTGCAGAACACATAGCCACTAATCAAGGTGACTCCAGGCTACCTGCCAGCACCGTGGGAGGTAGACCCACTGAGCTCTGATCTGCATGCCATCACAGAAGGAAGAGAGGAAACAGAAAGAAAAAAAACGTCCTTCTTCCCTCTCTCATCTTGCTGTCCCTTCCACAGCACCACCTATTGGCAGAGCTTAACGTCAAGCCAGTTGGTAAAGGATAAATGCAGTCTGCAATGTCCAGATCCATTACCAAACAGTAGGACAAAAAAGGGTAGGTTTAGAGATGAGAAGTAACCGATAGCCAGCACACTCCCCCAAACTGGAATAAGTGCTATGAAAACCAGGACAGCTCCTCAGATCTCAGGTGCTAGGAGCAGAGACTCAACACCGGCAGCATTCTGCCTCTCCACCTCCCATCTTGCTCTCCTCTAAGCATCACCCTCATTCTGTTGTACCTTTCAACCATGGATGGGCTCTTTCATGAGTCAGATCATGGACACTGTCATCATCCAGAATCATACTTTCCAAACCAAGACCAAAGTGGAGGCTGAGGACTGGGGTGAAGGCTTCTCTTCAACTTCATTATAAATAAACTCTGAAGGAGTTTTGAGTCATGGTTGCCCCACCCCTGCTGCCTTCCTTAACGAGTCTCTGTGACCAAGAGGATGTACAACTCTTGTGCCTTATGTGACACATGTGCATTTCTGTAGGGAGGAAATAAGGGGCTATATGATTGTAGCTGCCATCAGAAGCACATGGGTGGCACAGAGAAGAAAGCAGAGCTCCCCCAAAAGAAAGGACAGAAGACAAAACAACAAATACCCACGACAAATACTTCAACAGTATCATTCTATGCCTCATTTTTCTCTCCTCCAGGCCACTATTTAAGGCCCCATTACAAAGCCCAGTCTGCAAATCTACTATCCAGTAAGACAATTCTGCTTCTACACAACCAGCTTGTTCACTGTGCTTGATCTCTTCTGCTTCCATTTCAGCAATGACAGAAATAGATGACCAAGGGCTGGTGGTGGACACCATGATCAATCACCCTGTGGTGATTCATAATGGTTTAGTTTCATTGCTGCAGCTTCTTAACGCAGAGGGAAAGTAATTTGAAAGGCAAGTTAAAGTTTTAGACACAAGAGAAGATTGGTTTTAAATTTAAAAAGCTCCTTTATAGAGAACCAATAATGATCATGACCAAGGGGTTTTTATTCAAGGAGAGGAATATACACTGAAATGGTACTTCATTTAGTGATTCCAATTTATTAATCTCATATCTGATTAAAAAAACTTGCAAAATTGTTTTATTGAGCACCTGGACACCAGTTACAAATGTGATTAATTCCCTTAAACCGTAATTATAGATTTAGTATGGTTGATTCCTTTGAATGTGTTAAGCATCTAAAACAGCAAATAATAAAATTACAATGATTAAAAAATTTATAATACCTTTACATTAAAGCTAGTTATCAAAATGCTAAAAATAAATGTTTAACTTCGTTTCTTATTAGCCTTGATTTGACACATTGCAAGTGCTATCTTTAGATGCTCTTAAGAGTTTTGTTCATCTTACCAGACACAATCAAGAAAAAGATCATAGTCACACAAATCAAGCTTGCAGATTCTAATTGTTGGCTAGGAAACTCTGGCTTGGGACCTTGGGTGTGACTGTAATGGCCACAGTGATTCACACAAGTGACACTGAGCATTGTAAGCTGAGTCCTTTTATATAATAAATGTTTTAAGTTTCATTTTTTAAAGTTGGTGTCGTTTTGGAAAATGATGTATTCTTAAGCTTTCGGATTTATTGGTCCCTAATTTTTGGCCTGTCACTATGATATATGAACCTAGTCTACTGGCATTATTAAAAGTATATATTTTTACTAGATTTCTAAAAATTTTAATTACTAGAGCTATCTAGGGTTTAATCTCTATGAATACCTCACCTCTTGCGCTGTTAGACTCAAGAGATGAGGCTGTTAGAGATTAGGCTACTTTATTGGAAACAAATTTTTGAAATCTCCATCTTCCTGACCAACAGGTCTGATTAACTTTTATACCTAATTTGCTGGTTATTTCATATGACCACAAATGCTAATCACTACTTCCTGCTCTTCATAGAGCTCCTACTTTACACAGGATTTCTTTCCTGCTTACACAGATAGAAATAAGTGTGTGTGTGTACACGTGCGCACACACACACACACACACACACATTTAATAGCAAAACCAAAATACCACATAGTAGTAATACTCCTTACTGTAAAACAATAAAATTTAAAAAAATACCCAAGTGTATCTGTGCTCCTTTTATATGACAACTACTTTTTGCACACTTAATGTTAAACTTTTTTACTTGGTGTGTTATAAATTCATGGTTTTTACAGATGCTAATTTCTAAGTATTATTATTGTTATTTTTTGAGTCCTCTTAAGCAGATCTACTCACTCTTTTTACTGCCCCTTACATCTCTCAAAGCATTCTTGCTTTCTGACAACAGGATATTCCATATATATCCTGATTTTTCTCCTGCCTTGAAGCAGCAAATCAAGTACCTCCAGTGAGACATGACCCTTTTTATGTAGAGAACAAAATTGGACATAAAACAAGATCTTGACACTAAGGATACACTATAGAAATGATCATGGGCAAAAGACAAAATGCTGTTGGACTTTTTTTTGAAGTGTCTAAACCAGGAACATGTATTTATTTTAAAAGTATGACTTCAAGCTAATTTTTCCAATTTACTGTATTATGTTTTTGTTCCCTTCTTTCCTTACAATATGCTATTTCATCAACCACTAGAATTTGCTTCTACAATGACCTAAGATCTCAATAGTTCAACAAAAAAACCCTCAAAAGAGTGAAAGTTTAAGATTCTGCATTGCTTATACATCCAAAGAATATTTACATATAACAAACTAGAAGTTGAGCTCTAAGAGTTTTTTAAGCAAAATACAACTCAGAAGTGAAGAGAATTAGGAAATAGAGTATGGTTCCTGCTTTTGGAAAGTACGATTACTATAATAGTGGGAAATCCATGTGTGTGGTCCTAGATAATTACCACTCTTATTCTTCCTTCTTTGAAAAAAATGTAGGGCAGTAGAGGTCGGAGGACTAACTGAAGAGAAAAACATGAAACATGGTCACAAAACAACTCAGCCAATTTCCTAAGAGTTCATGGATAATGGCGGTAGATAACTCATTACTACTCAAAGGAAATTTCTATGTACTTATATCACAAAAATATTTCAAAATCATCTATTTGTTTACAGTAATTCCATGACTGTACTACTTCATTTTGTATTCTTGAACATAATAAAATTTGATTCAGGGAAGATGGTATCAGTGGCAGCTTAGCTTTTCAATCTTCTTAAATTTCACCATACAAAGCAGACAGGCAGCCAGGGAAGCAAAGGGATGATCAACATCTCCAACAAACTGAGATGACAAAGTATCTTCATATGCCTCACAGTATGGGCAGGTGTGAACGAACTTTGAATAGCTACAAGATACACACAGCGTCTGTATCAGAGGAAGCGTAAGAAAGAATTAGGTATCCTCTTTAGTCCTAAGACTCCTAAAATAGCCAACAGGAACTCACTGGAAATTTCAGAGGGCCAATGTGAGAACAGCAGCTGGAACTCGGTGAATTTTACGTAATCTAGTAGTGCATGAGAGTGAGGGCCCTTGCAGTACGTTCTGAAGAGACTGGAGTAGTCTGTGCCCCATGGATTCAAAGCCAGCTGCCAAAGCTCCCTCACAGGACAAAGCCCCACACTGAGTGTAAAGTGCTAGGAATAAAATCCAGGTGAGAAACACAAGAACAATGGAGAGAGAGGAAAGAGGAGGCTCACATAAAAGCTGGACATGAGAACAGGGCCACGGAGATCAAGAAGGTAAACCACCATACTTCTGTAACACTACACAAAGGAGTAGAAGAGTTAGCTGTAGACTGTAAAGTTAGAAACTTTATCTTGAACAATAACTCCTAAAAGTTTAACAAAACTAATTTCATATAAAAATAAGCAATGGAAAAGGAGTGAGGTTAATCTCATAACAAGTTAATATAAGAAAAAGAAGAAATAAACAACATAATCTGTGGAACTGAGGTCAACATGATTATACACCAGGAAGCGTTTTCTGAGGAATTCCCAAGTGACCTGAAGGGTATGTTCATTATATGGAAGACAATGAGTTTGTAGACTTTTAAAAAATTGTATATTTAAAAATAATAAAATAGAGGATTTGCACTTCCTCATAATTTTAAAGTTCTATCCAGTATTTGGTGTTAGAATATTCTCCTCATTTTATAACTGGGAAAACTGAGGCTCACAGAGAATGGACTTTTTCAGGATCATGTTGCTGAATTACCAGAAGAAAAGCATGACATAAAGCCATCCTCAAAAAATATCGGAAAATCATGTTTTTCAAGATGAGCCAAATACTTTTAAAAATGATAAGGCGTAATAGATCAACATAAGTCCGAAGTAGAGAAACTCAAATGACGTGATAGGGGAGAATTTAGAAGAGAACACTAAACTAGAAGGAATAAAAGAAAAAGAAGTGGACGCTAAACACATAGAAGGTAAAAGGGAGAAAAATATTTTTAAATCAAAAAGGAATTAAAGTAACAATGAGATACCACTACACACTATTAGAATGACGAAAATCCCAAACATGACAACACCAAGGGCTAGCAAGGATGTGGAGCAACGGGAACTCTTATTCTTTGTTGGTAGGAATACAAAATGGTACAGCCACTTTGGAAGAGTTTCTTACCAAACTAAACATTTCCTACCATATGATTCCAGCAGTTGAACCCCTTAGTATTTACTGACACGAGTTAAAACCTTAAGTTCATACAAAAACCTGCATATGGATGTTTACAGCAGCTTCATTCATCATTGCCAAAACTTGGAAGCAACCTAGACATAAGGCAAGTGGATACATCAACTGTGATATATCCAGACAATGAAATATTATTCATCACTGAAAAGAATTGGGCTATAAAGCCATGAAAAGACATGGAAGAATCTTATATGCATACTGCTAAGTGCAATAAGGCAATCTGAAAAGGCTACGTACTGTGTAACAATCTGGCAAAGGCAAAAACATTGAGACAATACAAAGATCAGTGGTTTCTGGGGGTTAGTGGGGAGAAAGGGATAAATAGAACACAGAGGATTTTTAGGGCGGTATCCAGTGCCCTACAAGTGTATTCTACATGATACTACAAAAGTAGATACATGGCATTATACATTTGTCAAAACCCATAGAATGTACAACAATGGAGTGAACTCTAATGTAAATGACGGACTTTCGGCGATGATGGTGTGTAAACGTAGGTTTACCGATCATAATAAATGCATCACTCTGGTGTGGGGTGTTGATGATGGGGAGAATGTGTGTGGGAGGGGCCGGGTGCTATATGGAACTCTGTCCTTTCTGCTCAGTTTTGCTCTGAACCTAAAACTATTCTAAAAAAATAAAGTCTATTAAACAGAGGTTTGAAGAAATAGGTAAAAAGGATTTGAGAGAGTGACAAATATTGAAAGTAAGCAGAGAATATTCAATATATATAAATACGAGTGCTCAAAGAGAAAATCAGACTGAGGGAACAGACTATAAAAATTTACTTGATAAAATAAATTTGATTAAAAACATTTTTTCTTTAATTAAAAACATTAAAACCACAAATTGAAACCAAATATTGAAACAAAAGGTGTATCTGAGAAAAATAGAAATTAACAACACCCAGAAAAATCCTAGCAAAGTAATGGAATTTAAGGGAAAAAAACCCTATGTCCAAGCAAAAAGACTATCTTATTTATAAAGGAAAGAAAGCAGTTTTTATCAGACTCTTCCAACAGCAATGCTTTATGCCGAAGGAAAATGGGGTGGCATTTAAGATATTAAGGAAAGCAAAAGCAAGTCAAGGATTTTATATCCAGTCTAACTTGCAAATATAATGACCACATCAAACGAGTATCAACACACAAGAATTCAGTATTTTTCCCATGATTTTCCTGGGAAATCTACTAGAGAACAAGTTTCAGATAACTAAATATAACCAGTGAAACACTATCACAAAGAGGAGTTATGAACATTAAATATACACTTAACTGTAGAACTAGGGCTGGATGATGGTTAAAAGAGTGATAATACAGTATCTGTGGCTATATTCTGACAAAAATATCATGCAACTATTTTTTTTAATGGGGAAGAATAAGGAGAATGCATACATAAAGAAAGGTTACCTGTTTTTATCTTGGTGATGGTAATATCAGTGTGTAATTCTGAGTCTGTTGTGTAACTAACGTGAAATAAAGTAAATAAGCAATTAAGTGATATTATAATTCAATCATCTCTTGTCCATAAGAGTCAGAATTCTTGGAAGAAAGAAAAGTCAGATGTAAGATAGAAACTATTACATAGAAACACCGTACTCATAAATTTGACTTCGAAGTATCATTTCTCAGCATAAAATATTTTTATTGTTGTATCTTTTTTTCTTAACTCCACTGAAAAGGCTTAGAAACAGTGACCAACCCAGGAGCAGTGAGTACCCCCTCACACCAAGGTTATGGGCCTGAAAAACTATTTTCCACTAAGGCACAAGGGACTCTCGGGGAATGACTGATTAGAGGTTTGGAACAGGAAATGTACAAGATGGGTCAGAACGTACCACCTACCAGAGAGCAAAGAAGCTGTCCAGGACTACTAGGGGCATGTGCAAAGGACTCGGGAGTAAACCTAAGGAGGCCTCCACAGCCAAAGAGGGCCAATTTGAGATTTAATAAGGATTATAACCGGTAACTACTGGGAAAGAAGTACAGCTATGCTGTCTTTCTAAGTCTAGTTATACTTAAGAATAATCAAATAGTAGATGAGGGTAAGTTTCTTCTTAGAGACGGTTACAACAAATGAAGAATGATAGATGGCATCACCTTGCAATCTCAGTGAAGGGCTGCATCTGAGCAGTATGCAGCACCGGCTGCTACCAACAACGGTAAAAGTCACACACCACCGTGAAATAGTCTTGCGAAAAATTAGTATCTGATTAAGCTTCTATATCCAGATATCAACATACGGGAAACAGAAAGCGCAGAGGAACATGCTAAGCCACATGTTGGGGATGCAATTAGCATAATTCAGAGTGAGAAAAACTCTACAGATCAAAGATCTGAGTTTCTTCAACACATTGCAAGGGAAAGTGGTGGTAGGGAAAGAAGGAAAACCTGCACATTTAGGAGACCGTAAAGGGACTACACTATCCTATATTACGTAGGCACCATATATAAAAGAAAGAAGAGAGGGAGGGAGAGATGATGGGAGGAAGTTCCAGGTTGCACACTTCGGGTGATAAAACAATAAAAGCAAAAAGTGATTGCATTAAAAGTCAGGACACTGGTTACTTTTAGAAGAAATAGAAGGGGCTATGAATGGAATGAGGAATTGCAAATATAAAGGTGCATGAAGCTTCTAAGGTAACCAACAAAGCTCTATTTCTTCAAATGGGTAACTTACAAAGGTAGTTGCTTTGATTCATTGTTATACCTGTGTTTATGCAATTCTTTGTTGTATTTTATAATAAAGATCGTTTTTAAAAATTGAAAAAATACTTTAAATACTTTATATTTCAAGCCTGCCTTTGTTTATTAGTCTGAATTAATGAGCATGCTTTTTAAATAAGAACTCCCCTTTCTGGAGTTACCGTTTTATTGGAAAACTACACTTACAGCTGTATCCACTCTTAGAACAGAAGAGGGCATAGAGCAGGGACTCAGGGCGTGGTTACAAAGCACAGTAAAATGTACCTCCATTAGAATAAGAGATCCAGAAGTTGAAGAGCAAACAGGATACCCATGGAAAGTATATATCAAACCAATTTTGATTTTATACAGAACTGAAGTGTTTCTGGTGTTTCTCTCCACAGAATTGGAAATGTTCATATGACAGAGATCAGAATCAGAGCAGCCACCCTAACAATGCAGATACAATCATCCCAAGAATGAACAGTATCTCCCGAAGCAGCTGCACAGGGTGTAATTTTTATTTTTGAAATGAAGCGTAGCTTTACACTTGGCACAGAGTTCCATCAGACTAGCTTGGATTACAAGGAAGCTAACCTCTATTGATAAGAGACTTCCTTCCAAGGAGACAGGTACCTACAAGAGTTGACCATGAGCAGGTGTACAGTTATTTCAAGAGATCTGTGAGTCTACATGTTAGCAAGCAATGCTTATAGGCTGAAAGAATATGTCATCCACATAAAACACTCTGTTCAAAGATAAGTAGTTGATTTTATGTTTAATAAAATTCAAATTATTTCAAAAACATTAATGAACTCAGCTTTCTCTCACACTTAGGAGATTTTCATGTATGTTTGACTCAATAAGCAGATTTTCCCCAGCTTTTAATCTTGAACAGTTTCAAAGCTACAGAGCAGTTGGAAGAACAGCACACGAACAACCATCTGCCCTTCATCTAGATTCACCAATTTTTAACATTACTGGCAATATACTCCCATTCTCTCTCACTCTCTTGTGTGCTCACCTGTGATGCTGTTTCTACTATTTTCCTGGTCTATTTGAAGTAAATTGCAGACTTCACTTCTTCACCCCTAAGTACTCTAGCATCATTTCCTAAGATTAAAATTAAGGACATTCTCCTACAAAACCACAATATGACTCCCATACCTACTGAAGGGGGGGGGGGCGAGGATAAAAGAGACACTATATTTAAATTTCACCGATACCCCCAAATATTTTTTTAACATTTTATTGGAGTATAATTGCTTTACAATGGTGTGTTAGTTTCTGCTTTATAACAAAGTGAATCAGTTATCCATATACATATGTTCCCATATCTCTTCCCTCTTGTGTCTCCCTCCCTCCCACCCTCCCTATCCCACCCCTCTAGGTGGGCACAAAGCACCGAGCTGATCTCCCTGAGCTAATGCGGCTGCTTCCCACTAGCTACCTATTTTACATTTAGTAGTGTATATATGTCCATATCTCTCACTTTGGGTCCCAGCTTACCCTTCCCCCTCCCTGTGTCCTCAAGTCCATTCTCTAGTAGGTCTGTGTCTTTATTCCTGTCCTGCCCCTAGGTTCTTCATAACCATTTTTTAAATATATTCCATATACATGTGTTAGCATACGGTATTTGTTTTTCTCTTTCTGACTTACTTCACTCCGTATGACAGACTCTAGGTCAATCCACCTCACTACAAATAACTCAATTTCATTTCTTTTTATGGCTGAGTAATATTCCATTGTATATATGTGCCACATCTTCTTTATCCATTCATCTGTCGATGGACACAGAGGTTGCTTCCATCTCCTGGCTATTGTAAATAGAGCTGCAATGAACAATGTAATATCCTAAAATATTTTTAAAAGTTTAGGGTTTTTCTGACCCAGGATCTAAACAAGATTCAGAGAATGAATTTGGTTGTTTTTCCTTGAGTCTCTTTTAATACAGAACTGTACCCTCTCTTTTTCTTATGGCATTGAGTTTTTGCCAGAGGCCAGGCCAGTGGTCTTGTAAAATATGTCATGTAATTAATTTGTCTGACTGATGAATCTATCAACTAAAAGATTCAGCTAATATATTTTTTGTAAAAAATGCTACAGGGGTGATATTGTATTATTCTTATTTCATTGAATCAGGACACATAATACTCATTTGTCTCACCATAAGGAACACTAAATCTGATCACTTGGTTAAGTGAATCACAGGCATATGTCTCCATTGCAATAGCACATTAAAAGAATCATTCATCATGATCAAGTAGCATTTATCTCAGGATAGTTCAACATACACAAATCAATCGATATGATATACCACATTAATAGAATCAAAGATAAAAAGCATATAATCACCTCAACTGATACAGAAAAAACATTTGGCAACACAGAACATCCTTTCATGATAAAAACACACAATAAACTGGGTACAGAAGGAACATTCCTCAGCATAATAAAGGCCATACACAACAACTCCACAGCTAACATTGTGCTCAATGGTGAAAAGTTAAAATCCTTTCCTCTAAGGTCAGGAATAGGACAAAGAATCCCACTTTTGCCATTTCTATTCAATATAGTACTGAAAATCCTACTCAGAACAGTTAGGCAAGAGAAAGAAATAAAACCCATTCACATCAGAAAGGAAAAGGTAAACTTACCTGTTTGTATCTGACATGATATTATACAGAAAACCCTAAAGACTTCACTAAAAATGATACTGCTAGAATAAAGGAATTCGGTAAAGTCTCTGGATACCAAATCAACATACAGAAATCAGTTGTGTTTCTATACACTAACAATGAACTATCTGAATGAGAAATTAAGGAAGCAATCCCATTTATAATAGCATCAAAATCAATAAAACACTTAGAAATAAGTTTAACCCAGGAGGTGAAAGATCTGGACAACAAAAACTATAAGCCACTGATGAAAAGAAGATTGAAGAAGACACAAATAAATGGAAATATATCCCATGTTTTTGGATTGGAATGACTGATATTGCAAAAATGTCCATACTACCCAAAGTTAACTACAGATTCAACACAATCCTTATCAACATCCCAATGGCATTGTCCACAGAAATAGAAAGACTTTTCTAAAATTTATTTGGAACCACAAAAGACGCTGAAGAGTCAAAGTAATTCTGAGAAAGAACAAAGCTGAACACATCACATTACCAGATTCTAAGCCTTATTACAAAGTGATTAAACAGTACAGTACTAGTATAAAAACAGGCACATAAGGCAGTGAAATACAGAGCCCAGACATAAACAATACATATATATGGTCAACTAATTTTTGACAAGGGTGCCAGGATCACACCGTGGGGGAAAGGACAGCATCTTCAATAAATGGTGTTGAGAAAACTGGATATCCACACAAAAAAGAATAAAACTGGACCCCTATCTTATACCATTCACAAAAATTAATTCAAAACAGATCATAAACAACAAGGCCCTACTGTATAGCACAGGGAACTATATTCAATATCCTGTGATAAACGATAATGGAAAAGAATATGAAAAAGAATATATATATATAGGTATAACTGAGTTACTTTGCTGTACAGCAGAAATTAACACATTGTAAATCAACTATACTTCCATAAAATTTTAAAAATTAAAAAAAATAGATCAGAAACTTAAATGTAAGACCTGAAACTGCAAAACTGCTAGAAAACATAAGAGAAAATATTCTTGACATTTGCCTTAGCAAAGATTTCTTGGAAAAGATACCAAAAGAACAAGCAACAAAAACTAAAATAAGTGGGACTAGATTAAACTAAAGAGCTTCTGTACAGCAAAGGAAACAATGAATTGAAAAGGCAACCTACAGACTGGGAGAAGACATTCACAAATCATACATGTGAAAAGGGGTTAATATTCAGAACTATAGAAATAACTCATAACTCAATAACAAAAAAGCAAATAATCCAATTAAAAAATAGGGAAAGAACCTGAACACATTTTTCCAAAGACGATATACAAATGTCCAATAGGTATATGAAAAGATGCTAAACATCACTAATCATCAGGAAAACACATATAAAAACCACAATGAGGGCTTCCCTCGTGGCGCAGTGGTTGAGAGTCCGCCTGCCGATGCAGGGGACACAGGTTCACGCCCCGGTCTGGGAAGATCCCACATGCCGCGGAGCGGCTGGGCCCGTGAGCCATGGCCGCTGAGCCTGTGCATCCAGAGCCTGTGCCGCAACGGGAGAGAAATCATATCAGTGTCTATAAGATATGGCTTTCTTATAGCAATCCTACACCCAATAAAAGCTGCATTTAAAAAAAAAACAATGAGATATCACCTCATATCTGTTAAGATAGCTGTTATCAAAAAGACAAGGGGTAAAAACTGCTAGTGAGGTTGTGGGGAAAAGAGAGCCCTTGTACACTGTTGATGAGAATATAAATTGGTTCAGCCACAGTGGAAACAGTATGGGAGGGCTCCTCAAAAAATTAAAAATTCAACTGTCATATGATCTGGTAATCCCACTCCTGGGTATACATTCAAAAGAATTGAAATCAGTATCTCAAAGAGATATCTGCATTCCCATATTAATTGCAGCATTACTCACAACAGCCAAGATACAAAAACTAAGTGTCCATCAAGAGATGAATGGATAAAGATGTAGTGTGTTTTTAGATATATAATTGAATATGAGTCAGCCATGAGAAAGAAGGAAATCCTGACAGTGTGACCATGTGGATGGTCCTTGAGGGCGTGATGCCAAGTGATGTAAGTCAGACAAGAAAGACAAATACTGTATTATTTCACTTATGTAAGGAATCTATTTTTAAAAAGCTGAACTCATAAAATCTGTAAAATGGTGGTTACCAGGGGTTGGAGTTTCGGGGAAATACAGGGGATCATTAGGGTACAAACTTGGAACCAGTAAATAAGTTCTGAAGATCTAACACACAGCATCCTCCAAGTAGCAAGAGACTACATCTTGTTCTCACCACAAAAGAAGAAATGATTATGTGACATGACAGAGATGTTAGCATATGCTATGACGGAAATACAAATATATTAAATCAACACATTATACATGTTAAACCTACACGATGCTATATGTCGATTATATCTCAATTTCTAAAAAATTCAAAATGGAAAGTAATAGTCGGTGATCTAAGGGACTATACTTCAAGACCATGTAAATTTCCTGTTCCCAACAACCTTAGCTCATTAGTTTAAAAATCTATTGATATTATTCTGCTGCAAGTGCCAAGAGTGATTTTCTAACTTTATTCTTCTTTATGCATTTATTTACCGACATATCATAATATTTTCTCAATCAATAGCTAGGATAACTACTGTAATGTGAGAGTACAAGTCCTCAGTAAGGTTAGAAGCCACCTTATCTAGGCAGACACTAGACATTAGGCTAGAAATTGTGTAAAAGTTCCACTTCCCCCATACACCTCACTGCACCACTGCAATTATTTTTCCTCTCAGAAGCTCTGCTGACAGCACTGCTGTCTGAATTATTTGCAAAGATCTCATTATTAGATTTAATAGGGATAAACATAATTTTCTTTAAAAAACTAGAACCTCATTATTCCTGACAATTAGTATTAGGATTCTAGATATCTGTACGAAATACCTGAAAAAGAGGGCTTTGTCCAGACAGTGAAAACACTAAGCAAATGGTTGTACAAACCCCAACTCCATACATGCTGAGAACAACGAAATTTTAATATTTGCTGCTTAATTTGTCTTTATTTTCTTTAATTTCTGATTTGTTTAATGCAAAGACTACATGAGGTCATGTCGTTAAACTTTTGTACAAGGCCTGTTACTGTATAATTTGCGATTCCCTGGGCTTGCCTTGAAAATCAGCCACAAGTTGCTACAGGTGCAGAATTCAGCAGCTTGGCCACTGCACTTAAGGAGAAGAGAGACCAATTTCATTGCGAACGTAGTATGTAGATCGTTCAACAGGCTAAGATACAAGGGCCTGACCTACTCACATTCGATGTCAAATCAAGAATTTGGCCCAGCAGTTTAGTCTTGACCCTGTGATGTTCACAAAATCATCAGTTCAGACAGAGGTTTCATTCTTTACAAATGTCTCCACAAAGGTATATTACAAAGTTTCTGCTGTTGTTAAGATTTCAAGATTTACTACACTATCAAATCTGCCTGCATAAACAATGAGCCTCTCTTTTGCAATCTGGGATCACCTTCTCCAAGGGAGATAGATGGCAGGTATTTAAAATACAGCAGAAGAAGGGGCCTTCAAGATGGCAGAGGAGTAAGACGTGGAGATCACCTTCCTCCACACAAGCACATCAGAAATACATCTACATGTGGAACAACTCCTACAGAACACCTACTGAACGCTGGCAGAAGACCTCAGACCTCCCGAAAGGCAAGAAACTCCCCACGTACCTGGGTAAGGCAAAAGCAAAAAGAAAAAACAGAGACAAAAGAATAAGGATGGGACCTGCATCTCTGGGAGGGAGCTGTGAAGGAGGAAAACTTTCCACACATTAGGAAGCCCCTTCACTGGTGGAGATGAGGGGGTGGGCGGGGGGGAAGCTTCGGAGCCACGGAGGAGAGCGCAGCAACAGGGGTGTGGAGGGCAAAGCGGAGAGATTCCCGCACAGAGGATCGGTGCCGACCGGCACTCACCAGCCCAAGAGGCTTGTCTGCTCACCCGCCGGGGCAGACGGGCTGGGAGCTGAGGTTCGGGCTTCAGAGGTCAGATCCCAGGGAGAGGACTGGGGTTGGGTGCGTGAACACAGCCTGGAGGGGGCTAGGGCGCCACAGCTAGCTGGGAGGAGTCCGGGGAAAAGTCTGGAACTGCCAAAGAGGCAAGAGACCATTGTTTCAGGGTGCACGAGGAGAGGGGATTCAGAGCACCGCCTAAATGAGCTCCAGAGACAGGCGTGAGCTGCGGCTAACGACGCCAACACCACAGACGGGCATGAAACACTAAGGCTGCTGCTGCAGCCACCAAGAAGCCTGTGTGCGAGCACAGGTCACTCTCCACACCTCCCCTCCCGGGAGCCTGTGCAGCCCGCCACTGCCAGGGTCCCGGGATCCGGGGACAACTTCCCCTGGAGAACGCACGGCGTGCCTCAGGCTGGTGCAACATCATGCCGGCCTCTGCTGCCGCAGGCTCGCCCCGCATTCTGTACCCCTCCCTCCCCCCGGCCTGAGTGAGCCAGAGCCCCCGAATCAGCTGCTCCTTTAACCCCATCCTCTCTGGGCGAGAACAGACGCCCTCAGGCGACCTACACGCAGAGGCGGGGCCAAATCAAAAGCTGAACCCCAGGGGCTGTGCGAACAAAGAAGAGAAAGGGAAATCTCTCCCAGCACCCTCAGGAGCAGCGGATTAAATCTCCACAATCAACTGGATGTACCTGCATCTGTGGAATACATGACTAGACAACAAATCATCCCAAAATTGAGACTGTGGACTTTGGGTGCAACTGTAGACTCGTGATTTCCTTCCTGCATCTAATTTGTTTCTGGTTTTATGTTTATCTTAGTTTAGTATTCAGAGCTTATTACCATTGGTAGATTTGTTTATTGATTTGGTTGCTCTCTTCCTTTTATTTTATTTTTTTCATTTTTCTCCTTTTGTGAGTGTGTATGTGTGTGCTTCTGTGTGTGATTTTGTCTGTATAGCTTTGCTTTTACCATTTGTCCTAGTGTTCTGTCTGTCTTTTTGTTTTTTAGTATAATTTTTAGTGCTTGATATCATTAGTGGATTTGTTTTTTGGTTTGGCTGCGCTCCTTTCATTATTTTTTCATTTTTTTTTATTTTTAATAATATTTATTTTAATAACTTTATTTTATCTTTTTTCTTTCTTTTTTTCCCTCCCTTTTCTTCTGAGCCATGTGGCTGACAAGGTCTCGGTGCTCTGGCCAGGTATCAGGCCTGAGCTTCTGAGGTGGGAGAGCTGTGTTCAGGACATGGGTCCACCAGAGACCTCCCAGCCCCACGTAATATCAAACGGCAACAGCTCTCCCAGAGATCTCCATCTCAACGCTAAGACCCAGCTCCACTCAACAACCAGCAAGCTACAGTGCAGGACACCCTATGCCAAACAACTAGCAAGACAGGAACACAACTCCACCCATTAACAGAGAGGCTGCCGAAAATCATAATAAGTTCACAGACACCCCAAAATACACCACCAGATGTGGTCCTGCCCACAAGACAACATCCAGCCTCATCCAACAGAACACAGGCACCAGTCCCCCTCCACCAGGAAGCCTACACAACCCACTGAACAAAACTTACCCAGTGGCAGCAGACACCAAAAACAACAGGAACTATAAACATGCAGCCTACAAAAAAGAGACCCCCAAAACAGTAAGTTAAGCAAAATGAGAAGAGAAACACAATAGATGAAGGAGCAAGGCAAAAACCCACGAGACTAAACACATGAAGAGGAAATAGGCAGTCTACCCGAAAAAGAATTCAGTGTAATTATAGTAAAGATGATCCAAAATCGTGGAAATAGAACGGAGAAACTACAAGAAACGTTTAACTAGGACCTAGAAGAACTAAAGAGCAAACAAACAATGATGAGCAACACAATAAATGAAATTAAAAATTCTCTAGAAGGGATCAATAGCAGAATAACTGAGGCAGAAGAACGGATGAGTGACCTGGAAGATAAAACAGTGGAAGTAACTACCGCAGAGTAGAATGAAGAAAAAAGAATGAAAAGAATTGAGGACAGTCTCAGAGACCTCTGGGACGACATTAAATGCACCAACAGTTGAACTGAAGACAAAAAGAAAGGGACTGAGAAAATATTTGAAGAGATTACAGTTGAAAACTTGCCTAACATGGGAAAGGAAAGAGTCAAGTCCAGGAAGTGCGGAGAGTCCCATACAGGATAAATCCAAGGAGAAACGTGCCAAGACACATATTAATCAAACTATCAAAAATTAAATACAAAGAAAAAATACTAAAAGCAGCAAGGGGAAAGCAACAAATAACATACAAGGGAATCCCCATAAGGTTAAGAGCTGATCTTCCAGCAGAAACTCTGCAAGCCAGAAGGGAGTGGCAGGACATATTTAAAGCGATGAAAGAGAAAAACCTACAACCAAGATTACTCTACCCAGCAAGGATGTCACTGCGATTCAACGGAGAGACTAACACCGTTAAAGGCAAGCAAAAGTTAAGAGAATTGAGCACCACCAAACCAGCGCTCCAACAAATACTAAAGGAAGTTCTCTAGGAAGGAGATACAAAAGAAGGAAAAGACCTACAAAAACAAACCCAAAACAATTAAGAAAATGGTAATAGGAACACACATATCAATAATTACCTTAAATGTAAATGACTTAAATGCTCCAACCAAAAGACAAAGACAGGCTGAAAGGATACAAAAACAAGACCTCTATATATTCTGTCCATAAGAGACCCACTTCAGACCTACGGACACATACAGACTGAAAGTGAGGGGATGGAGAAAGATATTCAATGCAAATGGAAATCAAAAGAAAGCTGGAGTAGCAATTCTCATATCAGACAAAATAGACTTTAAAATAAAGACTATTACAAGAGACAAAAAAGGAAACTACATAATGATCAAGGGGTCAATCCAAGAAGAAGAAGATATAACAATTGTAAATATTTATACACCCAACACAGGAGCACCTCAATACATAAGGCAAATGCTAACAGCCATAAAAGGAGAAATTAACAGTAACACAATCACAGTAGGGGAATTTAACACCCCACTTACACCAATGGACAGATCATCCAAATAATAAGGAAACAAAAATCCAAATAAGGAAACACAAGCTTTAAATGATACATTAAACAAGATGGACTTAATTGATATTTATAGGACATTCCATCCAAAAACAACAGAATACACTTTCTTCTCAAGTGCTCATGGAACATTCACCAGGATAGATCACATCTTGGGTCACAAATCAAGCCTTGGTAAATTTAAGAAAACTGAAATCATATCAAGTATCTTTTCCAACCACAGTGCTATGAGACTAGATATCACTACAGGAAAGAAATCTGTAAAAAGTACAAACACATGGAGGCTAAACAATATGCTACTAAATAACCAAGAGATCACTGAAGAAATCAAAGAGGAAATCAAAAAAATACATAGAAACAAATGACAATGAAAACACGATGACCCAAAACCTGTGGGATGCAGCAAAAGCAGTTCTAAGAGGGAATTTTAGAGCAATACAATCCTACCTCAAGAAACAAGAAACATCTCAAATAAACAACCTAAACTTATACCTAAAGCAATTAGAGAAAGAAGAACAAAAACCCCCAAAATTAGCAGAAGGAAAGAAATCATAAAGATCAGATCAGATATAAATGAAAAAAAATGAAGGCAACAAGTGCAAAGATCAATAAAATTAAAAGCTGGTTCTTTGAGAAGATAAACAAAATTGATAAACCATTAGCCAGACTCATCAAGAAAAAAAGGGAGAAGGCTAAAATCAGTAGAATTAGAAAAGAAAAAGAAGTAACATCTGCACTGCAGAAATACAAAGGATCATGAGAGAATACTTCAAGCAACTATATGCCAATAAAATGGACAACCTGGAAGAAATGGACAAATTCTTAGAATAGTACAACCTTACAAGACTAAACCAGGAAGAAATGGAAAATATAAACAGACCAATCACAAGCACTGGAATTGAGATTCCGATTAAAAATTTTCCTAGCAACAAAAGCCCAGGACCAGATGGCTTCACAGGCGAATTCTATCAAACATTTAGTGAAGAGCTAACACCTATTCTTCTCAAACTCTTCCAAAATAGAGCAGAGGGAGGAACACTCCCAAACTCATTCTACAAGGCCACCATCACCCTGATACCAAAACCAGACAAAAATATCACGAAAAAAGAAAACTACAGGCCAATATCACCAATGAACATAGACGCAAAAATCCTCAACGAAATACTAGCAAACAGAATCCAACAACACATTAAAAGGATCATACACCATGATCAAGTGGGATTTATCTCAGGGATGCAAGGATTCTTCTATATATACAAACCAATCAGTGCCATACACCATATTAACAAATTGAAGAATAAAAACCATATGATCATCTCAATAGACGCAGAAAAAGCTTTTGACAAAATTCAACACCCATTTATGATAAAAACTCTCCAGAAAGTGGACTTAGAGGGAACCTACCTCAGCATAATAAAGGCCATATACGACAAACCCACAGCAAACATCATTCTCAATGGTGAAAAACTGAAAGCATTTCCTCTAAGATCAGGAACAAGACAAGGATGTCCACTCTCACCACTATTATTCAACATAGTTTTGGAAGTCCTAGCCATGGCAATCAGAGAAGAAAAAGAAATAAAAGGAATACAAATTGGAAAAGAAGAAGTAAAACTAGTAAAACTGTCATTGTTTGCAGATAACATAATACTATACATAGAGAATCCTAAACATGCCACCAGAAAACTACTAGAGCTCATCAATGAAATTGGTAAAGTTGCAGGATATAAAATTAATGCACAGAAATCTCTTGCATTCCTATACACTAATGATGAAAAATCTGAAAGAGAAATTAAGGAAACACTCTCATTTACCATTGAAACAAAAAGAATAAAATACCTACGAGTAAACCTACCTAGGGAGACAAAAGACCTGTATGCAGAAAACTGTAAGACACTGATGAAAGAAATTAAAGATACCATCAGATGGAGACATATACCATGTTCTTGGATTGGAAGAATCAATATTGTGAAAATGACTATATTACCCAATGCAATCCCTATCAAATTACCAATGGCATTTTTCACAGAACTAGAACAAAAAATCTTAAAATTTGTATGGAGAACACAAAAGACCCCAAAGAGCCAAAGCAATCTTGAGGGAAGAAAACAGAGCTGGAGGAATCAGACTCCCTGATTTCAGACTATACTACAAAGCTACAGTAATCAAAACAATATGGTACTGGCACAAAAATAGAAATATAGATCAATGGAACAGGATAGAAAGCCCAGAGATAAACCCACACACATATGGTCACCTTATTTTTGATAAAGGAGGCTAGAATATACAGTGGAGAAAAGACAGCCTCTTTAATAAGTGGTGCTGGGAAAACTGGACAGCTACATGTAAAAGAATGCAATTAGAACACTCCCTAACACCATACACAAAAATAAGCTCAAAATGGATTAAAGACCTAAATGTAAGGCCAGACACTATCAAACTCTAAGAGAAAAACATAGGCGGAACACTCTATGACATAAATCACAGCAAGACCCACCTCCTAGAGAAATGGAAATAAAAACAAAAATAAACAAATGGGACCTAATGAAACTTCACAGCTTCTGCACAGCAAAGGAAACCATAAACAAGACCAAAAGACAACCCTCAGAAGGGGAGAAAATATTTGCACATGAAGCAACTGACAAAGGATTAATCTCCAAAATTTACAAGCAGCTCATGCAGCTCAATATCAATAAAACAAACAACCCAGTCCTAAAATGGGCAGAAGACCTAAATAGACATTTCTCCGAAGAAGATGTACAGATTGCCAACACACACATGAAAGAATGCTCAACATCATTAATCATTAGAGAAATGCAAATCAAAACTACAATGAGATATCATCTCACACGGGTCAGAATGGCCATCATCAAAAAATCTACAAACAATAAATGCTGGAGAGGGTGTGGAGAAAAGGGAACCCTCTTGCACTGCTGGTGGGAATGTAAATTGATACAGCCACTATGGAGAACAGTATGGAGGTTCCTTAAAAAACTACAAATAGAACTACCATATGACCCAGCAATCCCACTACTGGGCATATACCCTGAGAAAACCATAATTCAAAAAGAGACATGTACCAAAATGTTCACTGCAGCTCTCTTTACAATAGCCAGGACATGGAAGCAACCTAAGTGTCCATCAACAGACGAATGGGTAAAGAAGATGTGGCACATATATACAATGGAATATTACTCAGCCATAAGGAGAAACTAAACTGAGTTATCTGTAGTGAGGTGAATGGACCTAGGGATTGTCATACAGAGTGAAGTAAGTCAGAAAGAGTAAAACAAATACTGTATGCTAACATATATATGGAATCTGAAGAGAACAAAAAAATAGGTTCTGAAGAACCTAGGGACAGAACAGGAATAAAGACTCAGATGTAGAGAATGGACTTGAGGACACGGGGAGGGGGAAGGGTAAGCTGGGACCAAGTGAGAGAGTGGCATGGACATATATACACTACCAAATATAAAATAGGTAGCTAGTGGGAAGCAGCCGCATAGCACAGGGAGATCAGCTCAGTGCTTTGTGTCCACCTAGAGTGGTGGGATAGGGAGGGTGGGAGGGAGATGCAAGAGGGAGGAGATATGGGGATATATTTATATATATATATAGCTGATTCACTTTGTTATAAAGCAGAAACTAACACACCATTGTAAAGCAATTATACTCTGATAAAGTTGTAAATAAATAGATAAAATACAGCAGAAATCCAAGATTATAGTCAATAGGCCATAACAACCTTCTGGATTACACTGTGATTATTTTTATTGTTGTTCTAATCAAATTTGAAGAATAATAATGGAGTAAATGTTTACTTGTAGGAAACATTAATTTATAGGAATTATGAAAAGAAAGCTAATAAAAGCCAATAATCCTTGCAGGAAATTTAGGAATGATTAGAATCTGGGAATGGATCCTGAAGAAAAGCCAACTCCTAAAACAGGCAGTGATTTGCGCTTTTTTCAGAAAATCAAAACAAACACTATCCTAATAGTAGGCTCTATATTTTTAAATAGATTTCCGAGTATGTTTCAAACAGAATTCTTCTACATAAAAATCCAACTGTTGGGCTTCCCTGGTGGCACAGTGGTTGAGAGTCCCCCTGCCGATGCAGGGGACACGGGTTCGTGCCCCGGTCCAGGAAGATCCCACATGCCGCAGAGCAACTGGGCCCGTGAGCCATGGCCGCTGAGCCTGTGCGTCCAGAGCCTGTGCTCTGCAACGGGAGAGGCCACAACAATGAGAGACCCGTGTACCATACACACACACAAAAAAATCCAACTGTTAACTACTAAGTCCACAAAATATGTAGATGTTTGCTTGCTAAAAGCAAAAAGCATTTGTTCTCGAAGTCTATTGCTTGAGTGACTGTAAATAAGTGTCATTCATTCAAGACTCTCTACCTAGCATTCAGCTTGGATTAGCAGGGCTCTTACATGGGGCTGTGTATCACAATTATCTGGGGGAGTTCCCGGGACTTCCCTGGTGGCGCAGTGGTTAAGAATCTGCCTGCCAACGCAGGGGACACGGGTTCGAGCCCTGGTCCAGGAAGATCCCACATGCCGTGGAGCCACTAAGCCCATGCACCACAACTAGTGAGCCTGCGCTCTAGAGCCCGTGAGCCACAACTACTGAGTCTGCGTGCCACAACTACTGAAGCCCGCGTGCCTAGAGCCTGTGCTCTGCGACTAGAGAAGCCACCACAATGAGAAGCCAGCTCACCACAAGGAAGAGCATCCCCCACTTGCCGCAACTAGAGAAAGTGCATGTGCAGCAATGAAGACCCAGTGCAGCCAAAAGTAAATTTATTTTTAAAAATTACTTAAAAAAAAAGAAAAGAATTATCGGGGAAGATACTTTAAAGCACATGTGCTGGAACATACCCTCAGACACTCAGATTTACTGGAAATTTACTAGAGCCAAATATGTTCATATTTTAAAAGCTCCCCCAAATGATTCTGGCATGCACTGCCATTTGGAACTAGTCAGTGGAAAGAGTAAACATACAGGGGTTCAAACAAGTATTGCCTAACTAGTTATACAATGTTGAGAAAGATACTTAAAATCCTGAACATCCCTTCACTTGTATGTAACTGGGCCACACAGGCATGAAATGTAATCAAATATCATATTTCACTGTTTTACTATTTTTGTAGTTGTTTTAATTCTAAAAATCTGTACACATATTTAATGTTTCGTTTTACTCCAAAACACTATTACTAAAGTCACAGTGAGTCTTAACAGTGAGCAACATCCTAAGGGGAGGAAGTAAAGTTTAGACCCAAAGGCAATGCCCCAAAGTTGATGTTCTATCAATGTTCTATCAGCTGAACAACTGTCTCTGCTACACCTCAGTACCAGGTAAGAAGGACCTTAGAACCTTAAGAAAATTTTAGCTTTAAAAGTTAGGCCATTTGATCCCTGAAAATATGAATCTCTGTAGGAGTGACAGCTAAATTAGGGTAATCAAATCAATTTATTTTGTACCATCCCAGAATGTAAATATGACCTTTCAAATAAAAGTACCCAGAATTTGTCCTAACCAAAATTCCAAGTCTCAAATTTAAGTTCTTATACATGTTCTGCCTCTCTTCATACCATCTTCAAAAGACATGTATGTTCTTGCTTCCTTTTCTTAATCGTCTCTTCTAAGATACCTTTTGGGTAGGTAACTAACCTTCATGTGTTTGGGACCATCACACATCAGTACTCTTCATCTCATTTTACTGAGGAGGAAAACCTTTCTAACAGTAAAACTGAACACCTGCAGTAGGGGCTTCACTCCCACAATGTAACACTAGGGATTGTTGAATTATGACCTATCTCAATATATTAGGCATCTCTAACAAAAACTTTACCTCTTTTCTATCTCCTTTGCATGAGATATTAATAAAGGATGTTAAGTTTGTTTTTTTTTTCTTTTTGGCCATGCCGGGTGGCATGTGGGATCTTAGTTTCCGACCAGGGATCGAACCCATGCCCCCTGCAGTGGAAGCGTGGAGTCTTAACTACTGGACGGCCAGGGAAGTCCCAAGGATGTTAAGTTTTCACGAAGGACAGAATATCACAAAGTACAGGGTAGGTAGGTGATTCCACAGCAGAAATGTCGTTTCTTCTAGAATTTAATCTCCCTCTTATATATCCATGAAAGCTTCTATAATAATATAATAAATTAAAAAAATAAACCAGGGGGAAGGGCAAGATGCCAGCATAGGAAGACCCTGAGCTCACCTCCTCCCACTGACAGACTGAATCCGTACCTACATATAGAGCAACTCCTCCTGAAGACCTGAGGACTGACCGGACAGCTACTGCACATAGAGGGACCACATAGCAACAGGTAGAAAAGACAGACATGGTATCGATGGGAAACCTACTCCAACCTGCAGTGGGAAGGGATATAACTGAGGGGCTTGAGCACCTGGGATATAGCAAAAAAAAAACCCAGCTGTTTAAAAGGCACCTAGACTATATGGGAAGAAAATCCATTTACTAAGCCTAGAGCTTCTGCCAGAAGATCAGGGAACTGCTTCAGCCCTCTGGAGGGTCAAGAGCACTGAGGAACATCACTGAGTCCCACCAGGACTCCTCCAAGCCCACACATTCTACTGAGTGGTTGTGGAGATTAAATGATATACTTTCTTTTTTTTTTGCGGTACGCGGGCCTCTCACTGTTGTGGCCTCTCCCGTTGCGGAGCACAGGCTATGGACGCGCAGGCTCAGCGGCCATGGCTCACGGGCCCAGCTGCTCCGCGGCATGTGGGATCCTCCCGGAGCGGGGCACGAACCCATGTCCCCTGCATCGGCAGGCAGACTCTCAACCACTGCGCCACGAGGGAAGCCCTAAATGATATACTTTTGTATGAAAGTATTAAGCTATTCTTTTTACAAGAAATTCTGGTTTGATAATTTCCTCTCTTACTCTTCTTTCCTTCCTTTCTATCCTTTTTGTTCTCCTCATTATCAGCTCCTCAAAGAGGAGAGGATGGCAAAGCCCACTGCTCCTCAAATGAGAGTTGCTGAAAGTAGGGTTAAAGGAGAGGTCCATTGGACACATCCATGAGAACCCCTGAATACAGTCTCCTATCAGCCTCCACTAGGATGTGAAATCTTAGGCAGGTGGACGTCTCAGAACTTTTAGGGATGCCCGCTTTGCACAAGATTGACCAGACTTTAGTCTAGAATATAAAATTGAAAATTACCGTTATCCTGACAGATCTCCTCTTGAAATCAAGACAGTACAGCTCTGCCAATTCTCCCTGGTTTTTGGGATCTTACAAAACTGTTTCTTTGTGTTCCCATGGTGAAAAATGGAGTTACTGGGATAATGCTTAGGCCTGAGAGGCAACCCAAGTAGACCCTCATACACATTTGCTTCCACACTTGAACAGTGGCTGAGTTTCTTTGGTCAAAATATACGTCTAACTGACTTGTGTGGCCTGGAGAAAAATGTGAAAGAATGCTTCTGATTAACCAGGACTAACATCAACAGTCTTTACTATGATAAATAGTAAATACTGTGCTGATATGTCTACATGAGTTAGTTAGAAATGTCAGTCTTGCACTATGAAAGTATTATCCTTGCTTGTCATTCTCTTGGATGACACCTGCAGAGATGGCACCACTCAAGAATGCTTATGCATCCAGCTCAGATAATGAGCCCATTAACTGTCCCACCCTAACCCCATCAAAAATCAACACTGAGCAAAGACATAGGTAATTAAATCTCAGCCAAGAACACCAAATAGCTCAAAAGAACAAAGCCAAGTAATGAGGTCATGAAGAGTGTAAGAGTGCAACCTAGCCTACAATTCAAGAAGTAAGCCCTTAGCACTTAAATGCCTAGTAAATGGGAGCAGAGTTTTTAAATCAATCAAAATAAAATAGCTGGTACTCTTGAGAGTTCTCAGCACCCATGCTAGATTTTGATAGTGAAATGATAAAACTTTTTACACTTCCTACTACCGTTCCACATCCCTACTAAACATCCTTCACTCGGTAAGCATTGCATTCATTATCTAAAACAGAGATTGGCAAACTATGGTCTGCAGGCCAGACACCCATTTTAAAATAAAGTCTTATTGTAACACAGTCATACCGTTCATTTGTGTATTGTTTATGGTTGCTTTTGTGCTGTAACAGCAGAGTTGAGTAGTGGCAACAGAAATTGTACGACCTACCAGCCTAAAAGATTTACTATCTGGCCCTTTAGGGAAAAAATTCTCAATCTTTAAATTCTCAGCAAAAGTTTCTGGTTCTGGGTAAGATGAAGTAAACACACTTCTCACTGTCTCTTCCACTGAATTCAGTTTTAAAGCCTGGACAGAACGCACGAGCAAACTGTTGGGAAACTGTAAAGTAATGACAGGTAGATTGGGGTATAGACTACAATTCAAGGTAGTACCAGACCAGTGGTGAGTTTGCCATTTTCTCCCCTCTGTTTGGAATCCCCACCATTTGTCCCCATATGTGAATGCAGCTATGGACATCCATGGTAGACCAGGATAACTAAAGCCCCATATTTCTGGCAAAAAGACTGAAAAAGGAGATTCCCCAGGAAGCTGGAAAGTACTGAAGAGATTGTAGTGGTGAAGAAGCTTATGAAAGTGACCTCACAAAGTTGTATATCGATTCCTGGGATACCCCCTGACCTGTGTACATATGGATAAGATCTTAATCAGAAAATAAAAGATTTTGAGAACTGAACTAAATGACCACCACCCAGATCCCAGGCTGGCCACTGGCTGATGTACACATGTAATACATGTACACATTCAGATAACGCTGCAAAGGTTTTGAAAACTGAGTTAACATCGGAACTACAGTGCACTGAAGGTCGTTTTAAACTTTCAACCTGAACCTAATCAGGCTGCTAAAACAAAAATATCAACATTCACCATAGGATTTAACAAGACCCAGAATCTCACAACCTGATATTCAAAATGTGTCAGATTTAATCCAAAATTATTGGGCATACGAAGAACCAGAAAATCCTCCAACCCCATGTCACATGGGAAAGACAACCCACAGACATCAACACTGAGATGAGATGGATGTTAGAACTACCTGACAAAGACTTTAAAGCGGCTATTATAAAAATGCTCCAGCAAGCAATTGTAAACATTCTTGAAACAAGTGAAAATATACTCTCAGCAAATAAATAAATGGATAAAAATCTGAAATTTTAGAACTTAAAAATAAAAGAAATTTAATGCAAAGGACTAATAGTTGGGGGAAAAAAAAGGACTAATAGTTGAAACTGTCCTACCAGAGTCACTAGTATATATATATATACACGTGTGTGTGTGTGTGTGTATATATATATATATACAGTGTGTATATATTTTTTACAACCCATACAGACATCCCTTCACCAAAATAGTATAATTAAAAGGTCTGGGTCTCAAATTCTACAAAATTTTTTTTTAAATCCATTGTTGCCCTTTTGATCTACCTCTAAGACAAGCTTACCAACCACAAAAACTTTTTGTTATTTTTACTTTATGCTTACATATGGGTTTGCTGTTTCCTTACTTACTTTAAACAAAACTGATGTCACCAAGCTCAGTTTTTCATCATATGCAACAAAGTTTTCTGGCAAACACCTGTCAAGTGTTTGCGACATTTGGGACATTTTGTGCCAGTTAGACTATATCAAAGACAACTGGGCTAATTAGCCCAGAGCTAATTAGAAAGAGTTTCTACCAAAAAGAATGAGTACAACTGGTTGGAAAACAATGAATATTTTAAAATCTGTGAACTAGTAATGCTAATGTTAAATGAGATACAGGGAAAGACCCAGAACTCATTGAATACCTTTGGAAGAACTGGGTCAACAATTCCTTATTCTGAAAGCTGGCGATTAGAAATTAAGAGGAAAGAATTAAACAGTCATTCTGCCTTAACCTACATGAACTGTATTTCAGGATAACTAAATAGTCTTAATGATGGAAAGCTGTTAAAAATCACTATTTTGCAGTCCCTAAGTGAAATAATTGAGTCAAGCCAAACATCAATGGAAAGAAAGCATTAAACCATGGGTTCATGGGGCTCTTCACAAAGGAAGGATCAGGATTTCAGGATTAAAACAACCAGGCATCACTGTCTTCTGATGTGATGCAATAGGGAGCATACAGCATCCATCTAGTGAAGTGTCTTGCCAAAAACGTTGAGCCAGAACCAAATCAAGTGTCTAAAGCTAATGTTAATTTAAAAAAAAAAAAAAAAAAGGAGATAGAAAAACATTACCTGACAGAAAAACATTACATGACACCACGATTAGGCTAATAAAACTATTCTAAAATTAGAATCTTCTAGAGGTTTCTGCTGACAAGTCACTGACCAGGTGTTGCAACCAATCAAAATGTCATGAAAATGAAAAATAGGAATGGAGTCAATATAGATGAAAAAAAGTCTCAGGAAACGTAATATCCAATGCATAGATCTTGTTTGGATTCTGACTTGAAGGAAAATTAAAAAGAGACACCTTTGAAACAATGGTATTCTATGATACTAAGGAATTAATATTTTATTAAGATAATGGCACTGTAGTTATATTAAAGATATCCCTTTTAGAGATGTACACTGAAGCATGAAGGTGTAAAATGACATGATATCTGATATTTTCCTCCTAACACTTCAGAAAGGGGGAAAAAAAGGAAAAAGCTATAGATAAAGCAATATGGAAAAATCCTGATAACATAACTTGATGTTGAGTATATGGAAACTCGTACTAGTCTCTCTACTTTCCTGTATGTTTAAAATTTATTTATTAAAAATATTTTCAAGGGCTTCCCTGATGGCGCAGTGGTTGACAATCTGCCTGCCAATGCAGGGGACATGGGTTCGAGCCCTGGTCTGGGAAGATCCCACATGCCGCGGATCGGCTGCGCCCGTGAGCCATGGCCGCTGAGCCTGCGCGTCCAGAGCCTGTGCTCCGCAACGGGAGAGGCCACGACAGTGAGAAGCCCGCGTACCGCAGAAAAAAAAAAAAAGAGTAGCCGCCGCTTGCCGCAACTAGAGAAAGCCCTCGCACAGAAACGAAGACCCAACACAGCCAAAAATAAATAAATAAATAAATAAACATATTCTCAAGAAAAGTTGCTACTGATGATATCATAAAGATATTCCAAAGTCTGTCAGCTAAGTTCAAAAAACATCTTCGAAAAAGAACAAAAGATTTGGGTGCATTTGCACCGTCATTCAAATATGTGGTTGTCCTCCCAAGGTGAATATTTAGAAGGAGCAAAACTCTTTGAGTTATAAGTTCTAATGTGTTTTCTTTAAAATGCAGTCACTTTTATCTGTAGTCTTAATAAGTCTTACTGTTTACTCCAAGGTAAAATCATCTCTTACAAAATATCAAACCCCAGACGCTCCATTGATAATGGAGAAGAATGTGAGGTGGAAGAGAGAAGCCTGACGCCTGGACCTCATAACCAACCCGTTCACCCAGAGATTTACCTTCTGATTACTTACAGCTGCTTCAAGGAGGACTGCCACTCCTGTTTAATATTCTGGCCTAGGTCACAACATAGGACCCTTTTCTTATATCCTCAAGCAAAACTGAGTTAATACTGAAACATTTACACAAGATTTTAGTTAAAATTTGGGAATAATTAAAAGGAAATGAGCCCTAGGAGTAACGTAAAACTACATCAGGGCTACTCAAACAGTGGAGCTGCGTCAGCATCACTTGGGTGTCTGTTACAAATGCAAATTCATGGGCTCCCCGCCCCAGATTTACTGAGTCAGAATATCTGGGGCTAGAGCCCAGGAATCCTTGTTTCAAGAAACTTTGATGTGATTCTTTTGTGAGTACAAGTTCAAGCATCACTGAACTTGATAATCTCTCGAGATTCTGATTCAGTTGGTTTATGATAATCATTCGCAAACCTGGTCGCACAACAGAATCACCTGGGGAGCTTTTACAATTCCTAACACCCAGACCTTACAACAAACCAATTAACTCAGAAACTCTGGGGCCTATGCCAGACATCGGTAGCTTTTAAAACTCCCCAGAGAATTCCAGTGTGCAGCCAAGCTTGAGAACCATTGGTCTAGAATATGGCATGACCCAGACATCAGTATTTTTGTTTTGTTTTGCCACTTGGCTTGCGGGACCTTAGTTCCCCAACCAGGAATTGAACCTGGTTCAACTGAACCAGCAGTGAAAGTACCAAGTCCTAACCACTGGACTGCCAGGGAATTCCCTGGACATCAGTTTTTTTTTTAAGAGCTCCCCAGATGATGCTAAGTGCAGCCTGAGTTGAGAACCAATGAACGATATGGTTTCAATACAAGATATATCATGTTCATTTCCAGAAAGGGGTCTTCTAAGTCATCTCACTGTCTGCCTTCACATGCCATGGGCCATGTTTTTCCCTGTATGCCAGGAATACCCACAAGCATACCTCGATGCTGAAAAATCCAAGGGAATAAGAATGAAGACAGTGATAAAGTCCCTCTTCTACCTTTTCATGTGTGCCTTCCAAGTTCTAGCGATTTGCCTTCCACAGATGGGTGATGTCAGGAGTATCACCCTCATTTTGAGAGACCCCACTTCTTACTCATAGGGAAGAGAACTTATCCCAAAGATATCAATAGAAATTATATCAGAATCTGCCTCAACGCAGTAACTTCAACATTTCAAAATGAGACACTTAGAATATTAGAAAAAACATTTCATGTTCTCTATATACATCAAACATAATGCAAATAAATATTTGAGCATCCAGGAGTAGAGAGGTAATTAAAGATATGCATCTACTACACATATGTGAAAACTACTCTGTAGTTTATACTTTAACTGATTATAGACCCTATGGGAATCAAGTACTTTTCTTAGCCTTTTTTTTTTTTTAACATCTTTATTGGAGTATATTGCTTTACAACGTTGTGTTAGTTTCTGCTGTATAACAAAGTGAATCAGCTATATGTATACATATATTCCCATATTCCCTCCCTCTTACGTCTCCCTCCCCCTCTCCATATCCCACCCCTCTATGTGGTCACAAAGCACCGAGCTGACCTCCCTGTGCTATGCAGCTGCTTCCCACTTGCTATCTATTTTACATTTGGTAGTGTATATGTGTCAGTGCAACTCTCTCACTTCATCCCATCTTACAATTCCCCTCCCCACGTCCTCAAGTCCATTCTCTACATCTACGTCTTTATTCCTGTCCTGCCCCTATGTTCATCAGACCTTTTTTTTTAGATTCCATATATATGTGTTAGCATACAATACTTGCTTTTCTCTTTCTGACTTACTTCACTCTATATGACAGACTCTAGGTCCATCCACCTCACTACAACTCAATTTAGTTTCTATTGAATTAAATACTTTAAATATCAGTTCCCAAGTTTTCTGAGAGCTTTAGTTTCTAAAGAACAAATCTATCTCTGATGACATTCTGAACTACCAACAGGGAGATACTACCATTTAATTGGCTTGTGTTTGAGATTTACACAGATCTTCATTTGAACCCAAATCTACCACTTACTAGCTATGTGATCTTGAACAAGTCTATTTGAACTTTGATCTCATTTATAAAATGGGAATAATAATAATACCTGTTCTGAAGGACATTTGTGAGAGTTTATGTATGTGATACACTGACAAATTGCTTAGCATATGATTTGTGGTCAACAAGGGGTAGCTATTATTGTTTCCAGAATACCTGTGTCATTTCATGCCTCCATGACTTTGCCACACCATTTCCTCTGCCTGGAAAGTCTTTCCTTTTTGTCAACCTGGTTCATTCATTCATCTAGTATTTTTTGGATACTATGTGCTGGACCTTATTAGGCACTGAGGATAAATTAAGCAAACAGTCCATCCTTCAGGTAAAGATAACCCAAATTGACAAATGCTATGAATGAAAAAGTATAGAATAAAATTTAAGTGTATAAAGGGGACTTCTAGTCTGGGGGGTCATCACCAAAGAGTGTAGGGGTTAAAAGCATAGACTGTGAGCTCTGCAATTCACTAGTTGTGCGACCTTGGGCAAGTTATTTCAGCCTTTGTGTTTCTGTTTCCATAGTACTTAACACATAATGTTGTTGGGACAATTAAATGCTGTGCAATCAATGTAATACCTGCCACATAGCAAGTACTTAAGTCTTAATCTGGTGAAAAGCGTCTTAAGTGTTACCTTTTCTATGAAACTTTTCCTACTATTAGTGTATGGCACATAGTATAACCACAATAAATATTTGTTGAAAGAATAAACTCCACATGTACTGCAAATAAGTCAGATGCTTGCATCAAGTTATATAAATAGTACTTCAGTTTAGCAAGGAAACATTCGTTTTGACATCTAGCTCAAGGTCTTCATTTTAACCTTCATATAATAACTGCTGATATGTTCCACTGGCATCCTCTCTAAGGGTTTCAAAGGGAAGCTAAGTTTCAACAGAAAATTCTTTGTTTGAGGATAGCCTTTCTAAGAAAATCTACTTGCAAATTAATTTTGTGCCTGTCCATAATATTATCTTTCAATGTATAAAATTATATTTATCAATGCCTACTTAATTTGATCTTCTATGATGGGTATTATTATAATTCCCATTTTATAAAGGAATCAATTACAGCTCAGAGGCTAAGTAACATGTCCATATGTGTGGCTACTAAATGGCACAAACTCCCTCAAACATGTTTCTAAGTTTCATGATCTTTCACCTTCTTCCATTGCAGCTATAGAGCAAAAGACCCTTGTCATATTTAAACCCATCAACTTTTAGTAAATGATTACCAGCATCTCCTAAAAACTCCAAAGCCTACTCTGAGTCTATCTTTATTGTACACAGATGTCAATGCTCCACTACAACCAAGCCCCCATATCATTAGATTATGTCTAGCAAATCAGCCTTGATATGACAATAAATAATTCTTAACATGTAAATTTATTATGTGCAAGGCACCATGCCAAACACTTTACAGGTATTATCTCCTTTAATTCTCTATGAGGTAGCCAGTACCATTACCCTATTTCACAGATGAGTAATTTGGAGCTTACAAAGGTAAACCTAAGTGACAGAATTCAATTTCCACCTTACATTTATATAGTTTCAAACCTCTAATTTTTAGCCATTTTTTCCAGTCTTCTCAGCCTATCTGTGTTCTTGGTTATGGATATAATAGCATCTTAGCTTTTCTCATTCCCAGTCTTCTATTGCTTGGAATTGTAGTTCCCTGCTTCAAGGTCATTATTCTGTTTGTCATAAATTGCCTGTGAAATTTTTCCTCTAAGAGGGTCCCGGACTGGCTTTGAGAATCTCTGTATTAAATCTGTCAGTTCCCATTCCTAAAAAGTGTGTCTATCAGGGATCTGGCCACAGGTGACTGAGATATAATTCCTAAGCTATGCCTCATACTCAGACCTCCACGAACCAAAAATACATCCTCACCATGACTGTCAAGCAGATAAACTCAAAATACCCAGAAATCAACTTGAATCAAGTCATGATGCCCCCCGGGCATCACCTACAAGCTTGATGGAAATCGTACAGCTATTTTATCACCAGCATCACAACTGTTGGGGAAATGTGCTATTAGGTATTGAGTGTTTCAGATGGAGAGTCAGATACATGCATTACTATGCAAGTTACCATACTGACAAAGTCTCAGAAGAATTTGCAGGCAGGAAACTATGTGTAACCTAACCTCAACAGAACACAGGTTCCTGAGAAATGGAGACTTTAAGGAAGGAGAGAGGAGGAACATAGCAGATATGTCTTGGCTGATCCAACATCCCCACCCTTTTTCACCTACTGAGACAGGATTGCTTAAAGACAGAGCTATTGCTGGGGCCAGTCAGCAAGCAGACAAAGGAGCCATGCCATGGCAAAGCTACATGTCATCAAAAACCTTCTCAGGAAGAACACAGCCAGGAATAAATAAGATCTGCGTTGTGTGTGTGTGTCACTGAATTGTTACTGGAGTATTTAGTCTTAAAGGTAGCACACATTCTTGGAAATCAGGTAAATTTTTGCAGAGTAGGACATTAGAAACTACATGTGCTCTCAAATCCACAAAAGCCTCCATTTTTCTGGCAAGACACCAAATGACGTTTGAAGGATTATGTGGTAACAATGTCAAGAGTCTCCTTTAAAACAGCATGAGAGAGGTACCATGCAGAAAAACAAAACTGGATCCCTATCTTACATCACTCATAAAAATTAATTGAAATGGGTTAAAGACTTAAACACAATACTTGAAACTGTAAAACTCCCGCAAGAAAACATAGGGGAAAATCTCCCTGACGTTGGCCTTGGCAATTATTTTTTGGATATAACACTAAAAAACAGAAAAAGGCAAAGATGAGCAAGTGTGACTACATCAAACTAAAAAGCTTCTGCACAGCAAAAGAGACCATCAACAAAATGAAAATGCAACCTATGGAAAGGCAGGAAATATTTGCAAACCATATATATGGATAAGGGGGTAATATTCAAAATACAGAACTCATACAACTCAAAATATGAAATTAAAGTGGGCAAAGGAACTGAATGAAAAACAACATACAAATAGCCACCAGACATATGAAAAGATGCTCAACATCACTAACCATCAGGGAAATGCAAATCAAAACTGCAATGAGATATCACCTCACACCAATTAGAAGGGTTATCATCATAAAGACGAGAGATAACGTAACTACTGGCAAGGACATGGGGAAAAGGGAACACTTGTGCACTGTCGGCAAGAATGTGGGCTGGTTTAGCCACTATGGAAAACAGTATGGAGGTTCCTCAAACAATAAACTAGAACTACCATATGATCTAGCAATCCCACATTTGGGTATATACCCAAAGGAAATGAAAACAGGATATCAAAAAGATATCTGCACTTCCGTGTTTATTGCAACATTATTTGCAGTAGCCAAGATATGAAAACAACCTAAGTGCCTGTCAATGGATGAATGGACAAAGGTGTGGTACATTATACACAATGGAATATTATTTAATTCATGAGAATAAAGGACATCCTGCTATTTGCAAAAACATGCAGGGCATTATGCTAAGTAAAAAAAGACAGACAGAAAGACAAATAAATACTGTATGATATCATTTATACGTGGAAGCTAAGAAAGCTGAACTTATAAAAACAGTATAACGGTAGTTACCAGAGGTTGGTGAGGGAGAATTGGGGAGAAGTTGGTCAAAGGGTACAAACATATAAAATGAATAATTCTGTATATCTAATACCCATTATTGATTATAGCCAAGACTATTATATACTTTAAAGTTGCTAAGAGCCTAGATTAACTGTTCTCACCCCAAAAAAGAAATGGCAATTATGTGATGTGATGGAGGTGTTAGCTAACAGTGTGGTGATTATATTGCAATATACAAATGTATCAAACAACACATTATACACCTTAAATTTACACCATGTTATATGCCACGTATATCTCAATAATAAAAGAGAGGTACTCCATATAGGGGCTTAATATCCAGAGAACTTTGCAGGAGACCACAAGGAGGACACCTGGTAGAATCGAGCACAGCTGAAGCACTCAGAGAAGATGCTACTCCTAGGAAAGCTTATGTGGAACAACTTGGATTTCAGCGACTGAATTTTTACTATTAGTGGAGCAAATGAGGGAAAAAATGAGCGCAAAATTGGTTGCCCTCAGGGAATACAACAAGCAGTATAAGGTCAGCCTTGAAGAACTAGTGATGAGACCAAAATGGCTTAGCTCCTTATAAGTCAAATCCTTGGCAAGTGAGGCCCTTGGAACCTGCTTGGGGTCAGGGAGGATGCCAAGCCCCATAGTCTACTTCCACCGTGACAGTGTTGGTAGCAAGCTTCAAAACTATGACAAAGTAGGTACTAATGCCCAGCTCCTTTCAGACACAACTCATGCGGGGCAGATTCTAGATCCATCCTGGGGCTGTCCAGGACATTGGAAGGTGGTAATGCCCACCTACCTGTTTCAAATGTGATGAGAAGGAATACACTGGAACAGACAGGAACAAGGTAGTTTTCTTCTTCTGAAAGACATACAAAAGGCAGCCCACCTGCTAATGTGACTGAGTTCGACTTAATACTAATTTCAAAAAAATAAATAAATAAAACTCAATCTCCAGTCCTTCAAGCTCCCCAAGGTACTGGCTTACCCACAGGGCCACACACCTGCCCGGGTTGTTGCAGGAGAGCTGCACCCAAAGGCGAAGAGCACAAACCTTCCTAGCATCTTAACATTCTAGACTGAAGAAGGGCGCCTCATGGAGCTCCTTAGATCAGCCCTGCTCAGCCCTGAAGGAGCTGCAGAGGTAAGTGGCAGGGCTTAAGACATGGAGCTGAATTCGGAATTTTCGTCAGAAGGAAAATCATGAAAAACCAATCTATTTTTTTAACATCTTTATTGGAGTATAATTGCTTTACAGGAGTGTGTCAGCTTCTGCTGTATAACAAAGTGAATCAGCTATATGTATACATATATCCCCATATCCCCTCCCTCTTGCGTCTCCCTCCCCCCTCCCTACCCCACCCCTCTAGGTGGTCACAAAGCACCGAGCTGATCTCCCTGTGCATAGGCCCCTCTTCAAACATATATCTCCCTTATTCCCTAACTCTGCACCAAGGGACATGCTGAGGAGCAAGATGTATTCTGCTTGGGGCTCACAGGGGTAAGCAGTCTACGGTGAACAGCTGCATTCCTCCGGATAACGGGGCAATTTTATACAGATGGAAGGACACATGCATGGCTGAGCACAAACCAAAGGAACAGATTTGTTTACTGGGGAATTCTGATTCATTTCTGTTACATGGTGTATGAGGTAGTTCTCTCCTCCAATTCCCCCATCCCCCAAAAATACTTCCGGAAAAACTACCGGGTATGGGGTCTGGGGGCTGTTTGTGGAGGAGGGAGCAGGGAAGGTAGAGCACAGGAGGCAGCCACACCGCAGCTGCGCGAGGTCCTTCCGTGGACCAGTGAGAAAATACCAGACAGGTCGCAGGCAGAGGGCGAGCTCACGTTGGTGCTGCCCTTAAGTTCAGGCATGTGCACAGACCCCGGGGGTGGGGGGCTCTCTACTTGCCTGAAAACCAAGGGGTCTCAGGAGAAAACACTCTAAGAAAAGTCAGAAGCTATTGTGCTTTTCTAGCTACTGCTGCCTAACAAACTATGCCCCAAACTCAGGGGTTTAAACCAAATGTATCCATCTCCTAATTTCGTGGGTCAGGAATTTGGAGAAGGCCTGTCTGGGCAGCTCTTCTGCACTGGGATGGTACCACTTTGGATCACTCAGTGGTAACTGGCTGGTGGCTGTCCTGGATAAAAGGTCCAAAATGTCTGTGCTCACATGCCTAGCAGGTGAGGGTTCCTCACCTTCTCCGCGTACTCTCAGAGTCTCCCGATGGGCCTTCCAGCAGAGCAGTTTGACGGTGTACACGTGGCCCAGGGCCCCATAAGTGAGCATTTTAAGAGACAATAAATGGAACCTTCGTGGCCAAGCCTGGAACTGGCTAAGTGTCACTTCCCCACGCTCTACTGGTCAAGCCATCACAGGGCAGCCCACATTCAAGGAAAGAAGATCCACCTCCTAATGGGGCCGTCTTTAATCTGCTACCAAAGAAAACAAGTTTAGTCTAAGGACAATTAGGTGTTTTCCAAGGAGAAGGATACTCTGAATACATATAATGTGTGCTACTCCGACTGCCCTACCAGCCAGCTGTACACACTGATTTTTACGCAGGGGATCTGCAGAGCAGAATGGGCATGAAAGAACGCCTTCAGGGGGGTTATAGAAAACTGAGGGGACCAACAGCTCCACTTCAAGATAAAACATAACCCAGGTTGAAGGAGCGTGTCTTGTCAATGTCAGACGTGGGAGATGCTGGGAGCCACCTGTACCCTGAGCCTCCCTTCTGCATCACAGCCTAAGGCGGGCAGGGGACAGTCACCCCACATGGCTACCACATTCCCTCACATAGGTAAGGTGTCTTGCAACCCCAGGGCCTCAGAGAAAAGGGGATGAATTTGTGGGTGGAGAATGGGTCAGAGAATGCACTTCTAAGCACGGGACCATTGCTTAGAACCCCGTGACCTTGATCATCTCCTACCGAGCACACAGAAGCCAAGTTAGCACTCATGTGGGCTTGTACACATTGTATGGACAGAAATAAGCCATTCCTAGAGAATAATGGTTTTCTTCCATATTTTGGCATTATTGCCAGTCTGTCTATTCAAATATCACAGTAAAATGTTGTTAGGCATATAGAGTTTCTTGTTCCAGTCAGGAGATTTTCTTTTATTTTCATGAGAATGTACCCTAGTGGGTTCCCAATATGAATGTGGGTACCCTCACTAAGCAGACACAGCCTGCTTCCATAGTTCCAGACTCAATTACTTTACATACATCTCAGCATCGTGACCGAAATCTGGGCACACGGCAGCCAGCATGACAGTATTGTTTCTTTTAGAGGTGGGTGGAAATAACCATCTGAGGGGAGAAACTAAAGGAAAAAAAAAAATGTAACCAACATTTTTTTCCACTAATTTCCTTTCTTAGTATATCCACCCCTATTCCACACAGAAATGGAAATCCTATATGACAACCAGAACATTTTTCTTGATTACCATTCTGATCATCTGATGACCTTGGCACTTTTAAAAACATGTCATTTGTTCACTGCATGATACGATATACTGTTAGGACTCCTGCAGGTGCAGCTGACAGAAACGGAAATCAAGCTACCTTAAGGAAAAAGAGGAAATTATTGGCTAAATTTTAAGGGAGGATACTCTCAAGCACAGATAGATCTGGAGGCTTGAGTGATGTTCACACTTTCTCCACCTCTGGGCTTTGTTTGTCTCCACTTCTGTTTGTATATTTATCCCATTCTTTCCTATATGAGGCTTACAGGTTATTCCCGGAAAGCAAGAGACATTCTCTCTCCTATGATCTAGATTTAAAACCTCACAAGAGGGCTTCCCTGGTGGCGCAGTGGTTAAGAATCTCCCTGTCAACGCAGGGGACACGGGTTCGAGCCCTGGTCCGGGAAGATCCCACATGCCGCGGAGCGGCTGGGCCCGTGAGCCACAGCTACTGAGCCTGCGCTCTAGAACCCACGAGCCACAACTACTGAGCCCACGCACCTACAGCCCATGCTCTGCAACAGGAGAAGCCACAAGGAGAATCTCACGCACCGCAACCAAAAGTAGCCCCCGCTCGCCACAGCTAGAGAAAACCCGTGCACAGCAACGAAGACCCAACGTAGCCAAAACTAATTAAATAAAATTTTTTAAAAATAAAAGCAATAAGGCTTCCCTGGCAGCGCAGTGGTTGAGAGTCCGCCTGCCGGTGCAGGGGACATGGGTTCGTGCCCCGGTCCGGGAAGATCCCACATGCCGCGGAGCGGCTGGGCCCGTCAGCCATGGCCGCTGAACCTGTGCACCCGGAGCCTGTGCTCCGCGACGGGAGAGGCCACAACAGTGAGAGGCCCACGTACCGCAAAAAAAAAATAAAAATAATAAAACCTCACAAGATTCTAATTCAGTGTTCTTGGATCCATGTCACCTTCTAGAGCAAGCACAGAAGTGAGAGAGATAGAGTCCCACAACCAGCCTGGCTGGGTCCTGAGTTCACCCCAGAGGTCAGCAGGCAGTAAAACAGGTCCATCAGAACCCTAGGGTTAAGAGAGAGCAGTTCCCCCACTGAAAGATGGGTAATGGGCACACAAAAAACACATGTCCATGTCACATGATCAGTCCTGTGTTTGGTTAAACTGGAAAGCATGTGTTAAAAGAGATAGTGAAAGAAAACACTTTTAAAAAACTAACAGTTTACAATGCATATAAAATATTTTATTCTTTTCTATGCCATTCTAATCTAATTTTATTTTGCTGTATTTTATTTTTATCCTATTCTAATCCCCATCTTATTCTACTGTATGTAGAGTATGTTTAATGCAGCTGCAACTATCTCTTCTCTCTTAGCACTTCCAGTGCCCTTGTTGTGGAATCATTACTATCCTCATACAAACATACTGCAACATTTTCCATCAGAAACAGGTCCCCCTCACCCCTCCTTATGCTCCAGCTACTGCATAGTTTCTCTGCTCCTTTTTATACTTCCCAAGCTTCTTACCACGGCCCACAGAGCCCTACGAAATCTGATCATTGCCTATTTCTCCAACCTCATGTTTCTTTTTCCCTCACCTCTCATTCTGTTCTCTATCTATACCAACCATACTTTCATCCCACTGACATCCCTGACACCCCTCTTTGTCAACAAGGTCATAAAACAATATCTGTTTTGTAATTCTCAACATTGGCTGCTCTCTGGTCATCTTGGAAGACTTTCTTCTATGGGACTTCACAATACTTTTCTGTCCTGAGTTTCCTCCTATCTCAGTGGCCACTCCTCCTCAGTTTCCTTCGCCAGCTAGCCGTCCCCTTCTCTTACTGACTTCTCTCCTCTGGAGCACCCCAGAGCTCAGTCATATCTCCTCTTCATCTCGATTTATTCCTTAGGCATTTTTTTCCAATCCCATGACTTCAAAGATCACATAAATGCTGAGGACCCTCACATTTATACAACAGTCCTAATCTCAATTCCAGGCTCACATATTCAATTGCTTACTTACTATCTACGTTTGAGTGTCTCTAAGAAGCACCTCGACTGAACAAATTTAACATTTGCCCTCCACCCCAAAATATGCTTCTCCCATAATCTTTCACTTATCAGTAAAAGGCAACTCCATCCTAGTTATTTGGGTCAAAAACGTCAGAGTTGCCCCTGACTCCTATCTTTCTCTCACACCTCACATTCATGCCATCAGCAAGTCCCACTGGCTCTACCTACCTTCATAATATGTCCCAACTCCAATGACACCTGACCACGTCCACCAATACCAGCCAGTTCACGCCTAGATTATTGCAACAACCTCCATCTGGACTTTCTTCTACTACTTTTGCTTCCTTCAGTCAGTTTCTACACAGCTCAAAGCGTTCTTGTGTTCTTAAGCTTCAAGCTTCTTACCAGGACCTGCGCATCTCCACATGATCTTCCAGTTGCCTATTTCTCCAACCTCATGTCCCACGACTCTTCCCCTCACCCCTCCACACTCTAGCTACACTGGACTTTTCGTTGTTCCCCAAATGTCCCAAGTCAATCACACATCAAGGGTCTTCACATTTGCTTTTCCCTCTGCCTGCAAAGCTCTCCTGCCCCAGTTCTCATCAGAGCTGGATTCTCCTTGTTATTCAGCTCTTAACTCTAATATAACCTCCTCAGAAAGATCTTTCCTAAGAATACCATCTAAAATACTCCCCACTCTTCACTCTCTATCCTCTAGCACTGTACCATTGTTCTTTTGGGCACTTATCACCTGGCCCAACATCACATACTAGCATGTATATGGTGCTCTACCTTCCCAAATAGAATGGAAGCTCTGTAAGGGAGAAACATAATTCCACCCTATCCACATAAGTATACCCAACATCTAGAGCACTACCTGGGAAATGGAAGGCCCTTAAGCAATAGTTAATGGATGAGGAAAATGTCAGAAGCTGTTTAAGAAAAACAGGGGCGGGAAGGTAGGAATGAGGAACTGTCAGGGTAACTGGAACTGGAAAGAGGTTACAGAAAACATCCCTCTGTTCAATTAGAGAGTTTTTTTTTTTTTTTTTTTTTTTAGCAGAGACAGAACATCTCTAACCTAATTACATTTGCAGGAATTGAACTGATTTTTAAATACTGTTAAAAATGCACAGCAAACACTGTAGAGAATGTCAAACTCCTGACACGAAAATGACAGCTGAAATTTGTCAGGAATATGTAATGAACATCTTCTGACAGAGTAGGCTATGATTAATAGACTGTATTTTAGAACTAATATGTTGAAGTAATGCATAAGGAACTTGCATTTGCATCAAGTTTCAAAGATTTACTAAGATTGTTATGTGGTAATTCTTCCTCATTTACTATTAAAGATTATTAATATCAACGATTTATTGATAGTTTAAACTTTAGCTCTTACAATCTAAAAGAAATATTCAGTCTATCACCTCGTGTCACTTCATATTTAATTTGTTCATTTATACACAGTTTTCGGACAGCCCAAGTATTGCTAAACTTAGCAACCGGCATCTCTTCTCAAAAATGGAACACATGAGTAAGGTAACAGCTCTTAAAAACCTTAAGAGTCTATAGAGTAACCATCTCCCAGAATACCAGCCTATTCAAATTCCCTTTTCAGAGCCTCTGCTTCCACCATCCCAACTGAGTAGGTAATAAGCCAGGGGGCTGCCAACCGCCCTACAGATAAAGAGAACAGAAGTGGACAATTGACCCCAAAATGGGCCATTCAAATGGTCTTTGCCTGTAATTCTGAGATGGTCTTCAAAAATTCCAGCAAGAGAACTTTCATTTCCAGGAATAAAGAATAGATGTATTTCTCCCTATTCCTTCCACTAAGCATAAATAAAAGCCCTAGATGTTACACATAAAATTAACGTAAGACTCTGAAAGGTAGAAAGTGGGTAGCAGAATGACTAGGGTCCTTGAGACCCAATAGTGGAACACCATGGTTATGAGTACCCTGGGTTTTATTTTGGTCTCATATAACCCAAATTGGGTGCTGGAGAATCAGCAACCTGGAAACACCAACAGGGATAACCAAGAAATGCCTCAACCAGAGCCTCACTCTAGCCAAAGGATCAGAAAAGCAACAGCCTAGGAAAATAGAAAATTTAGATAATAACCACTCTACTTCGCACACCACAAAATAAACTGTGCTCCCACCCAGAAAAGGCTGAGTGAAGAGACTATACTTCCACCTTAGCTGGGCTGTAGTGAGGCATTCTAAGGTGGTGCTAGAGAAGAATGAGTAGGTCTCTAGGACGTTTATCCTTACCTTAGTGTCAGTGGAAACCACACAGGAACCTGGACTTCTACCACACCTGCAGAAACAAGTTGTCCTCTCTCTCCCCTGATGAGGTGGTATCCTGGGAGGCCTAGCTGGAGAGGCAGGATGCTCACCACTACCTACTAAAAAAGGCCATCTCTCCCCACAGTAGAGCATATCCTAGCCCATAAAACAAACCTCAAGAGATTGTAAAGAATTAAAGCCATACCAAATCTGTTCTCTGACTACAGTGGATTCAAACTAGAAATAACAGAAAGATAACAAGGAAATCTGAACACTTGGAAACTAAACTGCATGCTTCTAAATAATCCATGGGTCAAAGAGGTTTATTGGATATAAAAGGTAATTGAACTTAATTAAAATGAAAATACTGTATATTAAAAATTGAAGGAGGCAGTGAAAACAGCTCTGGGAGAGAAATTTACAGCATTAAAGGCATACGTTAGAAAAGTCTCAAGTCAATAAATGAAGCAAAGAAGTGTGAAATAAACCCAATGCAAAGAATAAAATACGAAATCAAGGGAAATGAAAAGAAAGAGATAAATCAATGAAACAAAGAGCTGGTTCTTTGAAAAGAAAAAAACTGACAAACTAGCAAGAAAAAAAGAGAAAGAAGACAAATTACCAACATCAAGGATAAAACCCAGGATATAACTCAAACACTGTAGGTATCAGAAGAATAAATAACTACCATGAATAATTCTAAACACATACATTTGACAATTTAGATGAAATGGATCAATTCCTTGAAAAACACAAATTATCACAACTCACCCAATAGCAAATAGTTAATTTTACAGCCCTATAACTATTAAGTAAATTGAATTCTTTATTTTAAAACTCCTCAAAAAAGAAATCTTAGGGGCTTCCCTGGTGGTGCAGTGGCTGAGAGTCCGCCTGCCGATGCAGGGGACACGGGTTTGTGCCCTGGTCCGGGAAGATTCCACATGCTGCAGAGCGGCTGGGCCCGTGAGCCGTGGCCGCTGAGCCTGTGCTCCGCAACGGGAGAGGCCACAACAGTGAGGGGCCCGTGTACCGCAAAAAAAAAAAAAAAAAAAAAAAAAAGAAATCTTAGCCCCAGATGTGTTCACTGCAGAACTCTTCCAAACATTTAAATAATTATCAATATTATACAATCTACTCCAGAAATAGAAGAGGAAAACATTTTCCATATTTTATAAAACTAGTATTACCCCAATACCAACACCATACAAAAACAGTACAAAAATGAAAAACTATAGATCAATATCCCTCATGAATATGACACCAGTATTCTTAACCAAATATTAGCAAATACAGTCAGCAATATAAAAAGAATTAAACACCATTGCCAAGTGGGGATTATTCCATGGCTGAAAGACTGATTTAAAATTAGAAAAAAATCAGTGTAATTTCCTTTAACAGGCTAAAGAAGGAAAATCACAAGATCAGACCAGTGGATGCAGAAAAGGCATTTAACAAATTTCATGATTAAAAACTCTCAAAAAGTTGGAATGGAGGGAAATTTCCTCAACTTTATAAAGCACACCTGCAAAACACCTACAGCTAACATACTTCATGGTGAAAAACACGATTAAGGCAAAGATGTCCACTTCTACCATTCTAACTCAACATAGTGTTATAGGATCTACCCAGTGCAATAAGGCAAGAAACAGAAATAAAAGACATACAGATTGGATAGGAAGAAACAAAACTGTTCCAATTTGCAAATGACATGATCATCTATGCAGAAGCTCCCAGTGCATCTCCAAAAACCAATCGTAGATAAAGAAATGAGTTTAGCAAGGTCACAGGATATAAAGATGCAAAAATAAATTGTATTTTATATACTACCAATGAATAAAGGACACCAAATTCTAAAATGCAGTATAATTTATAATCACTCATAAAATATAAAATAATCAGATATAAATCTAACAAAACGTGCACAGGACTTGTATGCTGAAATACAAAACACTGATGAAAGAAATCAAAGATCAAAATAAATGGAGAGATCTGACACATAGATAATGGAATAGAATAAAGAATTCAAAAGTAGTCCCACACCAACATGCTCAACTTTTTTTTTTTTTTTTTTTACAAAGGTGCAAAATATTTCCATGAAGAAATGGCCTTTTCAACAAATAGTAACTAGAGCAAATAGGCATCTATAGAGAAAAAAAAAAAAAAGAACCTCTACCTAATCTCACAGCTTTACAAAAATTACTCAAAATTAATTACAGACAAATGTAAAATGTCAGACTATAAAAATTTTAGAAACAAAATAGAAAATCTTTGGGGTTTAGGGTTCAGTAAAGGGTTTTTCAACTAGACACTACAATCACAATCTATGAAAGGAAATCTTTATAAATTTGATCTCATTAAAATCAAAAGTTTTGCTCTGTTAAAGATCTATTAAACATGAAAAGACAGGCTATGGAGTGAGAAAGTATTTGCAAGCCACATATATGACAAAGGGACAGTATCTTTAATATACAAAGAACTGTCAAAACTCAACAATAAGAATTCTATTTGAAAATGGGCAGGGGCTTCCCTGGTGGCACAGTGGTTGGGAGTCCGCCTGCCGATGCAGGGAACACGGGTTTGTGCCCTGGTCCGGGAAGATCTCACATGCCACGGAGAGGCTGGGCCCGCGAGCCATGGCCGCTGAGCCTGCGCGTCCGGAGCCTGTGCTCTGCAACGGGAGAGGCCATGGCAGTGAGGCCACCGTACCGCAAAAAAAAAAAAAGGAAATGGGCAAAAGATGTGAACAGACATTTCACTTAAGAGGGTATACAGTTGACAAGGAAGCACATGAGAAGATCTTCAATATCGTTAGGCATTAGGGAATTAGAAATTAAAAACACAATGAGATATCGCTACATACCTATCATAATGGCTACAATTAAAAAGAGACAGCACCAAGTGCTGACAAGGATATGGAAAACCCAAACTACTCGTGCATAGCTAGTGTGAATGTAGAATACTGCAGATACTTCAGACCATATTTTGGCAGATCTGTGAGACACATACTCCTGTGCCCTTCCAGTTCAAGTTCCTTTGGGCTTAAGCTAGTACAGGCAGGTTCTATTTCCCACTGCCGAACAATTCCTAAAGAAGACAGCCATGTTCACAATTACGTCAACACTCAGAACCAAGTGGAATATTTTAAAATGTGTGGGATACACCACAGATACATACCTTACTGTTTTAGTTCCACCAGTGTACTAATTTCAAGGCTAATATAGTGTGACGTAGTAAATTTGCATAAATGTTTATATTACGAGTATTGATTACAGTTGTAAACATGCACCTGCCCAGATTAATTAACCTATATAGTAGCCTGTGATGTAACTATATAACGGCACTGAGATGTTCCATTTCAGTGGGAAAATCGTTTTTCCAGTAGTTGAACCAAGCTGTTTTGATTCTACCTCACTTTTCATCATTAAATTAGTTCATCTTCAATAATTAGAAAAACGAGGAGAATATTTAGGAGAAACATGATTGTTTGGAGGATATCTGTTTTTCAAGCTGGATAGCATAAGTGGTAATCAATTTATTTATATTTATATTACTGGGCTGTGTGGACCATGAGTGACTTAATTTTTATGCTTGTATGCTTATGGTCATTCTTACGCTCTCAATGTGCCCACAAATAATGGCAAAAGGTGATTCTGATCCTGTCTTAGAAAGAAATGATTCAATTTAAGACGCAATCCTCTCAGAAGCGTTTTTCTCAGGTTTACTTAAAATAGCAATTATCCCTCCCTCTCATAAAATCCAGATTTACAAAAATTAGCCATAACTGTTTCAGAACCTATTTGTTATACATAGCGAGGGGCACTCACCCACCCAGGTATGCATTTATTTAACACGGTCGTGGTCCTCACCCTGTTACACATTGAGCTAGATCTATCAAATACAGCTAGTCCTTAAGACCCTCACAGACAATAAGGGTACCACACCTGCAGCGGGTCTGTGAACTGCACCTCAGGATTGTATCAGTACATGAGTAAGTATTCTGGGATGTGCAAAGGTAAGCAGCAAAAATTACTCCATTCAAAGTGAAGCTAGTGTGGTTGTATTGATGAGTTTGTGTGTGAATCTAATCGCATTGACCTATCTCACAGATTGTTGTATGACAGCTGAAGGTAAGCTGGAGCCTTTAGGAAAGTGTCATGAATTAGTTCTATCGAGATTAAAAACCTCAAACCAAAAAGCAATACAATACTTTAGAAATTAGAGACCTTGTACCATGACACTAGAAGTGCTTTTAAATAGGGAGATATGAACCAAAAATGTGTTATACTCACACAAGCTCTGAATACCAGGATGGAACTTTGTTATACAGCTGCTCGTAAGAGAAGTCTAAACCCCAGAAATTTTCCCTTCAGTCAGCTTGACATTTTAACTCAGCAAATTACAAAACCATTATCCCTGACATTTTCTGTGAGTGGGACAAGCTTCCAACTTGCTTCTGCTCATGTGCAAATAAGGATTCAAATGGAACAGACATTTTAATAAGATGAACAATGCTATCTGAGAGTATCATACAAAGCACCTTCCTTTCTTACCTCATCAAAGTGCTGTGTTATGAAAGCGGATTAACAACTCTCATAATTATAATCCTAATTGTTCTGTTGATTGAGTGCCCATCACATGCCAGGTCCTCTACTTGGTACTCTCCAGGTGTCATCACATTTAATCCTCACAATAGTCCTATGAGGTAGAAGAGGAAATGGAGGCTCAGAATGATTAAACTAGCCTAAGGTCACAAAACAATACCAGGCTGCCACCAAGAAAAGTCAAATATCTCATGAATGCTTAGAAAAAGGGAGGAGAAAGATAGTGGCTGCCCCTGGGAAGTGAGCATGAGAGGTGGTGGGTGAGCAAGTAGAACTTTTATTCTTATTTTCTATATCTACTGTTTTTTTTTAATGAGAATGGATTATTTTTATAATAAAAAAACTATTGAATTCCTTGATCTGATAAGACACCTGTTGTATGAAAACATCAGATCCCTTGAGTGCTGAAAACACAGTCGGCACTAAGTAATTACTAGACAAAACTGAATTGGGTTAAAATATTTTATTCTTCAAGAAAATGACAGGTAGGTGGGAAGCAGCTGCATCGCACGGGGAAATCAGCTGGGTACTTTGTGACCACCTAGAGGGGTGGGAGGGAGACGCAAGAGGGAGGGGATATGGAGATATATGTATACGTATAGCTGATTCACTTTGTTATACAGCAGAAACTAACACACCATTGTAAAGCAATTATACTCCAATAAAGATGTTAAAGAAAATGACAGCTAAAACCAGAAAATTAGCAAAGTATAAATAATGTGCTTGTCTAATATTTATAAAGTATTGTTAGGTTATACAAAAAAGTACATACTGTATAATTCTACTAACAAAATTTAATAAATGATAAAACTCATTTTTGCTGTTAGAAGCCAGGATACGGTTACACTTGGAGTGGATAGAGAGTGAATGAAAGGGAAAGTAAAGTGGATTTCTTATATGCTGGAATTTTCTCTTGCTCAACCTAAGTTCTGGCCGCATGGGTATGTTCATTTTAGGAAAAATTAATGAAGCTGCACACTTACAATATGTGAACTTTGCTGTGTAATCTATTATATAGCAATATAATGAGGGTAAAATAAAATTAAAGTGTCCATAGCAAAATTAATAGCAGTTATTGCACAGTTTAAAATTTAAAAGCCAAGACATAATAAAATTTAAAATATATAGTCAAAGAAAATATGATGTAATAAAGAAAGAAAGAAAAATGGAGACATGGGTTAAGATTCCAACTCCAGCAGTGGCCTGTGAGATTAAACCTGGGCACATCTCTTGACTTCTGAGGGGCATCTGTGTCACAGACTCTTAACTTCACCTCTCTCGCAGTTGTTGCATCATATAACAGGTATGTAAAGCATAATACTTGGCACATGGTTCCATAAGCATTCATTTCTCTTCCTTGGTTTTAGAACAAGATATGACTGTAAGTTTCATACAAAAATATTCTTAAATGTAGCAAGAGTTCATAACCAGTAGTATAACTCAACACCAACGTGGACAAGCATATTACAAAGCAATGTTCATGCCAGCTTAGAATGAGACAATTCCAGAGGATTTTTAAATATTTCCAATTTTACATGCTTTTCTGGGGTGGGAAAGCAAATGGTAGGTGGTGACTAACCTACCAGGCAGACAGATATGGGTGTATAACGTGCTGTCTGAAAGAATACCGGCTGTGACACACTGTTTTTAACATCCAGGAGCTGGGACCCTGACTCAGTGGGGTGTCACTAAAATAAGTGTCATTGAAGGAAGAAGTGATGATGAAACTCCAGGACCCAAATTCAAATGCAGCAGGAAAAAAAAAAAAAAAGACCTGAGTATTGAAAGATTTTGCAATGCATGGCAATCAGTGCTAGCATGTTTCCATTTAAAAGGCAGATCACCATTAGATCCGGTGGCAGCTGGCATATCGTTTGGCATGGTGCACTGACTGAACAGCTACTGTGTATGGAGCCTCTGGCCTCACCAGCCAGTTCTCCTCTGGGCTCCAGAATGGGTGGAATTTGGAGAAGATTGAGAGGAGCAAAGGTTGAAAACAGAGACAAATGAGCAAAACTTAAAATCACCCAGCATCATTCATGCAAAGAAGAGAAAAGTAGTGGACAATTCAACAACCATCTTTGTCTTTGAGTTAAAAAAATCAAGGATTTAGGGGGAAAATAACAAGTACATTGTCAACAAAATCAAACATGCTGTATGTTTTTAGTGCCCTGCCTCTTGGTTCCATTACAGTTCTCCCAGGCAAAAATGATGCCTCCCCTACTGGCTTTATTTTGTTTTCAGAAAAGCACGTACAGTGTATAATCACTGTAACTTCTGATTACAAAAATGAAAAATGTGCCTGGAAATGGAAGCCAAAACGTAGAATGGAAAAGAAAGGGATGGTTGGGTGAATAAATTTGTTTTATGTTCTCCAATCTTCCATTACATTCCTTGGCCAATAGAGTCAATTGTAAATGGCTCTAAAAGTCATGGATCATGACCAGCCCCCGCAAACAGATACTAACAAAATTTGGGGGCAGTTATACAGTCATGAAAGATTGATATATTACATGACAGTCTTCTGAATATCAAAAAGGATGACCAATAGTAAAACATTCTAACTTTGCTCTTTACCTTTAAACCTTTAAAAGTTTAAAGTCTCCCGAAAAGTGAATTGATGGCTTACAAAAGTGTGGTCAAGTCCATGGCTAAGAAATAACATGAAACGTCTGTTTACATGCCAAATTTGCACATGCTCTCTACTGTGGTGACAGAGGTGAGAAATGGAAGTTTCTGGCTTATTCTTAGAGTCGCTACCACAGAAAAATTAAATGAGACAATTGTGAGGTGATAAAGAATTAGTTCTTCTGCAGTAGGAATCAGCAGACTTTTTTTTTCTTCTGTGAAGGGCCAGATAAATGTTAGAATATGCAGGCCAAATGATTTTTTTCACAACTACTCAATTCTGCCATGTAGCATAAAAGAAGCCATGGACAATATACAAGTTAATGAGCATCGCTGTCTTCTAATAAAACTTTGAGAAAATGGGCAGGCAGCAAGTAGTATTTAGCCTGAGGGCCACAGTTTGATGACCCCTGCTCCAGACAGCATCACTAAGACTACCTTCCTATTGAGTGGAATACATCAAACAACCTTTTAACTGAATCTGGCCAAGAGACAGAGAGCCAGACACAAGCACAGACACACAGAGATGGAGAGAAACAGAGACAGAGACAGAGAGAGAGAGAGAGAGAGAGAGACAGGGATTCAAGAAGAATTTAATCCACACATTAAAAGAGCACACTATGTTTCAAGAAAAACTGACACGGAACAAGCAAGAATAATACATTTCCTGATAAACTAGACACCAAAAGCTTAAAAGAAATGAAAAAAGTCCTTTGAGCATCAAGACAGAAAGGGGAAACACTCTCACTAAACTCATACTTCTACACAGCCATATTCAACCCCAGAGGACGGTAGGACAGTATGCACAATGCCCTCTTACAGTAGCCAAAACACGGAAGCAATGTAAGTAAATGCCCATTGATGGGTGAATAAAGAAAACGTGATATACACATGCAATGGAATATTATTCAACCTTTAAAAGGAAGGAAATCCTGCCATTTGTGCCGTGAATTAAACTGGAGGACATTATGTTAAATGAAAGAAGCCAGATACAGAAGGACAAATACTAGCTCATACCACTTACACGAGGAATCTAAAATAGTCAAACACAGAAAAAGAATGGTCTTTGCCAGGAGTTGGGGAGGAGGGCAAAACGGGGAGGTATTAGTCAAAGGGTACAAAGTTTCAGTTAGGCAACATGAGGAAGTCCTAGAGATCTGTTATATTGCACAGTACCTACAGTTAACAATTCTGTGTTGCATAGTTAAAAATTTGCTAAGAGGGTAGACCTTAAGTGTCCTTATCACCAAAAAAATGATAAGAAGGCAGGGGGAATCTTTTGAAGGTGATAAGATATGTTTATGACATAGATTATGGTGATGGCTTCACAAATGTGTACTTATCTCCAAACTCATCAAGTTGTATACATTAAATATGTACAGTTCTTTTATATGTCAATCATACATGAAAATGGTTATATATATACACACATAGATACACATATATACATATATATATATATGCACACAGTGTTCAAGGAAAGAAAATGTGACAAGAATTTTAGACTAAAGTGTAAAGATAGAGAAATGGTTTTGAACTATTAAGCACTCAGGGAATACAGTTCCATGACTCATTTTTAAGAACCCGCTAAAGAACAATCAATCAACCAAGAGATAACTAGACAGCAATGGCAAAACAGATGTTGGTAAACATTCATGCCAGCAAACTGTAGGACTAAGCCTAGAGCAGTTGTGAAGATTATGATCACAAAATGGATTTAACATTATAAGCCCCAGAATTGTTTAGAAATGATATAATTAACAAAACCGGAAGGAAATATCAGAAAGAAAGCAAGAAGTAATGTGAGCATGATGATTTTCTCTTCCTTTATAGATCTTATGTAATGCTGATAAGTAAAGGTACGCATACACTTAAGTCAGAAACGCTGTAAAGACCGTGATCACAGACACAGCTCCGCACAAGTCCTAAGTGTTAAAATTTCACAGTGCATTACAGCCTTTGACTTTTTTAATGGCAAACCATCCAGAGAAAAGCACTTGATCTTTGTAGAGAAATTACCTGGAACCAAGTTACTAAAATGCAGTTAAAATGAACATTGATGGAAATGATAAAAACAGAGAATCTCCAAATGAGGGATGAAGATACTCCAAGTGAAAGTCAAGGTTTTTAAGTGGCTCCTAAGACAGTGGCTTCCAAAAATTGCTACATTTTTTAGGCCTTGAAAGTTTATACATAAGTGAAAAGAAATTTTTCCTCAGTAACAATACTTCATAAACATTTATATTCATAGATATCTTCATTAGAATAATTTTGTTTTCTAGTGAGTCAGATTTTATTAGAGTAACCAAATGGTGGTTCGTAAGATGTGAAAATGTTAGAGCTGCCAATTTAAAGAACCCTGTGTTAGATGTGGGGAAAATATTATTAAATTGTTGCTGGAAATATAAATTAACATTATTTTGAATAGATATTTGGTGGTATCTTTGAAATTTAGTATTTTCAATCCTAATACATTATTTACCTGTTTATCAAGAAGAGACTGGTCAAATGAATCATGGCGTGTCCTTCAGAAGAATTCTATTGCCTATATTTTTTAAATTTATATATTTAATTAAAAATTTAATATATATTATATATACCTATATCACATGTATGCGTATATATTATATATATGTCTATATATCGCATGTATGCACACACTCATGCAAACACACTTGCATATGCAAAGAAAGTATCTGAGAGGATCTAAAATATGGGCAGTATGATTGGAAGGGAGATCCTTTTCTACATGTTTTTTTAATAATATGCATGTATTTTATTAGTTAAAATAAAAACCAATTTTAAGACATAGTAATACCTAAGTATGACTCGGGCACCAGAGCCTATATGACTGAATAAAAACACATGGCAAAAAAAATAGATAAGCCAAGTATGACTTTCCACTAACAGAGTGGATAGTCATCGTTTTACTAATCTGGGCAGAAATCCTTATTTGGGAAAGGGGTCCATTCCATACAGTCCCAAGGAAGCAGTCAATCACTTTGCCTTGACATCTCCCCCCAGGAATGAGCAGGTGGCAGGTCCCAGACTGGCCAATTCGAGGGCTCCATTCCTCCCAGCCACCATGATTAGTTCAGAAACGGGCAAGTGACCCATGCAGGTCCAGTCAGGGTCTTCCCTGCATGGTGCTAAAGGAATGTCACAAAGTTAAATCCTCTTTCACAAGCTTCAATTATGTAAAATCAGAACTGCCAACAACCATCTTTCCCAGTCCCATGAAGGAAACCATGTGTAGTAGAAGAGAATCAGGTCAACTGAGAGGAAAACAGATTTCAGAGATAGAAATAGAGTCTGCACCTTTTCAACCATTAAATCCAGCCACGCCTGAAGTACCAGTTCCATTCCCGGACTTGTCAATTACCTAAGAATCTCCTTTGACACTTCTTCGTCTTGGATTTCTGCCATTTGCCAATAATTATCCTGAATAATACAACTGCTATGCCTAAAGAGAACAAGCTGTTGGTTTTCTTTTTAACATCTCACCTTGAACCCAGTGTATCCCAGTCATGGTTAGAACAGAAGATTATCCCTGGCTCTCTTCCTATGACCTTTAATTAGTTTAAATATTTTAAAATTATTTTATGTTTATAACCATAACACATACATGCTTCAGAAATTTTATAAAATCCAAAATAAACATAAATAAGAAAAGAAATCACCATAACTCCTTGGCCCAGGTGATTACTGTGAATACTTTCATGCATTTCCTTTCAGTTTAGGACCATGCACATGTGTTTTTTGAAGTTGAGGTCATACCCTTTGGAGTTTTTATCCTGCTTTTATTTAATGTTTGAGGAACTTCCCACATAACGAAATGCTCCTCAACTATATGAATCTTAAAGCTTCACGGTGTTTCACTTGCCTTCTCTCCTCCTTGAAATATTTTCTTCTAAGACCAAGGGAAGAAAATATTTCTCTGTGTTTCTCCCTTCCTCACCACACCTACACACCAGTCTCCTCTGCTGGTTCTTCCTCACTTCTAAATGTTGAGGTATCATTGGATTCAGCTCTCCAACTGCTTCTTTCTCTTCTCAGATGTTGGGAAATCTCATCCTATCTCATGGCTTTCAATACCCCCTATACACTGACAATTTCCTAATTTACATCGGCAGCCTGGACTCTCCACTCTACCCTGGATTCAGCATAGTCATTTGTTTGTCATAGACATCTCAAGTTTGACATGCCCGAAACTGATCTGATATTCACCCTTGCTCCCCAAACTTGCTCCCCACTGAAGCACTTCAGTGAAGGGCAATTCCATCCTTCCAGTTACTCAGATCTAAAGCCTCAGTCGTCCTGTCACCGCTCTCTTTCTCACATGCCACATGCTGTCTATCCATCAGCAAGTCCTGTTGGCTCTATTTTCAAAATATACACAGAATCTGATCACTTCTCACAAACCCATTAGCACTACCTCAGTCCAAGCCACCATTCTCTCACCTTGAAACCAACATTCTGTTTCCATCCTACCCGCTACTCACCCCTCATTTCATTCTGTTCTCAAAGCAGCCAGAGTGATCAGTTTAAATGTATGTCAGACACAGATGTAGAGAACAAATTTATGGATACCAAGGGGGAAAGGTGGGGTGACAAATTGGGAGATTGGGATTGACATATATACATTACTATGTATAAAATAGATAACTAATAAGAACCTACTGTAGAGCACAGGGAATGCTGCTCAATGCTCTGTGGTGACCTCAATGGGAAGGAAATCTAAAACATGGGATATATGTATACATATAACTGATTCACTTTGCTGTACAGCAGAAACTAACACAGTATTGTAAAGCAACTATACCCCAATAAAGATTATTTTTAAAAAATTGTATGTCAGAGCATGGCACACTTCTGCCCAAATCAAATGGCTTCCCACGTCACTATGACCAAATGCCAAATCCTTTGCCCATAGTGACCCGTGGAAGGTTATCCACAGGACTCCCAGCCCACTCATGTGGCTCCAGCCACAGTGACCTCATTGCTCTTTCTTACCCACCCCAGTCATGCCCCTCAAGCCCTTTGCTCAGAGAGAAATTTGCCAAACAATCTTCACCCCACTCCCCCTTTATCTGCCTGGATCATTCCCTCTCCTATTTCAAGTCACTGATCAAATACAGTCTTCCCTGACCACCTACTATTACAACCCCTGCTCCAGTGCCTATCCCCTTCCCATGCTTTAGTTTTCTCCACAACACCTATCACTTGGAGACACTATATAATTTGTATCCTTCCACCTCACACTCTCAGAACTCACCCTGCTCACCACCACCACGTTGCTCTTGTACATTTTAACATTTTCGATGAAACTGGTTTTTATCAAGGTCACCAACCAACCCATGTTGCCAAATCCAATGGACTCTTCAATGCCTTCATCTAAATAGGCATCACATTTTATAACTTAAATTACGGTATTTCACTGCCTGAAACCCTAGGTGACTTCCCACTGTACTTGGAATATAATCCAGATTATTCATCCTGGCCCAGAAAGTCTTAATGATGCCTGACCACCTCTCAGGGTTCAGCCCGCACCAATCCCCCCCAATCCCAACCAGTCCTTAGAACCTCGCCTCGCCCCGCCGCACCAAGCCTGGTTCAGCCTCAGGGTCTCCCCACGAGACCCTGCCCCACGAGACTCCTGCCGAGTCTTCCCCCATCTTCTCATCCTCCTGATCTCAACTCTGATCAGAAGACCACAGGAGACCCTCTCCCTGATCCCCTTATAAAAAATGTCCCTCATCCTTTTCTATCACAACACCACTTCCTCACAGAACTTAAATGACACATAAATATATTTACCTTCTTCCCTAACTAAAATACAAACTTCATAAAGGACTCTGATCGTCATCTGACATCAACACATCTACCAGCTGCCTGTACCTGAGCCCACATATTCTGTCTTCTCTCTTGTTATGGTGGAGGAACCCCCCCTTCCACTTGTGTCCTTGACCCATCCCTTTTCATCAAATCAAGGACATCATTCCAGCAATTATCTCCTGCCTCTACTGCACTGTCAATTTCCCCTTTTCTACTGGACCATTCCCATCAGCACAAAAACATGTCATAATTTATCCTATCTTGAAAAAAAAGTCTTTGCCTCTTATCACCCTTCAATTACTACTGCATTATTCTGCTGTGTGTGTGTGTTTTTTTTTAATCCTCAAAGTAGTTTTTACATTCATTGTAACTTCTCTCATTTTTTCTTAAACCCACTTAGTTGGACTTTTACTGTAACCACTCCATTGGAACAGTTCCAGTTAGGGCCACCAAAGGCTTCCATTTTGACAAATTTGATGGTCATCTCTTGGTTCTCATGATACTCAGGCTATCACGAGCATTTGACCCAGTTGAGCACTCTATATTCTTGAGTCTTCACCTGACTTCCAGGATATCACTCTCTTTTTGCACCCCTCCTTACTCACTGGTTGCTTCTTCTCCATCTACTTGACTGGTCCCTCTACAACTCCCTGACTAGAGTAATCCAAGGCTCAGTCCTCAGGCCTTTCTTTTCATATTCCCATTCACTTTCTGGATGATCTCGCCCAGTTTCAGACTTTAAATACCATCAACAGGCCATTGACAGCCCAGTTTATACCTCAACCCTATACTCACACTTGCTACTGACAACAATTCCTTAAGTGAATGAATTAAGGCAGAAACACTGTCCATCTTCACGGTATTACTTAGCTCCTAAAACAGTGTCTGACACAGCACTTGGTAATTATCCATTAAATTTATGAATATTGTTAAAACTAGACACCACTGTGGGAAAACTGAAAAGACAGATGACAATCATTAGCTAATTTCAAGTAGTTGTTTCTTTTCACACATGCCAATGACATTAACAGAAGGCAATGCAAGACACTGCTTTCCAAGCATGCAGTGGTCAAGTGGTCAGGCTTGTTCCAAACCTCAGAACTGGAACACCCAGAAGAAATGATGGATTACATATCATTCAGGAAATCTGGGAAATTCTTTTTCTCATTCTTAGACCATTAGTAAGATTTGATTAATAGAAATCTCAGGGACATATTGTGAAGAATGAACATGAAATAAACAAATTCTATGAGGCCAATTTAGAAGAAAATCAGGTACAATTGAGTGGAGGTTAAGGTGGCCACTGTCTTTAAAAACAAAGCCTAAAAAGGACAGAAGAAGGATCTAGTCTATGCTTATTTGAATAAAAATAAGTGACTGACACCCCAAATGTCCAGGCCATTTAAGTTTCCCAGACTGCAATCCATTAAAAAAAAAAAATTTACTCACAGCAACATGAATGAATCTTACATACATACAGTTAAGCAAAATAAGCCAGACACAAAATGAGCATGTACTACATGTTTCCACTTAAGTGAAGGTCCAAAGAGGGCATAAGGGAACTTTCAGAAATTATGGAAGTGGTAGATGTCTTGATTGGGTAGTAGTTATATGGGTGTATAATATATTTATCAAAATGCATTGAACCGTTTAAGATATTAATATTTTAATGAATGTAAAATATAACTCAATTTTAACAAATAAATTTTCCTGCAATGAGTGCTCTGGGGGCACTGGGGACTGGAGGGGGAGTGGGAAAAATAAAAAACAAATGCCTTCACTGCAGGATCTTTCAGAGCCTTGAACATGCTTCTGTGCACTGTAAATCTCTAAGAGAGGCTACAGGATGCTGTATGTTCCAGGTTCAATTGCTCAAGGAACTTTATGTTTTTCTTACATATATTAACATCTCTAAGGCACTAATGTTTCAGAACCCAGTAACTTTAGTCTGGAAAAATTCAAACAGAGGCCATAAATACCACTGCAGTCTCTGAAAAAATAAAATCAACATTTTTTAGTGAATCCCCCAGAATAAACTAGTTGCAAAACGTACCCTTAAAGAAAGCCCAATTAAGTACTGGAGTAATTCTGTCCAAAATAATAAATTTCATTTTGGAGTTGTTGACCTCAAATTCCTTCTCGCAATTATTAGACAGTAAAGCCAGTCGTCTATCAAACAATTCCAAGTTTGTGTCAAGAAAGCATGCAACGATATAGACAATACTTATCTCTCTGTTCTCTGTAGGACATGCAACTCATCCAGAGGTGGCATCAAGTCATTGAAACACAAATTTAAAAATAGAAGTCTTAGGTTGGGTTCCCTGGGAACCCTCGTGTACCCGTTTACTGTGGAAAGCTCCAGACCAACACCTATCGGGAAACACGACTAGGCAGGGGGAGGACTGTAACTGTGATACAACCACAACAAAGATGGGGAGCTCTGGAACCAGGGCAGCCCTTAAGTGTTGTCCAGCCTTGAGGCAAGGGGGCCAAACTTTTATATCTTCACAACAGACCAATCACTGTATCCTGGCTGCCCTAGGAAAGGGGCACAACTATGGGCACGGTGGCCTCTTTGAGGGTAATTTCCACAGGGAGGATCAGCTGAGAGCCATCAGCTACCAACACTTCCAGCAGCAGAGAGAGTGAGTGCCTCCGCCTTGAAGGGAGAGAGGCGCTACACACCAGTGTCCACTACAGCAGCCAATACACACCCCTTTCACCAGGCTCAAAGGGGTGTCTGATCTGCAAGAAACCCTCCGGACCAAATCTAATTCTCAGGCTATTAATAGACAAGCTCTGTTTGAGTACCAGGAGTCAAGGACTGAGATTTTGCCCATATTGCTTTGTCCTTGACAAGCATTCACAAAACCGCAATAGAAAGTGCAAATAATCTTAGATGGTTACTAAAAAAATTCTCTCGCAATATAAACTATACACCAAGAAACTCATATGACTAGCTTTGCCATGACTGGAAACCTAGCTGTTCTTCAGGAAGAATAATGGTCTGAGAACATCAGATATCTTTAAGAACTAAAACACAACAATCAGTAAAACAAGATTTAGCATCAAAAAGCTTTAGAATCACCTTCCAACACTGAAGTGTTCTTTTTTCATCATATTTTCCTTTCCTTTTCTTTTTTTTCACTTTTTTAAATTGAAGTATGGTTGATTTACAATGTTGTGTTGGTTTCTGGTGTACAGCAAAGTGATTCAGTTATATATACATACATTCTTTTTCATATTCTTTTCCATGATGGTTTATTACAGGATATTGAATATAGTTCCTTATGCTATACAGTAGGAACCTGTTGTTTCCTTTGCCTTTTAAAAAATAAAATTTAGTATCCCATTGGACAAAATAATTAAAAAGCATCTAGAGGAGTCTCCCTGAGTCTGCTTTTCAGTATATGCTAACAAATCAGTTCATATATTCCTTCAAAATGCATCTACCAAGGACATCCCATTAAAGGACATCGTGTTTGGTGTTGAGGGTATAGAGATGAATAAGAAGTTCACCATCTAATAAAGATGACAGACATGTAAACAGGTAATTCTAAATCATTCATTCATTCAAATATACCTAGGCACCATACCTTGAACAACAAAAACATAGCCTTTGCCCTCATGGGGCTTACATACAGTGTGAGAAGTGTTCACACAGAAGACTGTAGAAGGTGCTACAGCCTCTGCCTACACAGGGAAGGAGTGCCACAGAAAACTTTCTAACAGTAAGCTCAACAACAATAACAATTAACCTTTCCTGAGGGTGTAAAAGGTGCCAAGCACACACGTAAGTTTATTTAACCCTCACATCAATCCTCTGAGGTAGGTATTATTATTATTCCCTATTTACAGGTGAGGAAATCACAGCACAGAGAGGTTAAGCAGCTTAATCAAGGTCACACAGGTGGTAAGTGGCGGCCTGGGATTCTCAGAGGACGTAACACTGGAACCGAGCCTTGAAAGCTGAGTAGGAATTTGCCAAATGGACACAAAAAGGGGGGTGGTGAGAGGATTCCAGACACAGGAAACTGCAAGTACCAATGCTTAAAACTCATCAGAAACCACCAAGTTCATCCGCATGTAGGCTGCTGGTGGGAGAGTTACAGGAGTCCAGGCCTGAAAAGGGGGAGCGGTGGGCTTGGGCAAAGACAGAATCCATGTGCCCTACAGAGACTGAAGGAATGCAAGCACAAACTGCAGGGGTTTTTAGTAATATCAATAAGAATATTCATAAGAATTAAAATGGCTAACATTCTTCAAGAGCAGCCAGACATGGGCTACATATTTCTACACGTTATCGCATTTCAACTTCATTACAATCAAAGGGAGCAACTAGATTGTCCAGGGTTCTGCTGCTTATGAGTTACAGAGCTGTGGTTCAAAACTAGGGAACTCTAACCCCAAAGCCTGTGCTCTCTCAGCTACTGGGTCTACAATACGTGGCAATCACTCCTTACCCTCACCCACCCAACCCCTACTCGGGAAGCAGAGGGGCAGTGAGGAGGGAACTCATGCTCCAGCCCAGGAGACAACGATGCAGCCGCCTTTAACCAAAGAAGTGAGAGCTGGGGGCTGGAGAAGAGATTTGAGAAATAAGTACACAGAGGTGGCACTGGAGACTTCTTAAGATTGGGCCGTGAGAAGGAGGGAATAGATGTGGAAAGAGATGGTGAATCCTTTACCAAGTGAACAGGTGGAAATAAGCACTGAGAGGTGGGCAGCGGGATGGGAAAAAAAAAAAAAAGATGCTAAGGTCAAGGTCTACCTAGGCTAGAGATAGAAGGGCCTGCTGGGCAGCTAGATATTTAGGCTGGGAGCTGAGGAAAATAACCCACCGTGAAGGTACAGATTTGGCCAAAAACATGTTGAAGGCATGGGAGGAGGTTAATTTGTCTAGGGAAAATGGAAAGAAGAAGAAGATGGACAGAAACCCAGGAAACAACTATTCAGGAAAGAATCCATTTTCCCACCTGTAAAAAATAAGGATACACACACACACACACACAGCCCCTGACATATCTACCTTCTTTAAAAATCTGAGGAGCTTTCTTAGAAGTAAAGCTGGTTGTCCTTTAGTGTTACCTCTGGAGAAACCAACTTATTCTCTTCCACATGTGAGGTATTGAATTACTTCTAGGGGGTATATTTCTGCCGGAGAAAATAAGCTAGTTGAATGACGTATGTATTTAATAATAAACAGTACTGATAGTTTATCAGCGTTATCACCAAAAATCTGCTCGGCCACTCTGAGCCCAAGTCACCGATGTCAGTAATTCCACTTCAGGCACAAGCTCGGTGGGCTCTGCGTGGAGGCACCGATGCTCGTAGGATATACCGACCGTTCTCTGGCTTTATTTACGTTCTCTCTTCACCCTTCACCCTAAAAAACGTCACACTGGGGCTTACCTGCCTTAGGAATCTGTACAAAGGGCGATTTCTCCCGTTTCTCTCTTTTTAAAAAACAATGGAAAACTTCCCACTGTTAATATGCAGCAAAAAGAAGGAAGAAAACTAAATAAATAAAGCCCGTCTGGTCCGCCCTCCCTGGCTGTTGCTACCTTGCAGTTTATGACACACAGATAGAGGGAGGGCTGCCGGAGTGAACGAGGCGGCCCGGCAGCAAGTCCATTCCCAGGGAAACCACGAGTGCCCGTGTGCAGGCGCCTCTGCCTACTTTGTGCCCTGCGATGTCTTCTGTGCGACTTTGAGAGGGGCTGGGGACGATGTCTCACCGCGCGCCCGGCCCAGGCGAGCCCCGCGGGACGGAGGGAGGGAGGGACCCAGCCAGGCGGGGGCAGAGGGAGCCGCCGCGGACCTTGCTGCGCTGGAACTGGCTCGACTCTCCCAGGCAGTTTTTGAAGTCAGCAAAACAGAAATCGAATTACTATGACGCTGGTGGACGACGCTCAGGGAAAAAGGGGCTTTCTGCCGGCTTAATCGCCATGAGGGTTGCAGCGAGTCACGGAACAGCCAAGTGTGTCTACCGTGTGGACCCTGAAGACCGACCTATGTAAGTCAGGCTGCTGTATTTTATTGCTGTATAATTTTCTTTCTGGCTTGAAAGGCTGCTTGGCCGAAATGTAATCGTTTCAGTGAGAATCTCTAGAGTGGAAAGTTGTCTGCTGATCTTTGCTGAAGACTTTTTCTTTCTTTGATTAACTAAGCCACATGATACAAGCTGACATTCCTGCCGGCAGCCGCGGCGATTCAGCCTAAGACTGACGGAGACCTATAACCCAAAGTACATCCAATTACTATGGAATTAACCCTGTCTGTATTTTTAATCGACTGTCAGTGTAGAGTGCCTCCAGCCCCACTGTTTTGGATTGCTTGCTGTTTTAATGCTGCTGTGGTTCAACTAGTATTACCAGCATAACCAACCGAATGAGACAGAGCTAAGAGAGAGTCCCGGTAGTTACAAAACTTTTCTTTTTTGGCCAGGATCACATTTCTCTCCCTGACTGCTAAAAACTCAGCAACCTCTATGTTAAAAGTTCATTCTGCTTTTTTGCCCTTGCCTGGGAGAAAAAAATCAAATCAGACAAAGGATTCTACTGAAATTGTGAAGGAAGGAAATATAAGGAAGCCACCGCAGTTCTTTAGCTACTATTGTAATAATGGGAGAAAAAAAGCCGACCAAAGAAGCCCAGCACGTACGCCAGCCTGTGACAGAGCATGGGGACGTAAAGCTGAATGGTGAGCAGAGCCTGTAACTCGGTTTTTCGGCACTTGATCTGCTACAAGTTCCAGCTTAGACATGGATATTCTCTGTGAAGAAAACACTTCTCTGAGCTCAACTACAAACTCCTTAATGCAATTAAATGATGACACAAGGCTCTACAACAACGACTTTAACTCCGGAGAAGCTAACACTTCAGATGCGTTTAACTGGACAGTGGACTCAGAAAATCGAACCAACCTTTCCTGTGAGGGCTGCCTGTCACCACCCTGCTTCTCCTTACTTCATCTCCAGGAAAAGAACTGGTCTGCTTTGTTGACAACTGTAGTGATTATTCTAACCATTGCTGGAAACATACTCGTCATCATGGCAGTGTCCCTAGAGAAAAAGCTGCAGAATGCCACCAACTATTTCCTGATGTCACTTGCCATAGCTGATATGCTGCTGGGTTTCCTTGTCATGCCCGTGTCCACATTAACCATCCTTTATGGTGAGTGGCGTTGGTTTCCCAGCTGTATCCACACTGGTAACAAAGCATGTGCATGTTATTAGCAGATGAGTCAGGGCTCACGGGACAAACTAAGAGCAGGGCTTTGTTTATACAGGAGGGTCTACCATGTTATACTGCTTAACTTTTACTTTTAAAATGAGACCTCACATTTTAAGAAATCAGACAACCTGTTATGTGTGATCACTGGAGAGTTTTGTGCTTTGAAACATGTATATTTTATGCAGGGAGATAAGGTGTTGTGCTGAAACACATGTACATTTTATGTAGAATTATAAAGGTCCCAATACAGTCATGAAGCAATAACATCTGTCGTTCTGAATCCACTTGGTTTTCGCTCCTTTATATTCTCAACCAAATATTCCGCCCCTCAAGACAGGACAGTTTTATCTTTGTCACACTGTTTTCAGCACTTCTAATGAAGGGGTAAAACTTTCCCAATTACCTTGGAACATTTGCAGAGAGAATATTAGTGGTGCAGTGGGTTTACTGTTAAAATATGGAGTCTCCATTAGAATAAATGAATTATACCAGGTTTTAAATTGTTCCCTGCCCAGAGAAGCTAATTTGGAAGTGTGCCTTTGAATTAGAACCTCAACTCTTTAAAAATGCATAGGCATAAACTCCTCCCGTCTGGTTTGGAGGAGGGTGGGAAACACATGGGAAGAGATTAATCTTGCTTTCTTCTCAATAGAGTTTGAAAGAGTCAGACCTCTCAGCAAGTAGGCAGACACTGGGATGGCTTCAGCGGGAAGCAGAACGTGATATTCTTTACAAATTATGAGTAATACAGCTAGATTTCTCTCTTTAAAAGGGGGCAGAGAATCTTCAGACTGCTGATACAGGCACACCAGCAGTCACCCAGGGCTAGAAACAAGTTATGAGCGCTGTCTTTTAGAAGCGATATTCTGGCCAAGTCTTAAGTGTTAAGAAAAAAAAAAAAAAATCAACCCAGCCCCAAGGAATATGGAGGAGGAAGGAGGTGAGCAATGGAGCGCAGGGGCGCCGGTTTACACAAGGTCGATAGTGCTCTTTGCAAGGCCAGCCTCCCGCTTGACCACTCACAATGTCACACCAGGATGATTTGATTAAATTCGCCTGTCATTTCCCAGACGTCCTGGAGAGGTTCCCGCTTCCTAAAACCCCGCTGCGTTGAAGGCAAACTCCATGAGTGGGAGATGACTCTCAGAGGGCCTGTCCGGGAACCAAAAGCCCGGGGGGGGGGGGGGCGGGGGCACCTCTGAGCGGCAGGTGGACCCCTGAGCTGCCCGTGGGGACGAGCAACGGCCAGCCGGGTTAGAAAGCCGACATCTGCCCGTAGCCTCCGGCTCGGGGTGCAACGGCGCCCCCTGGCGGCCATCACTGAGCACAGCTGGTTCCTGCCCACAGATGCCTGGACAGGCATCTGAACTGTTCCTGAACTGGTCCTCCGGACACCGCTGGGTGGGTGAGGAAATGCCCCCTCCTTATCCCCACCACGGAAACCCAAACTACGGCCCGCGGCTGCCTCCTTGCAGAGAAAACTCCTCCCAGGGTCAACATCAGTTCCGACCAGGCAAAGCATGGCTTCCCCCCAGCCACTGCTAAGGAAAGTTCTCTCCTTTTAGCTCAAGCTCTCTGCAAATGGCATGAAAGGCACCAAGCCCGACATGTATCCTGCACCCTTTACTTTTCTAAACATCGGTGGTGGCATTTTGGTAGGGAGTATGTTTGTGACTAGAGAGTTCGTTCAGCTCTGTGGATCTAGAATGCCGTGAAAGAAAGGTGGTCTTCATAATTTTCCTTCTCACATGTGCACAGATTTAACACCATTGCTTATATTGTCATCAAAACTAATTAAGGTTTATATAACCATTTGATCTCCCTCTAAAACAGAAACAGGAGACTGTGTGTCCATAAGGCATACCCTGCCTTCCTAATGCAGCAGGTGACTTCCTGCAGTGCGTCTCACAGGGGAATCCTCTGGGTAGCTTTAAATCACTTTAATGTTGGAGGGCGCCCTCCACCCACCCTGCTGGGCATCAGGACCTACAGAAAAGCTGTCCAGCTGATTCTAATGTGCAACCCTGGGTGAGAACCACTGCCCTAGGCAGAAGTTACCCAAGTGTGGTCCCTGGACCGGCAGCGTCAGTACCAGATGGGAAATTGTTAGAAATGCAAATCCCCCTGCGTCACTGCACACTTTCAGAATCAGAACCCCTGGAGATGGGGTCCAGCAGTTCCATTGTAAGAAACCACCTCAGAGATTCGGAGGCTTGTTAAAGTTTGAGCACCACTGCCCTGAAACAGTTCTCAGGACAAGAATACCATGCTTTTCTTTACCACTGTCTTCATTTTCACCCCACACCCCCCAAGTTTGAGTTTAACCCCCAAAGTATTATTAGGTAATAATTTTTCATTTTCACAAAGAAATTCCCAATCTGGCTTTTTAATCATTTCTTCATTCACACCAGTAGCACTTCTGAGAGACCACTAGATGCCATCACTGTGCCAGACTGAGCAGTTGTAATAATGGCTGAGAGATGGCCTAACCTCAGGGAACCTACAATCTGTGAAAGATATGTGAATAAATAATGACAGTACACTGCAAGAGGTGCTTCAGTAGAGGAACCCATAGTACCTCATATCTCCTGACCTAAGTCATCAAAAACAAAAAGGAGGGACTTCCCTGGTGGCGCAGTGGTTAGGAATCCGCCTGCCAATGCAGGGGACACGGGATCGAGCCCTGGTCCGGGAAAATCCCACATGCCATGGAGCAACTAAGCCCATGCGCCACAAAAAAAAAAAAAAAAAAAAAAAAAGGAGGTAGATTTTGTTAGGCAGAGGAGACAGAACGAGAGAAACCCCAGGGAGACACACCCTGAGTTTACAACACACCAGCATGATTCCAGCCACAAGAAGTTTTCAAACCTTGTATTCAGCCAGTGCAATCTTATTGTAGTTAAGTACAGTTGCCATCAGGCTCTTTTGAAATATTGAAAATGTTAATATCTTGTGTTGCCCTTTGCTGTTACCTGTGCCTTTTCCCAGGATGGAAACTGTTCAAGCAGGGTAAATTCCACACACCAGAGAAGGTCAAGGTCGCTAACTGATGCTAACCTTCTGCATCTTAGGGTACCGGTGGCCTCTGCCTAGCAAGCTCTGTGCTGTCTGGATTTACCTGGATGTGCTCTTCTCCACGGCCTCCATCATGCACCTCTGTGCCATCTCCCTGGATCGCTATGTTGCCATCCAGAACCCCATCCATCACAGCCGATTCAACTCCAGAACTAAGGCATTTCTGAAAATAATTGCTGTTTGGACTATATCAGTAGGTAAGTAGGAATGGTATTTTGGAATCTCATTTGCAATGACAGTTCATGCCTTCTAAGTAGACCTGTCCTGTTTTGTTGCACTGAACCCTGACATCCTGAATGTACTGTTTTGCTTGTTGCAAGACATGTTATAGTAATTATTAGATTTGCTTTAGGAAAGAAAAATCTGTTACTGTCACTGGCTGACAACATAAATTTGTATTTTTTTGCACAGGTAAAAACATATACACCAGTAAAGCCAAACGTGAGAATAACTGTGCCATGGCCACCTCCAAACACTTTCCCCATCTCACACTTTCAAATTCACTCAATTCAAGTTTCTAAATTCCTAGATCTTGAGTTTCCCAGAGACCTCAATGTTTATAATCACTGGACTTGTGGTCAGTATAAGAATACAGAGCCCCATACTGGAGAATACAGTTTCTGGGGGATAGAGAAGGTACCAGGTGCCATAACTCAGAGGGAGAAAGAAAGTGAGGACAGGGGATGGTGGCAGAAGTACCCAGCACTTCTGTAACCTTCCCCCTCCTCTTATGATAAAACATGCCAGAGGATTTCAACCCACTTCACTCAGGTTGATTACACACCTTCACCTGTTGCCAGTATTGATCTCCTCTCACACACCTAACAGGAAAGCCCAGGTAGGGGAAGCTAAAGGAACAGCTCCCAGGCAGCTAAGTCAATTGCACCTGTCCCCTAAGCAGGCTTGGTTCATAACCAAAAATTCCCTGGGATTTGTTTGAAAGTTGCCAAGTGGGAATGATGTGCCTGCTTACGGCCACATGGGTGCCAGTATCTACTAACATGAGAAACGGATTTGGTGGCAGGCTTGACATCAAGGACTCCAAACCCTGCTTGCACTGCTGAACTTAATAAGTTCCTTCCTGGGAAACAGATGTCGCTCCCAAAATACGCTTGGAGTTTCTGGGCCTGTGCAATCTTGGACTCATCCTACTAGGATCAAGAGAATGAAGGACTAGTTGTTCTCAATCCCAGCTGCACATAAAAGCCCTGGGGAGAGTTCTGATTTCATTGGTCCATGGCAGGGCCTGGTGACTGAGGTGCAGCCAGGGTTGAGGAATGAGACAGACAGTTGCTGAGGGAAATGCAATTAGAGGGGCAAGAATAACGTGAATGAAGCGAGCCAGGCTATTGTCAAATTTACGTAGCTTTACCCCTGGACACTGTCCCATTGGTGAGACAGACGCTGGGAGAGTCACCCAATCTTTCACCCTCAGCCGCATGCCACCCCTCTCCCTGCCTTAGTCAAGCTTAATAAGAGCGGTAGTAGTAAGGGCTGTTTCTGAGCAACGACCAGAGACACAGTCACGTTCAAAGCACCTTATGGAAAATAAGCTGCAGAGAAATAAGTTGCACAGGATGACACAGCTCATAACCAGGAATCACCCCGGGTCAATCCTATTTGAAAGCCTTACACCCTTACTACTGCCCAGTAAAGATAGTCTGCTTCGTCTCCTTCCAGCCATCACCCCAGGAGGCAGGCAGGCTGGAATGAATAGTTGTGGGGTGATGGTCAGGGGTCATGATCCATTTGGCCAAACTTTTACTGCAAAACTACTACGTGCTTGGCACTGAATATACTAAGGTACGCATTCAGAGATCTCTGACCATGTGGTCGGGGAAGGCAAATAAGAAAACATAAGAAACGCTGAAGTTACGTAGGCTCTATACCACAAGTCCGTGAGATGTGTGTCTGAGGAGTTGGTAAAGGTAAGATAATAATGTCTGTTCCAGTGAAGGGGCTTAGCATAGATAGCCTCCCGAATCGTTTTTCTAGTGTTTCTATTTCCATTGTTGTCTTTACGTTGTTGTACATTTAAATCCTTAGGCTAGCATTTTTGTATATGGTCTAACATGTTTTCTTCTACCAATTATTAGAGCCTTTTCAGTATCTACTGATATCAGTTTTTCCCCTTCAATTTCCTGATGTATCTCATTTTCTTTGTAGATTTTAATATTAAACTGCCCTTTCATGCCTGGAATGTATTCATGAATGAAATTGGATTTCTATGACTTTGTTAGTTGGTTTATTATTCTTATAAGGTTTCTTTCTGTAGCCTTATTAAATTTGGGAGGGTTCTGATTTCCCCCTAAGGTCTTGAAATATTTAGTAGGAATGTACTTTAAAGGTTATATAGAATTTAGTTCAAATCTTTCTCGTCCTGGTGCCTTTTCAAATGGTGTATTTAATTATATCACAAACCTCTTCAAAATTTTTCATTTACATTTTCTACATTGTATGCAGCTAATGACCCAAAACAAAGTTTAAGTTATCTTTTGTGTTGATTCGTTTATCATTATTAAGTGTAATGCTATTTGTTTTAAACTGCTTCATCTGATATTAGTATAGCTATGCCAGGATTTTTACGTTGTCATTTTCTGGATATATCCTATTCCATCCTATATACTGTCAAACTCCTTTCTGACTTAATATTAAGTACATTGTAAGAAGCATATAAAGTTGTTTTGTTTTTATCTAGTCAATCTGTCTTTTTTTGTTTAAACTTCTTTTTTTGAAGATTGCCATTTTTTTAAATAAATTTATTTCTGGCTCTGTTGGGTCTTCGTTGCTGCGCGCGGGCTTTTTCCAGTTGTGGCGAGCAGGAGCTGCTCTTCATCGTGGTGCGCGGGCTTCTCATTACAGTGGCTTCTCTTGTGCAGAACATGGACTCTAGGCGTGAGAGCTTCAGTAGTTGTGGCTCACAGGCTCTAGAGCCCAGGCTCAGCAGTTGTGGCGCATGGGCTTAGTTGCTCCATGGCATGTGGCATCTTCCCGGACCAGGGCTCAAACCCGTGTCCCCTGCATTGGCAGGCAGATTCTTAACCACTGCACCACCAGGGAAGTCCCCAATCTGTCTTTTAATTGGAATATTTAGTTCATTTACATTTAATGTAACCCAGATATATTGGGCTTAAATTTACCCTCTTACAATTTTCTTTTTATTTCCCATTTATTCTATATTCCAGATTCTCTCCATTCTTGCCTTCTTTTAGACTAATCATGTGTTAATTCATTATTCCCCTTTATAAGCTTAAGTTATCCCATTCTTTTAAATCCTTTTAGTGATTACAGCATTCATTTTTGACCTAAAGGAGGCTAATACAAATTACTTGTATCACGTTTGTTTGTTTGTTTATGGCTGTGTTGGGTCCTCATTGCTACACTCAGTCTTTCCTTAGTTGCAGTGAGGGGGGGGTTACTCTTCACTGAGGTGTGCAGGCTTCTCACTGCAGTGGCTTCTCTTGTTGCGGACCATGGGCTCTAGGTGTACGGGCTTCAGTGGTTGTGGCACGCGGGCTCTAGAGCACAGGCTCAGTAGTTGTGGCACATGGGCTTGTCCCCTGAATTTGCAGGGGGATTCTTAACCACTGTGCCACCAGGGAAGCCCCTTATCTCTTCTTAAATGATGCAAAAACCTTAGAATATTTAACTCAATTTTGTTATTTTTATAACAAAAAACTTTTATAACATTTTTATTTTGCCTTCATTTTAAGCATATTTTTGTTCAGTATAGAATTCAAATTTGGCAGTTATCTTTTTTCAGCAATTTATGGGTAACATTCTAAAGTTCTAGTTTATATTGCTTCTTTGCGAGAACTCTGCTGTCAGACTTACTGTTGTTCCTTAGAACAGGGGGGGTCCCCAACACCCGGGCCATAAACCAGTACCAGTCTGCAGCCTGTGAGGAACCGAGCCACACAGCAGGAGGTGAGCAGCGGGCGGCGAGAGAGTGAAGCTTCAACTGCCTCTCCCTATCGCTCTCATTACTGCCTGAACCATCCCCCCGCCCCTTCCCCCTGTCCGTGGAAAAATTGTCTTCCACGAAACTGGTCCCTGGTGCCAAAAAGTTTGGGGACCGCTGCCTGAGAAACTTTCATCTCTTACCACCCTCTGCTGCTTTGGGATTTTTTCTTTGTATTTTAGTAATTTTACTATGATGTTGCCTAGATGTGGGTTAGTTCTGGTCTTAACCTACATGGTGTTTGTACTGATTCTTAAGTTTGTAGCTCAATGCCTTTTGTCAGTTGGGGAGAACTCTTGACCGTTATCTTTTCAAATACTGCTTCTGCCCCATTCTCCCTTCCCCCACCCACTTCTTAGACTCCAATTTCTTGTATGGTAGAACTTTTACCCATGTTTATGACTCTTAAATGCTTTTCTACATTTTTCACCTTTTTTCAGTTCTTGAGTCTGGATAATTTTACTGATTTTTCTTCTCCTGGGTTATTAATCCTCTCACCAGCTATTTCTAATTTGCTATTTAAACCTATATACTTTATTTTTAATTCGGTACTGCATGTTTAGTTTCAGAATTGCCACTTGATTCTTTTTATAGATTCTGGTTCTCTGGAATAACTCTCCATGTTTTCATCTATTTTCTTAAATACTCATCACAGGTATCTCGGTATCTGAGTAACCTGGGAATTTCTATTTTCTGGGGTCTTCTTCTGCTTGGTTCTGTCAGCTGGTAAGCCTGGTAATTTTATTAAACACTGACAATGGGGGAGAAAAATGTGGATACTCCACTGATGTTCTCATTCTTCAGACAGGGGTCCTTTAACTTTAGCAGGCAGTTAGAATAGATCCCCTAAATCCAATCAGGGATTAAGCTAGGTTTAGGCTGAGTTTTTGTAACCACTGGTCTGTTTTCAGTTTGCCCTTACACCTGGGATATATTCCTCCATGAGCTCAGATGGAGGACCAAGGTGTTCTCCATTTTGAAGAGCCCTCAACTCCAGTTTCTGTCTCCTCAGCCCTATAAGGCTGCTGCTAACTCTTTTTGAAAATTTTTTAATTGGGAGTACAGTTGATTTACAATGTCATGTTAGTTTCTGCTATACAGCTAAGTGAATCAGGGGCTTCCCTGGTGGCACAGTGGTTAAGAATCCGCCTGCCAATGCAGGGGACACCGGTTCGAGCCCTGGTCCGGGAAGATCCCACATGCCGCGGAGCAAATAAGCCCGTGCACCACACCTACTGAGCCTGCGCTCTAGAGCCCGCAAGCCACAACTACTGAGCCCGTGTGCCACAATTACTGAAGCCCACACACCTAGAGCCCGTGCTCCACAACAAGAGAAGCCACCACAATGAGAAGCCCGCGCACCGTAACGAAGAGTAGCCCCCGCTCGCCACAACTAGAGAAAGCCCACACACAGCAAAGACACAACACAGGCAAAGATAAATTAATTAAAAAGTCAATCAGTTATCCATATCCACTCTTTTTTAGATTCTTTACCCATATAGGTCATTACAGAGAATTGAGTAGACTTTCCTTCTCTAGAGTAGTGTGTATATGTCTCTACTCAACCTCTCCATCTGTTCTTCTAACAAGTTGGTAAGCGCCTTAAAGGGAAAGGAGGCTCATACTATTACCTTACTTTTTTCCTCTTCCTTTCACTCCAGAATCCTAACCCCTGAAATCCTGACTGCTTAGACAGCCCTAACACCAGTTTTTGATCTCCCAATCCCCGCTGAGACACAGTTTGGGGCCTTGAATTTTGCTTTATTTGACACTAATATTCCATATCCTCCTCCTCGTTGGAATCTTTCCAGGCTATCTTTTCTCACCTCTTCATTTTTAATATCTTTGTTCTTTTGTTTAATAAACATATTTTCACAAGTAACTTACAGATGGATTTTTTTAAATAAAATCTGACAGTCTCTGCCTTTTGATATTGAAAGTCAGCCTGTCTCCATTTACTGTGACCATTGACATAATTGGTTTTATTCCTCCCGTTTTACATTCATCATGTATCTTTCTTTGTAAGAGTTCATTTTCTTCCCCATTTCATGTTTGCTGACTTACACAATGTTTTCTTCATTTCCCTCGCCCCATCCCATTAGTTTGAATTTCTACTTGGCTTTTCCACTCCTTCGTGATTATAGTCCCATCCCAAATAATCATTACACTGATATTTCTATTATTATATACAAAATAAATAACCCCACTAAATCGTTTTATTTCCTCATTCACCCCGAGTCCCAATTCATAGGTTTTTCTATTATTTTAAAGTAACCTAGTGGTACAATAGATCTTTTTTAAGTCAAAAAATGCAGAAACCATAAAGATCGATATAGACATGGCTGACTACACTAGAAATAGTACATTTTATGTGGCTAAAATCAATATAAACAAAGTCGAAAGAAAAATTTCAATGTCTGTGAATAACAGACCAAGGGTTGCTACCCTTAACATACAAAGAGCACCCACATTTTGATAAAAAATGAAAAGACAAGCAACCCAACAGGGAAATAAGCAAACTATATGAACAGGCAATTCACAGAAAGTTAAAATGGACAAAGTTCATGAGAAACGCTCAGCCTTTTTACAGTCATGGAAATGTAATTTAAGACAACAATGCAGTACTATCACCCATCTGATTGGCAACATTAAAATGAGTGAAAACACCCACTGCAGTTTTGGATATGATGCCCTATGTACTCAGATTCTGTTTGTGTGAATTTGAATTGTTTGTTCTTGGACAATCTAGCAAGAGTTATTCACTATTAAAATTTGACCTACCAACCCCACTTGAGAGAATCTGTTCTACAGAAACACAAAAGTACACTTAAGAATCTATGGGAATTTGGGGAAATAGCAGAAAAATGGAAAGGCTAGGTCATGGTTGAATGTATTATTTTTGCCTAAATTATGGAATATTTTGCAGCTCTTAAAAATATCGAGTTGGGGTTATTTGATATTCCACCGGAGGAATGTTAAGTGCAAAAAAATAAAATAAGTTTCAGTGTGGTATGCACGGTCTGGGCCCATTCGGGTAAGATAATAGTAATGATATATGGATACATTTACATATTAGCACTGAGAAACTACTGAAAGATTTCACACTTGTCAAGAAGGTAAAATTAGCCATAAGAACGAAATAATGCCATTTACAGCAACATGGATGGACCTAGAGATTGTCATACTGAGTGAAGTAAGTCAGACAGAGAAAGACAAATACCATATGATATCGCTTACATGTGGAATCTAAAAAAGGGTACCAGTGAACTTATCTACAAAACAGAAACAGTGTTACAAATGTAGAAAATAAACTTATGGTTACAGGGGGTAAGGGATGGGGAGGGATAAATTGGGATTGGCATATACACACTACTACATATAAAATAGATAACTAATAAGGACCTACCATACACCTGAAACTAACACAACATTGTAAATCAACTAGACTCCAATAAAAATTTTAAAAGAAATGTATACAACATAAAAAAGGTAAAATTAAAATGATAGGATTGTTATATTTTCCCTTATATATTTCTGTATAGTTTTGCCACAAGTATGATGATGATAAAAGTGCTTTAGATGATCAAGAATGAAACAGTTACACCTGCATCATGGGAGGGAGGGCTCTATGGAGGAGGTGGCTGACCCCCAAAGTCTGCGAGGATCTAACAGACGGCAACCTTGGTGACCACATCATAGATTACTCAAGTTTTCTTGCACTGAGTATTTCTGAAATTAGCCTCTTCTTTCCCCTCCTTACTGCAACCGGCTTGGTCGTCTTATTTTCGCCAAGGCTTCTATCTAACTCTGAGGAAAATGAACATAATTACGAATCAATTGAGTTTTCTACTTGTGAGCTTCTCTGAGTAAAGAAGTGATAAGAGTAAAGATTGAAGCATTAGATTAAGAATGATCCTGAGGTTCTCTGGATTTCATTTTGCCTTCATAAACCCAGTTCCCTTGATCAGGGGAAACCATGACTTCAACTACAACATATAAAATGAGCAAACATTTTCCTCGTGATGATTGCCTTGCTAATGCCATGTGAGAAGAGAAAGTAGATGCTACTTATTCCTTGACCATCCTTAGCAGGTTAAAGTACATATTAGATAGAAAATGTGAAAATGACTATTTTCACATTGTCATATCCTGACAAGCAAGCAAAGACACCAATTTAATTTTTTTCTTGTGCTCATTTCATTGCAGAAATATATTTGCAGCTCATAGAGTAATTGTGAAGTATCGTGAGTGTAAATTAGATTTTTTTCCTCAACGCTAAGCATGACTTTCTATTTTATGCACTATTACTTTTACAATAGAAGAGACAAGCTGTGTCCATTTATTTTGTCCTTTGCCTTCACAAACTGGGACACCACACATAGAACCCTAAACTAAATGCTTAGAGCACTGGGTCCAACCTCATGCCTTCAGGCAGGTCAAAAAACCTACCTTCCTAGACAGTGCGGCTGAATAAGGCAGGTTTGAGGGAGAGTGAAAATGATATATGTCACTATAGTTTTAAATTGTATTTATCTGATCATATAGTATTCTGAGGATCTTTTCATGTTTGTGAGCAAATGTATATTATGTTTTCTATGGTTGGCTGCTTAGTTTTTGCTGTAGAATTTGGTGGTTATAAGCAAGAGCCTGGAGCCAAATATCTGGCTCTGTCCCCATAAGCTGTGTAACCTTGGGCAAGTTACTTAACCTCTCTGCACCTTCAGTTCCTGATGAATAAATGATAATAACAGTACATATATTGGTGAGGTTGCTTTAATGATTAAATAAATACAGCATTTGTCTCATAAATGTTAAGAGCTGACAACATCATTTGAACTCCTTTCTGTCAGGTTCTTGGACTTTTCCTAACATAAAATAGAAGAATTAACTTTTTGTCTGTATTTTCACGATTTGTGTATTCCCAGTGTGTTGTCACTTGCCATTGTTTATAGTGGTTTTCTTTTCCCCCACATGGACTTTTATGTAATTTTATCTATAAATGTTCTTTTCTCCTTTACAGCTTCTGAGTTTTGAATCATGACTAAAATTGCCTTTCCCACTGCAAAGTTATAAGAGGAATTCTTCCATATTTTCTTCCATTATTTTTATGGTTTTGTTTTATACATTTAAGTCTTTGACCCATTCAGGATTTAACCTGTGGTTCAATCTTATTATTTCTACACAGCTACTCATTACATCACTTATTTCCCCCACTGATTTGATATGTCACCTTTAGTACACTCAGTTCTCATGTATGGATTTGGGTTTATTTCTAGACTTTATATTCTATTGATCAGTCTGCTAATTTACTTGCAGTATATTTTTAATTGAGGATATGTAATATGGCTTTTATTATCTCTTAAATCTAGTATTCCTTCATTGCTTTCTTTCAGACTTTTCCTGACCATTTTCATTTGCTTCTTTGAGTCTTTTAGGAATGAGCTTCTATCTAGTCCAAGGAAAGAAAATTTTATTAGAGCTGTGTGTAACTTTTTAAGTCAACTTTCTAGACCTTTTTCCTGGCATACCTGTGTACTATTTTTGGACTTATTTTTTGTGGTTTGTAAGCAGCCTCAAATTCTATATGGAATAAAGTAAAAGTATATAAACAAATAAAACCTAAAATTTTAGCACTTAGGTTTAAAAATTTTTGAATGCATGTTTAGGTCCAAAAGGAATAATAGTGAAATATGTATGTTGAGTATTCCTATCATACCATATCTTCTGGGGGAAAAATGGCTTGGAAAAACACAAAACAAATTAGCTGAATAAAATGGGCTCAAAACCAGATGGTGTTCTGTTGCCTTTTAGAGTGGGGGACATCCCTAACTCCACTGTCAGAAATAAATATATCTGAGGAGCCCACTTTGGAGTCTCTCCTCTAGGACATTACAGGTTTAGGCCCGGGTCCCTTACTGCCAGGAGTCAGCCTAGGAACTGGGTTTCAGATACTCATCATGCAACCAAGACAGGAAAGGACTTGGGTTACCTGTTCTCTCTCCCCCTGCTTAGAGATCACATTGTAGGTGAGCATCTACCGAGATACAAAAGGAAACTTGTGAAGAATTAGTCTAAGTCGCCTTTCCCTCAGTTTCTCTATCTTCTAATTTCTCTCCTGGGTGACGTAAAATCGCCTCCCCGTTTTCCCCATCTTTTTTGTCCCTGCCACGATGCATTAGCGCATCAGAGGTCCGGGAAGGAGCTCTGGGCACTGCCGCAGCCTGCAGGTGAGCAGGTTGGTGTCCAGGAGCAGGGATGCTCACAGCCGTGGCGAGAGGGGGCTGCTGGCCTTCCCTAGGGTGCTTCAGCACCAGAGAGCTGCCAAGGAGCCAGCTGTCACTGTCACTGCGCTGAAACAAAGCCTCTGCAGGGCCGCCACTCAGCCCATCTCCTTCTCTTGACCCCTGAGTGCAGCGGTCCTGTCCCTTTCTGTACACGGGTGCAGGGAATTTAGGGACATCTCCCCCACCAGACCACCTCTTCTCATACTTCAGCACATAACATCACGAAAAAGACTGTGCTCTTGGAGGATGTGTCCTTGGGTGTCCTTCAGGACACCGTCCCATGGGTAAGAGGAGACTTACTGGCCTGGGCAGCTCAGAGCCTTCCAGAGTGACAGCTGGCTTCTCTCTGCATGGCAGACTCTAGCCATAGCCACGGGACTATGTGCTGAATTAAACAGCAGTTAGTAGCATACACTCTCCACGGCCACGGGAAACTGGTGGGCAAAATTAAGAAATGACCCAATGAAAAAGAATCGCTTTATCCTTTGTTAATTTGACCTTCGTCATTGACTGAGTTTCTTGGCTTTTGGCTCATCATTCTTCCAAGGAGAAGAAGTTAGAGGAGGAAGCAAAGGACTGGGACTCCTGTTGCTTCTGGCCACTTAAAGCGGAGGACTACCATCCACATATCGCCCCCTCCTGCCCTTGGACTGTGTCAGAAACTCACAGGCTATGGAGGCATATACTTGCTCCAAATCTATCCATCCCTTTTGGGCCCGCAGGTAGGAATCTTCACTAAGTCAGGAGCGATAGCAGATCATCTGATCCATTTGTTATCACCCGCACTCTTTGTGCCCTGGTACCTGTTCTTTCAGTGGCCTAACAAAACGCCAGCCCTGCACAACCAGACTTTACTGTTGCTGTGTTCTGTAACCAAGCGCTCCTGGAGAAAAAGTCACATGCTGTGAATAGGACACCACCTATCTGTGGTTTCCAACCTTGCCTCGACTCTCATTGCTATCAATCCTTTTGCTTTATCCTTAGTGGATTTTTTTCAAGTCTTTTTCCTATTCAAGTCTTCTTAGCAACCAGAGGTGCCATTCTCTAAGCAGACAATCTTACTCCCTTTTGTCCTAAGGGGCCGTCAGGCACAATTCGTTTTCTGTTTCTACTCCCACGTGCCAACTCCACTTTTCAGTTCTCAATTTCCAAATGGGTATCCCAAGAAGACGCAGGTTCTTCCGTACTTTGTCTCTACCTCCTATCCCTCCCAGAAGAATCTTTCCTGACTTCTCTCCATCTCCCTCCCCGATTTATTTTAATTCCCTCTGAAGATTCTACTCATTTGCTCCATTTTGTCACCTCTCGTTTGTACCTCTCCAAGCACCATCCAGCTTTGACCTCCCTCCTTTTTACTGTTCTTCAAGGTCACCAAAACCTTCCTGATTCCCAATTAAATCCAAAAGGTTGTTTCTATTTTAATAATGTACTCAGGTAATACATGAATACATCCTCAAAGGGAGAAAGTCAAATGGCTCCCACTACAGGGAATAGAAGTGAACTTGCCCTTCATCGCTCCCTGTGTCTCCAGACCAGCACCCACAGGTACTGTGCAGACCTTGAACTTCTCTGGGACCGTTCAATGTGGAGCATAGCAGGAGAGGAGGGAGTGTTGCCAAGCAAAGCCCCCTCAGTCCCCTTCTACTGGTATATCCTTCGACTCCGGGCTTGCATATCAAGCTATGCCCTCCAGACCCTGCTGAGCTCTGCTGCAGTTTTTTCTTTCGTTTTGGCCCTTTCTTCAACTTCTACTTCTCTCTAAACCAGGTCCCACTGCTGTCTTCCAGAGATTCCTCCATCATTTGTGAAATACTAACGAGATGACTTTTTCATGGGTTATAACTTATTCTGATCAATGTGCTTTATCTTTTCTAATCATTAAATGGAATTTTAGGAGGGAGTAGAGACACATGGACACTGCTTGGATACTATCTTGATCCAAATTTTATTTATACATATCATACCTTATCTACTATTCTTTTATGCATTTATTTGTGTGTATTGACGTCTCCTCTTCGAAACTGTCTCCTTCCTCATCACCTTTCTCCTCCCTCTCTGATCAGTTGCTTTGGTAAGCTCCTTTTTGTCTTATTCCTTATATGGTAGTTCCCTAGAGATCCATTCTCTACCTTCTCATTTTTTCTCCTCCTTGCTTTTGCTGGGTCCTTTCCATTTCCATGGATTCAGCTATTAGCAGAACACTGACGAACTAACAAATCTGTATTCCAGCCCTCAGTGCTCCCCAGGGCTTCCAACTCCTGCATCCAACTATGTGCTTCTAGCCAGAAGGCCCACGGGAACCCCAGTCTTACCAGATCAAAAGCTGTGCTCATCGTCTGCCATTCCTCCTCCTGAAATCCCCATCTTAGAACACGGCATTAATATCTGCTCAGTCACTCGATGCCCAAAATTCCTCCCCTTGCTTACCTCCACATCTAAGCAATTGACTAGTCCTTTGGCTTTTTGGGTGTCACTTGCTAGTTGTTGCATACATCAGCCTTCTCTCCTTTCATTCAGCCCCATCTGTCCTGTGACACTGCACACATTTCCCTGTCCACAGGGTTTGGGGTTTTCCCGTTTTTTGTTTTGTTTTTGCCATCAGCCTCCACCTTGTCACCAAAGTCACCATATGAAATAAAGGTTTAACTAAATCACTCTCTTGTTGGAAACCCTTGAATGCCTTTGCTGCCAACGGATTATAGATTCTTCAGTGAGAGACACAAGGCCCTGTAAGTATGTTCCCTGTCCACTCTTCCATTTCATCTCCCACCATACTTTGCCTCACATTTTCTTCTCCAGTTACAATACACTGCCCCTAATTCCCACGTCATTTCACCTTAATTTTTGCATCTTCTGCTTCAAATGCCTTCTCATCTCCTTGCTTGGCTAATTTCTACTATTCTTTCGGCACCACCTCCTCCAGGAAGCCTTCTTGGTTTTTTTTTTTTTAATTTGGAAACAACCAACATTTTATTATCTTTCCAGCTCTGTGGGTTGACTTGGCCTCCACTGGGTGCTTTTCTGCTCCATGTGCTGTTGGCTGGGCCTCTAGTGGACAATCTGAACTGGACATCTGCCATGGAGAACTCACATGGCTGGTGGTTGACGCCAGCTGTCGGCTGGGAGCTGAGCTGGGGCCAGACACTGAGTGTCTCAGTTCTCCTTCTCCTCCAAGGAGCCTTGGGCCCCTCACAGCATGGTGACTGTGTTCCAAGGAGTGGAAGCTGCCAGGCTCAGGAAGCCTTCTTGATTTCTCCCGTTTCTCCAAGGATTAGGTACTTGCCCTGCTTGGAGTCTTCCACAACCTCTACATGCATTATCTTTTCACATGTTATAACCATCTGTTTGTTCCCTCACCAGATGAGTTCCCAGAGAAAAAAAAATACATACTTCCTCTTAAGCCCAAGTTATATAATAGATAATGCCTATCCAAAAATTAATTTCTAGAGTCAGAGGCTGAAAGCATCTTTAAGAAACTTATTTCCTTGTGCGCTTGGTTTCAAAAACCTATTTTTAGATTGCTTTCCCCATAATCTAACTACTTTTATTTTTCTACTTAATACCAATCATGTTGTGGTTATTCTAAATGCCTAATTAGTAGGGTCTGTAAGAAAGATGTGGAATTTTTTCCCCACCAGATGGTGAGTTTGAGTTTGAGATTTTAAGACCTATTTGTAAAGTGTAGGACAATCGTCCCACTCCTAAGCCCAGTTCTCTCAAGTCAGAATCTACATAGCATCTCAGGGTAGTTTTCCATTGGCTGTTTTTTTTTTTAAACTCATTATGAGAAGGCAGGTAATGTGTCTCTTAGAGGCCTCATGGGTCTCCCAGGCAGAATCTCACTGTTGCAGCTGGACATCAGTGGGGTGTCCACATTCTACAGTCCAGACATCAACTTTGCAAGTTCAGATTTTTCCCCTGCTTTGCCCAGGAATAATCACACTCTGGGAAGTTGACTTACAAGAGTCAAATTCCAATAAGCTGACTTATTTAATACATAGGTAATATATACCCATTTTCCTGGACCCATTCACCGGCCTGGGAGTCTCCTTCCTGGCAGGGCAATCCTTTCAGAGAGCCGTACAAAATAGCAATGTGAAGTAAGGGAGGATCCGTAATGGGCCAGAGGCAGTACAAGCACGTGAGGGACACAGTGAGAACTGAATATACAAGCATGTAGCAAAGGGTTTGACGCATACATTTAAGCTTTTTTAAAATGTGAATCAAAATATAAGTACACAGCAAAGGGCTTTACAGTCTAATGGAGGAAGATCTGTAACAGAAACCAGAATTTGCCATTATAATAAAAATGAAAAGAACTCAGCAGAATTGGGGATGAGAAAAGGTTGTATGAAAACAGACATTTGAGTTGAGCTTTGAAAAAGGGGAAAAAGTTGGGAAAATGGAGAATGAGACAGAACTCTCCAGAAAGAGAATAATGCAGGCAAAAGACATGATATAGCTTGATAAACAAAGGATTGAGATATCAAAATATCCTTTAAAGGATGTCTAAATTCATCTAACTCTAATGAGTTGGATGCCCTTTTCCATTCTAGGGATATTTGTCTTTAAATAAGCAAGACCGGTCATCAAGTATCAGAACATCTTTCCCCTGGACAGCACTGAAAGAATGCTGAAGATTTCTTAGCTCTCGGACTCTTTCAATATTTCATCTCAGTCATCAAAATAGTCCATTATATATAAACGTTATGGCTCTAAGACTGCTTGCATTAGTCATGTTACAGGTGCTGGCTAAGAGAGGCACCTTGGAGTCTCAGATAAACAGGAAGTTATGTTTTTATCAGAAACATTTTCAAAACTTTCTTCTACAGAGTTGCTTCTGGGAAGAATTCTACAGATGAAGAGTTTCATCCATTTTATTGTGATCCTTCTTGATTTTAATTCTAGAAGGTGGCACCTTCTGGTCTTGCCCTGTATTCTGCTCTCTTGCTTAGTGGGGGGTAACAGCTTTTAGTTTTGGCCACAGAGTCCGGAAGTATGAAGTATGCTGGTACTTTAAAATGTCTTCCTAAATTTAGTTTCTAATCTAGCCTCATATTTCTTATTTTTTAAGTTAAAGCTTGATTTCAGGAGTTAGGACTGTTGGCTATGGTGGGGTGTAGAGGTGGATAGAAACTTTTGCTTAATTCCTATTAGAATATGCCCATGGGAACCTTTATGATAAGTTATCAATTCTTGCCATTATCTTAGATTTTTAAAACATTTCCAAAATTACTTACATTTCTCTATATTCTATAGGATGGATTCTTTTTCATATTCCTATTCCTTTTTAACTCCCAGATGAACCATTGTAATGGTTTATATGGGTGACCTTGTTTACAAGCTGTACTCCGATGGTTAAAACATGACCAAGCTAATGCCCACTGTGTGTTTTATTCAAAGAAACCACCCAGTTTTTCCATTTGATATAGGAACTTTGGAAACCACCCAGTTGATATAGAAACCAAAAGTCTGTCTACTCAGGGGCTCTCTTTTTTCCTCTAATACAGCAATTAACCCACCTATTGGGTAAGGGCTGTTGCTTATTCAACTTTTTGTTTCATCCCATGAAAGATATTCAAGCCTGTCTGGAAGAAAGCTGATCTCCATTTATTGTTTGTCTTCGGCACACTGGTTATTGTGTCTATTTCTGCTTTAGGCCCTGGCTTCTGAACCCCTGGTAGATGTCCGTGATGTACCACAAACCATGTACCTGTGGTTTCTCTACTTAAAGGGAAAGGAGAGATGCCTTTTATGTTTCTCAGCTACCCCAACTCGCCAACGTCTTCCCATACAAGAGTGTGTCAGCGTTCTGTTGTGGCTCCAACCATTCTATTCAGGCATCATCATTCTTGGATGTGCACTGAGCCATCATGCTTTGGACGGTTGGGATGCAGAGACAACAACCCTGCCCTTCTATCAGTGTGTTTAACTGACATGTTCCCCAGATATACTTGAAGACAGCATCCCGGTTGGTTTTGTCTCCTAAAGACATCTATCTGACCCATATAAGATGGAAAAAATGTCTAGATTTAACCACATATAGGCGCTCAATTATGCTTGTTGATTGAATAAATAAAAGGAATGAATGAACAAAGAAAGGAGAGAAAAAAGAAGACGAGGATAGGAAAATAAAGGGAGAAGAGAAACAGGGTTTCCTAGAAGCCCTTGTAATTTTTCCCTGATAGCAAGTCATCTTTAGAATGTCCACCTGTGCCCATTTTGCATCTGGGGGCGTCACCTGGCAAAGGACAGCAAATGAAAATTTACAAGAACATCTCGATTGTAGCTTCTCTAGTATTTTCACAGATTTAGTGTCTGTTTCCATAGAAACAGGTTTGGCAAGACTTGTCATAGACGCTAAGAATGCGAGACACATACCATGAAAATTTCACATTCTAACTTCAAGCAAAGCTAACTCATGGTTTTATCTTTTCAGTAACTTAGTGCTTTAAACTCAGCATCAGAGAGCCTTATTAAGAAGTAGTTTCATTACATTAACGAGGGTTTCACTTTTAACTGTTTATGTATATCATAAAAGTGAAAGCCATTACAGGAGCAGTGTTACGAGGGAATGTCCTCGGGGGAGTGGAGAACTTTGGGATACCGGGTATGGCTTTCAGAACGAAGTCTCCACCAGCCACCCTTTCCTCAGTGAATGGTCTTAGCCAGCACTTGCTCACCTGCCTGTGTTGTTTTCTTCACGTTTGGCTAAACCGTTTATAAGTGTTAGAAAAAACTGAGTTTCAGAAAACTGAAAGACTCAAAGATAAACAGTGAACTAGTTCTCTAAGCATCCCTCATAACCACTCTCAGACCAGTTTCTGAAACAATGGGAAAGACACAAAAACAATGACCCATCACTGAAGACCCTTTCACCCTTGGACGAGAAAATATTGCTGTGAAGGATGACTTTTCTCTAAGGAAACAATGGAAGTGTGTTAGAATCACAGGAAAGTGCATATTCTTAGGGCCCACTCCCAGATAATCTGATTCAGGAGAAACCAAAGGGAAGCCCAAGAATTGGTGTGCACCAAGAAGCACTGTCTGAGCTATCAGTTTAGAATTGGGATGGACCTTTTAATGTCTATTCTCAGGGATCGCCTCACATATGCACTTTCTAAAATTTCAGATAAGTACATTGCACGTACCCTTGTTTGCAACGAACCAATGATAGTGTTGCACAGAGCTGTCAACCCATGCAGTAGAGCATACTGGGTTTTTAACCTCTCAGATGCCGGGAGGGGTCATGTCTTATTGTCTCTGATTCACTCATCACTAGCACAGTAGGCACTTGATAAATGCTGGCAAAACTGACCATACATGAGCCAATCCTGATTTCCTCAACCAAGTGCATTGGCCTTGATTCTTTATAATCTTTTATCTTTGATTTAAAATCTAAATTTAAGAACGGTTTTCATTCCAAACTGGTCAAGGTAACAAGATACCTTCTCACATTTCAAAGAGCACCATAATATTTTAAAGCTATCATTGCACATCATAAACATTACCAGAATTGAAGAGGAAGAAATAAAAGATACGACTGAAGTGATTTCCCTGGAGGTCTTTTGAAATCATAAGACTTATGTGGGATTTGTCTAGAATTAAATCACATTTTGATAATCCTTTCCGGCTCTATAATATTTTCTACTGTCAGGTGTCAATACCTAAGATTGTCAGCAAGCCGTTGAACAGGCTTTTGTTCTGGTACAGAGGGACTCTATTCGATCTTCAGAACTACGCTTAGAGCAAGTTGGGTGCCAAGATACAGAGAAAGGCACTGAAACCTCTCAGTGGCCTGACCAAGACAGGTGGTGTTATCTCCAACTCCCATCCATTTGCCTACCTGGAGAGTCTGCTAACACTTTGTAATTATTGATATTTTGAAATAGAGTTGGTTTGGGTCAATAAATCACAGACCCTATCGAGAGAATAATGCTAAAAAGTCTATTTTCAGAATGATTTGCTTGTTTTTCTTTTTCCATAATGGTTGAATGCAGAGCAGACAATTGATTATTTAGCAACCCAGTCAGTGGCTCAGCAGCCTGAATTAGGCCAGGAGGGGACTGATGGACCAGAAGGGGTTCTCTTTTAATCCAGCTTCAAGTGATAAAAGACAGGGTTTTGCGGTTGATTTCCTTTTTTGTTTTTCAGGTCAAAAATGGACCTGTTTAGTTTATGGGCTTTTAACAGATTTTTCACAAGATATGAAATATGAATCAGGTTGCATTTATATTTCTTGAGAAAGCTTTTTCTGCGTTAAGCTTCTAGCATGCAGAAAAGTCTAATTACTGATAAGCTGAAATAATTCTCACAGTGTAAAATACCCTAAAAGTTGAAGGAGGAGAGAAGGGATGACGGGTTTGGTTAATTTAGTATTAACAGCAATACGCTGACAACATTTTGAAGATGAATCTTCCAGCACCAAGCTCCTCTGGCTATAACACATTGTCATGCACGTACAGCACTGGATATGAGCAAAGTATTAAGACCCAGGCAACCTGGGCTACTATCCGGCTTTCTTCAGAATACAGGCTGTGTATATGTTTCCTCACTTGTAAAATGAGTTTGGACTACCTATTTCCTAACTCTATAGTCCTATAGTTATATAAAAGGAACCCTCAAGTCTCGGCATTAAATGAGAATATTTCATGAGATCCCAAGCAACACTTAATTGGAGTTTAACTTATAACACCTTTAAACCACTGATTTAACTCTGCTGTCGTTAATTGTAGCCCAATTTAGACATGTCTTCAGACTAAAATTGAATATAATTGATACACCTCCAGGATAAAGGGAATCTAGTTCAAAACACCAGCATTACTTTGCACAATAGGTAATTACTAGAGAGAAAGTACTGAGCCCACCAATATGTTTCACTTTTCCTTTTTCGAAAAAATTAAAGCAACAGCATTAGAAATATATTATTCCTAGAACTGTTTTTGTTTTGACTCCCACATAAAATGTATTTTAGCAAAGATATTATATATGCTATTCTATATTCTGATACATCATATAATGTTGTATTAATGTGTTTTTATTTTTCCATATGGGCTTCATAATTATGATTTTAATGGCTACAAGTTATTCCCTCATGTTGATATAGTCTATTAGCCATTTTCCCAATTCCCAACTAATTTTCCAACTAGTTTTGACTAATAAAGTAGTGTATTCAAAACAGTAGTTTGGCATATAATTTGATCTTATTCTATCCCCACAGTAGTCTATTTGTCCTTTTAGTTTCACTTGCCTATAATTACCTCAGATATATGTACTTTGGTCCCAATGATTTTACTATTTTAGTTTTAAAACTCCCTTGACCAATTTAGAAGCAAAATTATTTAAAAGTCACAAACGAAAGATATGTACATTTAAACAAATTATGGTTAAATAACAAATTTGCCATTTTCAGTATACAATTTAGGAGTATTATATTCATAGTCTTATGCAACCATTACCATTATGTACTTCTAGACTTATCACCCCGAACAGAAACCCTGAACCATTAAGCAATTATTCCCCATTCCTTCCTTCCCCAGCCCCTGGTAACCTCCGATCTACTTTGGATATGAATTTATCCATTCTAGGTATTTCATGTAAGTGAAACTTTGTCCTTTTTTGTCTGGTTTATTTCACTTGTCATGTCTTCAAGGTTCATCTATGTTATAGCACGTTATCAGAACTTTATTCCTTTTTATAGCTGAATAGCCCATTGCATGTACATTTTCTGTTGGACAGTTGGGTTGTTCCCATCCTTCAGCTATTGTGAATGATGCTGTAATGAACATTGGCATACAAGGACCTGTGAGTCCCATTTTCAATTTTGGGAATCTACTGAGGAATGTAGCTGCTGGGTCATATGGCAATTTTATGTTTAGTTTTTGAGGAACTGCCGAACTATTTTCCACAGTAACTGTGCATTTTTCCATTCCCACCAGTAATGTACAAGGATTCTAATTTCTCTGCATCATCGCCAAAGCTTGTTATTGTTTGTTATAGGCATCCTAGTAGGTGTAAAGTGTTATCTCACTGTGGCTTTGATTTGCATTTCCCTAATCATTAGTGTTATTTCGTATGCTTATTGACCTCTGCATATCTTCTTTGAAGAAATATCTATTCAAGTCCTTTGTTTTAATTAGAATGTTTGAGTTTTAGGAATTCTTTATATATCCTGGATATTCAACCTTTGTCAGATACAATTTGCAAATATTTTCTCCCATTCTATGGATTGTCATTTTACTTTCTTTGATGCACAAAAGTTTAATTTTGATGAAGTCCAATTTTTTCTTCTGTTGCTTGTGCTTTTGGTGTCAATCGCTGTTCTTTCAATCTAGTTTCCCATTTTACTCCCTTCCAATTCCTTTAAGTGACTTTATCACCTCAAGTATTACTGTTAAATAGTAATCCAACAGTAGTTATCTGAGAATAAAAAAGTAGACTTGCAAAAAGTGTTTTTCCTATAATTATTTTAAAGTATTGAAATTTCTATGTGACAATGTTAAAAACTGAGAATAATTTTTCCATCTTTAGAAATGGCAATCTTCCAGTTGTTAGGGAATGTAGATTACTTTATAAGCCCTTTTGGATATTTCAAGGATGAATAGCCACCCTAGACTTCCTTGGGGAAGTGCCTGAAGATAAATGATGTAAATTCTGTATAAAGGATAAAATAGAAACTCGGTCAAATATAGGGAATTTAAGGTATAACTCCTGTGAGTAGTCTCTCTCAAAGAACTAGGTATAATAGTTATTCATCTTTAAAGGTGCAGTTCCCTAATTTAAGGGGAAAAAAATCCAATGATGATATTTTAGGGAACTGTTAGTTTGTAATTCCTTGAGTAGAAGTTTGCTTTTGGTCATATGGTCAATTCCTCCAAATACATCATCTTCTGAATAGTTTTGTTCTTAGCCATGCCTTCACCCTCAAAGACCTTGTACAAACGTTAAATCTCAATACCAAGCTGTCAGAGTTTTGCCTTCCATTTCATCTTCAAGCTGCATTTCCAGCCACACACACATTCAGTAACTCCATTCAGCTCGACTCTCTGCCCTGGTTCTGGTAGCATCGCACATCCAAGAATGCTAAGCATTCAGATTACTCAAATGTTATGTGCTCCCTGAAGTCTGACCTCTTTAGGGAAAACACATCCCCATACCTTTAGAGAGATGGGGGAAAAAATTTGCTTGAATATGGAAACAGAATTTCCACTGATAACATAAACTTGTGAACTTAACTGACTAGGTTCCCAGTTGCCTAAGGAAACCAGCTACTTAGGAACTGACCCCCTCTTTGCAGCAGTGCTGAGACAGTTGATGAACTATTTCCTACGTTATCTGGGTATTTTGTACTCAATCAGGACAAAGTTCACATTTAGACTTCAGGAAAATCTTCAATAATCTGTTTATAAGGTATATCATCATTTCTTACATTCCTTTAACTATTCCCTTGGTCTAACAAAATTGCCAGTTCATTCCAAAAGTGCACATGAAGATTGAAGGGTGCATCTTAGATTTTACTTTACTTGCAAGCTAACAGGTTAGCCTGCCACAGTTTCATGGATGCTGGCAGATGACATGAGACTCTTGGACCAGAGATTCCCGGCAGTAACAGCCAGTGTATCATCCTTTTCTTGTGCTGGTTGCCTGAGCCCCGTTTCACACAGGGCAATGCCAAGGGAGCCGCAGTAGATTGCACAGAGCAGAGGAATCTGAGTGTCACGAACCCAAATCCTTTATGATAAGCAGTAAGCAACCTCCCCCTTTGCTTCAGATGGATACACTGTATCATCCAAGGTTGTTCACTATTCAGACATCTTTGAAAAGATGCTCTGGAGAAATAGCAACTCAAAGTTCCAGGAAGAATTGTCTCCACAATTTTATAATACACTGTATTCACATTAGTACCAGGCTCTGTCATAATGTTGATATAAATTCATAAATGGTAGACTGTAGAATAACACATTCAAATTGAAAATGGCCCCTTCCCCGAGACTGGGAATTTGTTAAGATTTGGGGGTTAGCCTTCACTTTCCGGGATGAAGGTCAGCTGTAACCAGCTTGTAGAATAGATATATTTTAGATATAAGATATATGCCAGATAACTCATGTCTACTACATGATCAGCATACAGTAAGCATTTTAAGAATATGCTGTTGTCATTGTTATTAGTTCCAGGCAAGGGTCAACAACTAGGTTTTAGTTTCCTATTTTCCTGTTTCTGGACTCAATTTGGAAAGCTGTTCCCAAGACAGGTACATGTTCTATTGCCTCATTTGCTTTAAGCCTTTGCTCAAATGCTTATTTCTTGTGAGGCCTACCCTGATCTCCCCAGAGAAGTTATCACATTCTCTCCCATCTATTCCTCATCCATTGTCCCCCTCTACCTTATTTTATTAGCTTCTATTATATATTATGTTTTATCTTCAGCTGAAATGAAAGTTCCATGAGGGTAGGGGTTTGTAGTCTACTTCTCTGATGAATCTCCAGCCCCACGTACTATACCAAGCCCAATAGTTGGTGCTCCATAAATTTGTTAAATGAGAACTAGCTCAAGGAGACTAAGTAGCTAGTCACGATTTCATAATTAAGAAGGCAGAATTGGTCCAACGCACGTCTTCTGACTTGAAGTCCATGACTATTTCCACTGTGCACCACTATCTTTCCTCAGCCTCTCTCTACCCTAAGGCCTTTAGGCAGGTCTAGGGTGGCTCTGCCTAAGAGCTGAGAGACCCCAGGAAAAAGAAGGAAGCAGAGAAGCGAGAACTGTGAGGCCAGGCTAAGGCTGAAGGACGGGTCAGCTTCACGGATAAGCACATCAGGAAGCGGATCACCTGATCCAACTGTGTCTGTGTGAGCCAGCCTCCTGGGTTAATAACACAGATGCATTTCTCTGGAAATGTGAACTGTCAGAAGTCTAATCTCTCCAAGTCAGGACTGCTCAGAGTAATAAACACTTTATAGAGAATTCTAATCTACAAAGAAATTTATAAAACTCTTACAAATGAATCCTCTTAGGATTCCCAGGATGTAGGCGAGATAAAGACAGCAGAACGTGAAAATAATGAAGACAGCAAAAAGGTCTCATGAGATGGCTGGAGGGAGCCCAGAAAAGCTTACCTTGTTCTGAGCATCCACACGTTCCCATTGCTGCTAACAACTTTTAGGAGTGCTTCACCTTCAGTCTGTGTATCCTCCAGTCAGTGATAAATGTTGCTGAGCATTCCATACTTCAGATTTATCCTCCCCCTGCCCCCAATAGCACAGGTGTGTATATACATACACATACCCATATATACATATACTCTAAGTAAATGACCCAAAAATGTTTTTGCCTTGAATCCAATAGTTCTGAACTGTAAGATAGCCACTAGACAGGTCTATTGCTATTTAAAAGTCCTATCTCCCTTGATGATGGCTTTTCAAAGAGTTAGCTCCCTGGTCCTTGGGAAACACATTCCTAGTTGTAAGACTTGAAAGAGGCTTTTTAAAAGATTTAAAGCCCAAAGCCAGAGAAAGAATTTACAACTTTACAAAAGAAAATGCTCTAATAGAAGGGAAGGGATAAGAAGAAATAAGGCCTCTTCCCTTATTTGTAATAAGGAGTATTTATCCTCTTGTTTTTAATTTGTATTTGCCCTTAAAGTCTATACAAGTAATATGCTAACTCAAAGTTGTATAACCATTTATAATGTGACTTTATTTGACTAATTGCTGGGAAAATAAGTCTGAGTTAAAGAACCTAAGTTACAGATTTTAAAAGAAACTTTTACTCTCAAACGTACATGGTAAAACAGGGTTATACCAAAGAGACTGTCAGTATAGAGGTCCTTGATATTTTCTTTGAGGATTAAATTGAAAACTTGTATAATTAGTGATTTAAGTCATTTACACGGAAATGACCAACAAGTGCTTAAAAGCATTCTACTCTTTTAAGTTAATATTTCCACCAATAACTTGTTTTATTTGTAGAACAAATGTCATTTTATAAGTAGTACCAGTATTTTTCTACATAGTCCAAAATAGGGATATTCAAATAAAGTGTTGTAGTGAACCAAGCAAAGAACTTAATATTGCTTGGGTGTATTGCCTTACTATAGTTCTTTGCCTCCTGTGAGGTGTTATTGAAAATGTTGCATATAACAATCACATGCTCTCACCAACTTCCATTATAACTTAGGAAAACTAACCCCCTATACTACATTATTAAAAGCTGGATTTCAGTACTTGATAAGATTCACAATCAAGAAAGTCATACCATTATTTACGTCAAGGAAAAGTCAGCTGTGGTCCCTGTATTCTGTATATTTCATTCTCATAAAAGCCTTCATAGTAATCAACTGGTCACAAAGGTGCCAAAATTGTTTATATACTCATTAATACATACACCTATTAACCCATGTTTATATACTAATACATACACACCTATTAACCCAGTTAATTTGTAGATGAACACTTGAGTGTTTAAACTACCACAGGTTTGATTCATTATTCAACAGAATTCAGAGGTATGAGCTATGTAAGTAAAGGCCTTTTAATAACTTTTCAATGGCTTCCCATCTCCCTTAGGATGACTGTGAAATGCTTTTGTTAGGCTTAAATGCTAAATAAGTCCTTCTGCCCTAAAGCACCTGCCTATTTCTCCACCCTCACTTCACCTCACTTGCACCTTATCTCCCTTAGGACCTGCCTACTCTTCCCCCAGTTACTAGATTCTTTGGCTTCAGGGTTGAAATATCATTTCCGATCCCACCCACCCTTCACTTCACTTCTTACTCTTCCTGTAGGTCTTGCCTCCAAGTTCTGTAAAGTGGAGTATTTTACCAGCAAAGTTCTTACCAATTAGAGGACACCCTTAGAGTTAACTGCCCCAACAGATGTTGTAAGTTGTCTTAAAAGACTTCATTTAATAGGAGTCACTAACAGCTGCATCTCCCAATCAAGGGTCAGCCAGTTTTTATTTCCCCATTCCTCTTTCCTATTACAGTGGTTTCTCTTTGGGGGCCTCTATGTCCCTCAGAGCCACCCTGGATCTATCCCAAAGTTCTACAGTACTTTTTTCCCTGCTAATTTTCCTTGTCCTGCTTATATTTTATTAAACTTGATAGTATAGTTTGCCTTCCCTAATACATTAATTTGCATAGGACATATCTTATACAGTGCTTACCTCTATTCTTAGATTGTGGTACCTGCAGAATAGGCCCTTAATGACTGAACACACAGGGGAAAAAAAAAGTTTTTTCAAGGAGCTACTTGTTGTGAGTCACCTCCTCTCAAGTGTGAAATGCTTAAATTGATTGGTTCAAAACCGTATGCATTGCCTATATACTGTGCACCAACTGCTGGGTTGAAGTACACTTACAGAAGGTACAATAATTTGATTCATTGTAATAGTCAAATCTGACAAGGAACTTCTTCACTGTCGTCTGGTTCTCTATCTGGCATGCTCGCACAGAGGTCATTTTGAAGTCCGCAGCTAATTTCTTATGTCAGAAATTAGTAGGATCCTGCCCCACCTCCCAGGAACTAAAGGGCAGGCAACAGCAAGACAGTCTCTTTTTGTCTTCTAAAGGGGCGTTGTCCCCACATGGATCCAGTATTCCTCATTACCTTGGGCTCTTTGGCAATAGCTAAAAGCATAAAACAAACTGACTTCAGTTTGGTAATTAGTGATCCAGGACGTCTGGGCAATAGAGATTAAGCCAGAGAAGGAACCTCCCATTCAGAGTTGTAAGAGAGGCGCAAATGGGCTTTTCCACCTCTGCAAAGCAGCACTTGGAGGAGGGGAAATTTCTCCAAAATAATTCATTCCATCTGCTTCAGCCCCTACAGGGCTTCTATTTGGGATAAGGTTTTAGTTGATAAGAGCTAATGGGTTCCAAGTTATCATGCCTTCTAGAAATGGGTGCATTTTAAGTACAGAGTGCCAGAAAGATCAAGACGTGCGATATAAAGAAATGAACCTGTGATGGGAAAATTTGGGGAAGGTGGGAGAGACAATTTGAAAACAGACCTATGTCTCCCAAACTATATCACAAGGCCAAGTTTACTCCTTGGCCCACAGCTGATTGGGGATGGGGGAGGGGTGGTGGAAGGAGCTGTGTTGGTATTTGTTGCTGGGTCATGTGTCTAGAGGCACTGAAAATTTAATAATGGTTTTGGGGATAAGGGGAGGACATTTTTCACAATCTAAAAGTATGTCAGTGAGAAGGAAGCTGCTTAGGAGAAAAAATAAAATAAAATCATAGCCTTTGGAATCCCAAACTCCAAGTTTCAGAAATACTAACACTCAATAGGATTTCATCTTATTCTCCTTTTCTTGCTGCTAAGCTTTTCTCCTCCATTTAGCTCTGAACCTGGTTGCTTTCTTCATTTTATCATTTTGGTTCAGTTTCCTACCAGCTATTATGAAATGACTAGGACATTTTAAAGGGATAAATTCCTATTTTCCCATTTCTGCCTACAACAAAAACATCTGGTGATTCTAATATTAAGTAATCAACCTTTCAACATGGTGATTAAAAGATATATATCTGAATTTGCATTCATTTGTAGAAATTCTTCCTGGGAGCCATTCATTTTTCATCAAGCTCCCTGTGCTTTTCATTACTTCCTTCCATCTCCCTGTGGTCAACCTGCCTGAGTAAGGAGCTCTATTTCACTCCAATCTCTTGCTTGGCAGATGTAAAACCATTAGCAAATGTTAATAATAGTAACCCATCAGACTTCATTATTTCAGTAATGGAATCTGTCAAGGTCAGCCACTGATAGCTGTTAATGACCACTTTGTTAATAAATAGGGGGTAACTGCAACAATATTCATTTTAAGCAAATAAAATATGTTCTGATTGAGAATTCATTCCGCCTGGTTGGAATCCAATTAAGCCAGCTTCTGGAGAAAGGCTCACTCAGGATCTCTCTGCTTAAGAATATAGCCATAGAGACAACATAGTATTAGCTGGACTTCTTTCGATAAAGCTCTTCCTCTCTGGGTTTTTTTTTGTTTTTTTCTTCGGTACGCGGGCCTCTCACTGTTGTGGCCTCTCCTGTTGCGGAGCACAGGCTCCGGACGCGCAGGCTCAGCGGCCACGGCTCCCTGGCCCAGCCACTCCGCAGCATGTGGGATCTTCCCGGACCAGGGCACGAACCCGTGTCCCCTGCATCGGCAGGCGGACTCTCAACCACTGTGCCGCCAGGGAAGCCCTAAAACTTGTTTTCTATTTCAGGCTCCACTCTACAAAGCTAAAAACCTTCAGTCTTCATTTTTCTTCCTGTACCCACACCTAATCACTAAGTTCTACCACTTCTCTTAATGTCTTATGAATCCTCCACTTTTCTCTGTCCCCACTGCTGTCTGTCACTTTCTCACCTTGTGTACTGCGTCAGCCTCTTTACTGGTCTAGTTCCCTTCTAATCCATTTTCCACACTGCCAGACCTTTCATCCGATCATTTCCATTCTCTGCCTTAAATCATTTAATGGCTGCCCATGGCCCCCAGGATAAAGTTAAAACTGCTCCAAATGGCTCACAAGGCCCTCCAAGACATAGCTCTTGCATACCTCTTCAGGCTCATCTCTCTCTGGAGGATCCTTACGTCATATTGAATTACTTTCAGGTCTTATTATGTGCTGTGCTTTCTTGTCTCTAGGGAATGTATCCAATTTGTCTGGATAAAGCCTTATTTTTGAGGTCTCAGTTTTTGATCCCTTTCTACAGAAAGTTTTCTTGATCTGTCCCCAAATCCAAGTGCCTTTCTGTGCCCCTCATTGTAGCCTGAAACTGCTGCTACCCTAGGATGTATTACCCTGTAATGCCTTCTACTGAACTGTAAACTCTGCTGTCAGGGGCTGTTTCGGCCAAGGTTGTATCCTTGGTGCTCAGCACCATGCCTGACACTTAGGAGACATTCAAAAATTATTTTCCCCATGAATGATAAGTAGTTAATGACATCCCTTTAACCTAAGTTATAAGCCTTTTCGTAAGAAACCCTGATCCCAGGATGAAAGTACTGTGAGAGAGCATATATAAGAACCACCATACTAGATATACCAGTAGTCCCGTTCGCCCTAGTATTTTGTACTAAGAGTTGAACAGGCTCCACTAGAGAAACGCAAGCTGAAGTTACCTTTCACGAACTTTAAGGTATATATAAGACTCGTACTGACTTAACAGATCGATATTCCATAAGGTAGAGGGCTAGCCAAGCCCCATATCCATTTAAAAGACTCATTTCTATGCAAAACCCTGCTGCAATTTTTATCTCTTGAGTTTCATAAGCTCATAGTGAGTGAAGTAACATTCCTACGTCTTTACTTCCTGTCTTTGTTGGGGAAAAAAAGAGAGGTTAAGTAATTAGGTTTATTGAGAATTCACTGGAAAGATAAAGCTGTACCTAGTATTTGCATTTATTTCAAGTCTTTTCTAAATTGCCTATTAGGTTGATTAGAAAGCCATGAGGGATTACTGTTTTGCTTTATTTTAATGAGGGATTTTTACAGAGAAAAACCATTCAAATTGGGTACTCTTATAAGGAGAATGAGAATCATATTAGCAGGACACAAATGCCTGAATCTTGTTCTTAACCCCCTGTTTAGAACACTGTCAGTTTTCCAAGAGAAACGTATAACCAGAGGATGAAGCAGGACAAAGGACTGCTTTGTTCTACCCCTTTTGTCCTAAATCCAGTCTCTTATCTTGAATGTCAAGGATGTACCAGCAAGGAAGAGTTGTAAGTATCAGATGGTGGTAGCCGGAGGAAAGACCATTTGCCCCAGTACCCAGGGTTGTTTAAGACCTTTGGTAACTCTTATTTCTAGAGGCTCCACCCACATCATCTTATGTATGTTCAATGTGGCATATTAATGTAGCCAGGTCTGCCCTGTTAGATGTTACATTGTATTGACACTTAAATGTTTATTTTGAAAAGTTTACACACACGTGTTTCGGATTTTTTCCAGATCTTAACATTTTCATAGGCCCTTCAGAACACCAAAAGGTCCCCACCTGCCACCCCACCTCAGACCTTTTTAGGGAAAGCAAGCTTTGGAGTTCTGTCTCTGTTACAGTTTGGCTACATGTAATAAAGAGCATCCACAGAAGCATAAGCGAAAGCCAGAGAAAATGGCGGCCAGGATATCTCCCAGCTGGGAGCCCCTTCACACTCCAGACGAGGGAAGAAGTGGAAATGAGAGACAGGCCCCCCATCCCACCCTAATGAGATTTATTTAGGGTCTCACACAAGAAAAATGTTAGGTTGGATCACGTGAAACTGTACCTTCTGAAGGTCAAAGGTGACTATCAACCTTTTCATGTTTCAACCTAATAATTCAATGAGTGTCCTTGAATCTGACCGATCCACAGCATCACTTCTCCGAGGCGGCAGAGTGAAGGAAAGAGGGTGTACTAGTTTCCTAGGGTGACTCAAACAGAAATGTATTGTTTCACAGTTCTGGAAGCTAGAAGGCCAAAATAAAAGCATAGGCAGGGTCGGTTCCCTCTGAAGGCTGTGAGGGAGAGTCTGCTCCATGCCTGTCTCCCAACTTCTGGTGTTTTGCTGACAATCCTTTGCATTCCTCGTCTTGATAGATGCACCACCCAATTTCTACCTTAATCTTCATGTAATGTGATCCCTGTGTGTTTCTCTCTGCACCCTAATTTCCCCTTTTTATAAGGTCACCAGTCATACTGGATTAGGGCTCATTATCATGACCTTATTTTAACTCGATCATCAACAAAAACTAATTTCAAATAAGGTCACATTCACAGATACTGGGAATTAGGACTTCAACATCTTTTCCAGGAATACTCTTCAACTAAAGCCGGGGGTTGCGGATGGGTGGCGGGGAGAGTGGGATGTAATCTGTGATCTTAACCAAACGCTGTGCTGTTTCTCCCTTAATCAAATGTTAATTATATGATCACATCCCTGAACCTAGGGAGTCTCTGCTGACTTCTTTTATTAGTGACGTACACCATAAAATCCCTGGGAAAATTTCAGCCTAGAAAGAGTTGAAGTCAGGTAGGGCCAGACCTGGAATAGTGATATTTTATTCTAATAGAGGCTAAAAAAAAGAAAAAGAAAAACAGACCACCATTGGAATTCCTGACAATAAAAGTCAATTCTAGCAGCTTCTACCTCAAGCCAGTACAAGCCTGAAATGAGCTAAATTGTATGAGCTCATTATGTGTCCCTCTTATAGGCTAACAGAGGAGTCTAATTAACTGTTAACAGAGTCTAAAAGCAATCGTAACAAGAGTACTAAAGGTATGGCTCACAGCCACAGAGAAATACCTAAGCCTTTGATATTTGTAACACCACCTGCTAGATGATTCTCTTACTCTCAGAGCATTGATCCTCCCGTCACACATCAGTTAATGAATGTTTCTGTCTTATTCACACCACAAGAGTTCAAGTTCGGCTAACATCTGTGAGAATCTCCTAAAAGATGCCACTGGGGGCCTTGCCACTTTCTCTCATTTAATCCTCACAACTCTGAGGGATAAACTTTCTTTGTTAGGAAAGAATCAAATCCCAGACTTGACACTGTGTCCAGAGTCCTCCCCCTACAATTTGATAATGTTCTGGAGGAAAATACACGTGCTGCTGATGACCAGGCCCTTCTGGCTTAGTTCCTCAGGCTGGTTTCCCTTTAGTCTTCCAGGTTTAAAAGAAGGGCCTCCAGGTGCTATTACAAAGGCAGATTCACTGGGACTGCAGACTACTTCTTCTAAACCTAACAGAAGAGGGGAATTGGGGAATCGTAGAACTAGCATAAAAGCTATGAAAAAGCTCTAGGAAAACAAAAGGTGAGCAGGTCTACACGTGGGACACACATAACCCAGAGGGGAAAAGCGACGAGAGCCACAGACAGTGGAGTAGGCTCCCCTTTAGAGCCACTGCCCTTGGCAGGGACTGCTTGCCTGGTGACCAAACAGAGAAACGGCGACCTTGGCTGGTACCTCCTCCAGCCAGTGGGCTAAGTTCAGGCCAGGGCGGCGGCTCTTGGCCTTCACAGCACATAAGAATCACCTGTGGAGTTTTAAAAACCTTGTGTCCTAGGCCTCCCCTGGGGCTCAAAATCAGACTATAGGTTCAGTCCAGGTGTCAGTATTTTAAAGCTCCGAGGTGGTTTCAATGTGCTCCAAGGTCGAGAACTGCCGAATCAGAGCCCAGGGAAAGGGGAGCAGCAACCAGCTGGCCCCCGAGCTTTCTTACCTCCTGCCCCTCCCAGCCCAAGGGATAGGGGACTGGGGGCTGGAGCAGCAGCCCACGCAGGTGCCGTGGAGGCATTCAGGCAGGATGTGGGCAAGTGGGGGATCTTCGAGCCCACATTTTAATGCTAGAGGTCCTCTGCCCTAAGGTCCATCCTCCCCCCCACCCCACCCCCGCACACCGAATAGAATCACCAGGAGGCACACAGGCTAGAGCGTGAGCTGTAAAACACCTTCTCCTGCTGTACACAATCAGCTGTGGCAGCTTAAATCCTCAGAACTCAAGAAAAAATACTTAGGCCTATGAGAAGCAAATCTATAAAGGAAATACTAGTAGCCCAACCTTTACCTGACAATTCAGAAGTAACACACCATACAAGGGAACAATAACAACCACACAGACTGACACAGGCAGCAATACTGGATGCAAAACAGATGACATAAGAATTCCCAAGACCTTTATGACAAAAAAGCCTTAAACCATTATAGACAAAATAAGACTTAGCCAGTTAAAAAGATATAACATGTTCATATTGGGATCATTTGACATTGTAAATTGCAGAACTAAGATGTTAGTTTCCCCCCAAATTAAACACACAGTTTCAATTCAAATATCAAAAGGATTTGAGGAACTTGACAAAGTTATTGTAAATGTTTATGGGAGAACAAGTCCGTCACATCCGTAGCTTGTATGAAGAAAAGGAAGGACCAAAGACAAAAGGCAGGGCTTCTGTCCCCCAGTCTCATGCTCATTTCACCCCAGGTGGCTACAGCCGTGAATTGCACTTTAATAACAATAAATAAAGGTGAAAAGCAAGGCTGCTTTTCATATTGTGGAACAGTTTTCTTCCGCACAGGAAGGTTTAAAAGTTCATACATGAGCTTAGATAGCATCAAAACTCATCAAGTTTTGACGAGTTTGCCGGGTGAATCTCACTCCAAATGAACAAAGGCAGTGCCATCAAAAGAGTGGGAGCAGAGGGCGCTGTGTACAAGCAAAGGCTGGAAAGGCCTCACTCTCTGGCTGACCCCCTGAATGTGCCTACTTACAGCAACACCCAAGTATCAGAGAAGGAACCGGTCCAGGCAATGTGTGTTCCCTTCCTGTTGCTGCAGTAACAATTATCACAAACTCACGCAACACTTCTGCCAACTTAAAAAAAAAAAAAAAATGTGTTACCTTCAAGTCTAGTTAGAAGTCCAAAATAGGTCTTACCGGGCCAAGTCAAGACGTCAGCAGGGCTGCGCTCCTTCCAGGGGCTGCGGGAAAGCATCACCTTGCCCGCTCCAGCTTCCGCAGTCCACCGGTCGCCATCTTCAAGACTGAATCACTCTGACCTGGCTCTCCCGCCTCCCTCTTCCTCCTTAAGGATGCTTGGGCTTACAGTGAACTCACCTGGATGATCCAGGATCCCCGCCCTGTTTGAAGGTCAACTGATTGGCATCCTTAATCCTCATCTGCAACCTTAAGTACCCTTTGCTGTGAAATACAACGTATTCAGGTTCCCGGAGTTAGATGTGAGCATTTCAGGGGATCATTATTCTGTCCCCCACAAAATGTATCAGTTTAAGAATTTAGTGGGCTGGAGCTGATTAAACAGTACCTTTGCTACTGTCACGAAGTTTAGAAAGCAGTGAGCGTATCATCAAGAAGTTCACAGTTTACTTAACCGGATCCACCACTACCCCGCATGCCCAAAATGTTGTTAAAAGGAGGGTCTCTCTCTCTCCCACTTGCTCTAAAACCATCCTACCCTTGTAAACTGGACAACTGAGCAATTTTTCAGAAGTTCCTGTTTCCTTTGTATGAAAGTTGTCTTTTGTCTATGTGAAAGTATTCTTTTGGTCTGACTTATTCTAAGAATTGCTTCAATTTTAACACGTATGTAACTAGCAAATTACCTTCTCCCCAGAATACTAATGTGTTTTGTGGTGTGTGTGTGCACGTGCGTGTGTGTGCATGTGTTTTAACCTGAATACACAATTCATCAAAAAGGTCATCATTTTCCTGCCTTTCCTTAAAATTAACTGGCTCATTAAATTTTTGACTGTGACTTGTGTCTCTTGATGTGTTTTTAAAGTATAAATTGCTTCCATGTTCTAAGAAACGCTCTCTCCAGGAGATATGGAACTATGAAGCTGTGAAGCTGTGATTTTATCAGGAGGCACATACACACACTCTCTCTCTCTCTCTCACACACACACACACACACACACACACACAAATGTAGCCTTTGTATATCCAGGTTCAATGGTCCAGAATCATTTTTGTGTTACAGAGTTTTGCGGGATTACCTTTCCCCTGAAAATTTTGCATAGTCAGAAGAACATAAACTTTTGCATTCATTTTCAGAGGGTTTCTGCCCCACCCCCATCCATGAAATCATCTAAAGTTTAACTTGGAAGGAAAACATTCAACCTCAGCGCAGGTGCAGGATATCAATCAGCTGAGAACCAGGGAAAGAGAATGAGTGTAAAAAAATAGTGGAGGAAATTGTAATTTTAAAAATGTTAAAATTGTTCATGTTAATGTAAAAATGTCAACTTAAAAAAACTGGGAGATGTGCATTAAAGACTTATAGTAGATAATTCCTCCTTAACTTTAAGCTCCTGAACGACCGGTTCCATATCGTATCTCTTCATTTTTGTTTCTCTCTTATGGAAAGCCATGACTGGCCTTCCCGTGAATAGCATCTAAATGGCTCTCAATGTGAAACTGATATACAAAGAAAGAAGGAGGCTTGCACTCACCAGCATGTTCCATAGCTAGGGCCCAGCATGAATTTCAGGATCCAGACCTGAGGATGCAGAATCCAGGAGTGATGTGATTTGTTAAGTAGCAGATTTGCTGAAACGAGGTAGTTTGACCCCTCGAGCCTGCATGCCTGACGGCTGAACTGTGCTGAGACCACAGAGCAAAGAAACATACACACTCTGGAGCCAGACTGGCTGCATCTCAAAATCCAAGTTCCGCCACTTACTGTGTGACCTTAGGCAAGTTACTTAACCTCTCAGTGCCTCAAGTTTTTCATCAGCAAATGGAGATAATAATAGTACGTATCTCACAGGGTTGCTGTGAAAATTAAGTGAGCTAATTTGTGTAAAGCACTTAGGACAGTGCTTAGAACATAGAAAATATCATACAACTATTTGCTACTACTATTACATTATTATTATTATTACCATCCCTACCACCACTACATAGTGTCCCTAAAGAAGCGTTAGGCTGTAAAGATGACGGATCTTATTAACTGCAGGGTATTAGAGAAAGGGTACTATCTCTTGGAAGCCTTCATATTTAATAGCTTTACCTTTATCACCTACAAAGACCTAATTTGACTAGAATTTCTAGTGCCCCAAATGACCTATATTTGGGCAACCTCTTGCCCTTATCCCTATAACCAAGGTAATGAGAAAGTCTATTATCTAATCATAATTGCTTTCTGCTCTTCTTTTTATGTCCCAAAGGCCTCTGAATTTGCTTGTTCATTTATTCCACGAATCTTTCTTTATTTTTTAATGCTTAGATACTGTGTGGCAGGCGCTATCTTGGGAAAAGTCCCTGATTTTTATGGAGTTTTTTACATTCATGGAAAAAGGCAAACAATAAACAAGCAAATAAATGACCAATAAAAAAATTCATACAATGACAAGTGCTATAAAGAAAACAAATCAGGGAAATGTGCTCTAGAGTGACTCAGGCAGGGTGAGCAAGGGCTCATTGAGGTTAAGGTGTCAGGAAAGGGCTCCCTAAGGAGAGGGAATTAAAACTGATGCTGAATGATAAAGAAGGAGCCAGCCATGGGAACATGGAGAACACGTTCCTGGCAGTGGGAACGGCAAGTCCTAAGCCCTATGTGGAAACCAGCTGATGGGGTTGAAGGATCAGAAAGAAGCCAGTGCAGCTCAAGCAATTCATCAAGAAGCGATGAGATGAGTGTTAGGAGACAAGGAAAGAGAGGGAGGCCGGGCTGATAAGAGAAGGCCTTGCAGCCAAGGTAAGGAGGTAGACGTCATTCTAAGTGCAATGGGTGATCTCTGAAGGGTTCAAGCAAAGGGTTACATGGGTAAGGGTGGACGCAGTGAGAGCAGTGGGGAAGCTCTTGCAGTAATCCAGGTGTGAATCTTAATGGCTTGGAGTATAGAGATGGATGGTAGTGCCATTAACTAGGACGGGGAAAGTGGAGAAAGTTGGAGGAGCGGTGAGGGATGCAATCCAGAGCTCTATTGTGGCCGTGTAAAGTTAGGATGCCTATTAGAGACATCCACGTTGCAAGGCCAAGTAGGCAACTACATATTTGTTTATTGCTTATTAAAGAATTATTTGTGACCTTGAATAGGATACTTGTATTGAAGAGCCCTGAGAGTGAAGTCTCGTTATATCAATGGCAATGCACAACCCTTTTGTTTGTTTTCCACTTCTATCTCCTGTTTCTATTCCTACCTCCAGTGTATAAGATCCCACATAATATTCATTTGCGTCTCAAGGCTCTTGACCCATGAACATTCTTAATCCCTAACACTGAAAAAAGTATTAGTTATAAAGTGAAAGCAGTGAAGGAGCTAACCAAACATTCTGATGTAGTCAAAGGACTACTAGCCTAGGGACCATGAGGCCAAGGTCATGACAGAAAGTGAGGTAGAGGGGGTGCCAGGTGGTGGTGGGATGAATTGGGAGATTGGGATTGACATATATACACTAATATGTATAAAATATGTAACTAATAAGAACCTGCTCTATAAAAAAAAAATTAATTAAAAAAAAAACCCATATAACCCCAGACTAACCATGAGAAGGACATCAGACAAATACCAATTGAGACTCACTCTACAAAATATTTGACCAGTACTCCGCAAACTGTCAAGGTCATCAAATGTAAGGAACGTCTGACAAACTGCCACAGCCGTGAGAAGCCAAAGAGATATGACCCCAAAATGTAGTGTGGGGTGCGGGATGGGATCCTGGAACAGGAAGAGGACAGTGGGTAAAAACTGAGAAGATGGGAATCAGGCATGAACTTACAATAATGTATCCATATTGATTCCCTAACTGTAATAAACATACCACAGTAATGTAGTGTCTGTAACAGGGGAAACTGGGTGTGGGTATATGAGAGCTCTCCGTACTATCAGCACATTTTTTCTGTAAATCTAAAGTTCTTCAAACGTAAAGCTTAAAAAAAAAAAAAGGTACAGAAGAAACCAAATGATTCCTAGGCTTGACTCCTGGCTCATTCCTTTACTAACTGAAAAACCTAGAGCAAATTATAGAATCTTTTGGAACCTCAGTTTTCTTCCCCTGTAAAATGGGGATAATAATTCCTGGCTCATTTGTGCCTTGTGAGGATGAAATTTGCTAACATCTGTGAACACCTACACAGTGCCTATACTATCTATGGTGGACATCTGTAAATATAGGGTTTTTTTCTCACTCTTTTTACTTACTATCTCTCTGCCTTGGTTCATCAAATGTAAAAAGAAGATGCTTCGCTAGATGATCATTAAGCTCTATTTCAGCTCTTTGAAAACCAGTAAACCATCCTCTTGATAACAACTGGATAAACTTCTTGGTTAAAGCTACTTTTTAACCCAATATTAGTACATCTTTCTGCAAGCTTTGGTCACATTTAGATTAGGGAAGATGCAGCGTTCAGAAGCAGGCATTAGACCAGAGAAATGTCTCTCCAAATGTTGCAAAAAAAATTTTTTTAACACCTTTATTGGAGTATAATTGCTTTACAATGCTGTGTTAGTTTCTGCTGTATAACAAAGTGAATCAGCTATACGTATAGCTATATCCCCATATCCCCTCCCTCTTGTGTCTCCCTCCCACCCTCCCTGTCCCACCCCTCTAGGTGGTCACAAAGCACCGAGCTGATGTCCGTGTGCTATGCAGCTGCTTCCCACTAGCTGTCTATTTTACATTTGGTAGTGTATACATGTAAATGCTACTTTCTCACTTCATCCCAGGTTACCCTTCCCCCTCCCCATGTCCTCAAGTCCATTCTCTATGTCTGTGTCTTTATTCCTATCCTGCCCCCAGGTTCATCAGAACCATTTTTTTTTTTTAGATTCCATATATATGTGTTAGCATACGGTATTTGTTTTTCTCTTTCTGACTTACTTCACTCTGTATGACAGACATTAGGTCCATCCACCTCACTACAAATAACTCAACTTCATTTCTTTTTATGGCTGAGTAATATTCCATTGTATATATGTGCCACATCTTCTTTATCCATTCATCTGTCGATGGACACTTAGGTTGCTTCCATGTCCTGGCTATGGTAAATAGTGCTGCAATGAACATTGTGGTAAATGACTCTTTTTGAATTATGGTTTTCTCAGGGTATATGCCCAGTAGTGGGATTGCTGGGTCGTATAGTAGCTCTATTTTTAGTTTTTTATGGAACCTCCATACTGTTCTCCATAGTGGCTGTATCAATTTACATTCCCACCAACAGTTGTTACAAAAATTTTATCTCCCCCAACATCAGTAAAATTTCAGGGTAGGCATAACCTTGTAGAAGTTAGAGTAAATGAAATCTCACAGAGTGGTACTTTTAGTAGCACTTGCTGAAAACACAGTCTAGGAGAATCAAAACCCAAAGCTCTTCATCTCAGACTCCCTTAAACTGGATGGGAAGTTTGGAGGTCTGAGCCAACCAGATGGATGGGGGATAAGAGTGGGAAGCTGTTAAGAAGCTTCTAGTATCCTACCAGCTCAAAGAGAGAGGGGCTAAGACAGGAGGGCCATACAGAAGACCAGCTCAGGTTAAAAACGGGAGTCACTAGTTAGGGACTTTCTGTGTCCCCCTCCTCCCCCTTGTTCCTGTCAGAACAAGAGCCTATCCACCTGTGTGGCAGCAGCACTGATCTGAGTCCAAGGGGAGTGCATCTGCAACCCACGCTGAGAAAGATGCTGCTTGATCAAAGGACTTAGGAACAAAAATTAAAATGTGTTTGAGCCTTATGGTAGAAACAGTGTCGGTTTATCAGGACAGGGACAGTGACCCCAAGAACGAGGCCAAGATGAGAAGCCTATAAGAGATGTGAATATGGAAGAATCCACCCCAAAACACTTTTTAAAGCTCCAAACCTATGCCAAGCTAATTGAAAAATGAAAAATCGGTCTGGCCCAGAGATCTGTTTGGTTTGACTTGCACAATGTGTTTTTTCGTAATTGAACCCAATTGTCCTGTTCAGCTTTCCAAGCACCACTCTCCTGTCATCTTATACCCCAACCCATAACCCGGCTATATGACTACATTAGTCCCGTATGCATTCAGGTTCACAGCTACTGGTATGTAATTTCCAGACTGACTTACTTTTAAGTATTAGATACTTGAACATATGCCGACTGCAGGGATGATGGAGAAAGAGAACAATCATAGGGAAAAGAGGAAAAGAGGAAAAGGCTAGAAATTCCAGCCTTGCCATCTTTGGACGAGGCATCTCCCCACACCCAGCCCAATTAAAACAGCTGCAAATCGGCCATACCTAGGTCCAGTGAAATGCGTACCAGCCATAGTCATAGCTGCCTGTCTCTTTCAACTAGCCTTTCTATCTTTGGAGAAATTCCCGAGAGGCAGAACTCAAATTCCCAGCCTTCCTGGTAGCTAGGACATTGGCTCATGGTCTAGGTTCCCCCAAAGACCATGGAAAAACTGTGGTTCCTGGCAAAACTGTGATGTGGAAAAGGGCAAAGTGAACAAATATGATGTCTTTGCCAGCATGGCGGTAGCTGGGCCATCAGGTTCCCAGTGGCTGCATAATTGATTCCCTAGTAAAGAAGTGACGTTGACGAGGCAGGAGGCTCTGATGCTCAGTGGACAAAGAAAACAGCAGAAGTTTCCTCATCAGACCAGGTCGGCAATGCAATTTTACTCCTGGAATTTTAGCCTGGAGCCAAGCCCTCTCAAGAATTCTTTGAACTACTCAGTATCATTTTATTAAACTCATTTTCTGCTAAATCAGCCCAATCAGCTTCTATTGCTTGAAACCAAAATCCATGACTGATAAAGCAAGCAGTGGTAGATCCATCTTTGAGCACCTTTCACTGGGGCTGCCTTGGGAGAAAGCCATTTGTGCTGATTTCCACGAATCCCAGCACCTGTGAAAGAAGCCCCAGATGTCATCAGGCCGCCCTTGTTCCCGCAGAGGAAGTGCACAGGAGAAAACTCTTTTATATCCTTGCTCTGTGAATCCTAACATGTACTTTCTGAAGTCATATCACATTGCACACCCATTACTCAGTACTCGTGGCAGTTGACTTAATTGTCACCATCTGCAGAAGAGGTCGTTAAATTTTCACCACTTGCTACTTAGTCAGTTGTGGAAAATGTCAGAGCCGAGGAGTCTGTTCTCAGCCAGTCTGGGAGATGGTCTTGCTCTACATGGCCCTGTAGTGACTAGTGAACTGGTTCCCTCTTCTCGGACCTCTGTGCAAAAGAGGCAAGCAAGACAGATTTTAAGCTAAGCTGCAAGGACGACAGCAAGCTGGTCTGCACACTAAGAAAGGCTGTCGAACATTCTTCTCTATTATTTCTGTCTGCTAGACAATTCTGTATTTACTATAAACAGTAGAGCAATTCTCATTTATAGTCCTCATGAGAATCCTTTAATGGGAATACTATTAAATCCTTCTTTTTTTTTTTTTTTTTTTTTTTTTGCGGTACGCGGGCCTCTCACTGTTGTGGCCTCTCCCGCTGCGGAGCACAGGCTCCGGACGCGCAGGCTCAGCGGCCATGGCTCACGGGCCCAGCCACTCCGCAGCATGTGGGATCTTCCGGGACCGGGGCACGAACCCGTGTCCCCTGCATCGGCAGGCAGACTCTCGACCACTGCGCCACCAGGGATAGCCCAAATCCCCCATTTTATGGGAGAAAAAGCTCAGACACATTAGGTGGCTTGCTTAAGGTCATAGGGGATCCAAACTTGAGTTTTCTGATTCGAAGCTGGTGGCTTTTTCTTCTATACGTCAGTGGCTTGCAATGTGGGTTCCAGGGATCTCTGGGATGTTTTCGGGAAGCCAAGGAGGTCAATACTATTTTAATAATAATAATAGTAATAATAATATCCAAAGTAAAGGAGATCACTATCTCAAAGAGCTATCTACACCCCCATGTTCTTCACAGCATTATTCACAATAGCCAAGATATGGAAACACCTGAGTGTCCACTGATGAATGGATAAAGAAAATATGGTGTATATATATTTGTGTCCTGCCTTTTGTGACAACATGGATGGACCTTGAAGGCACTATGCTAAGTGAATAAATCAGACAGAGAAGGACAAATACTGTATGATTTCACTTATATGTGGAATCTATACAAACAGAGTAAAATGATGGTTAGGAACCCCAGGGTTGGGGGAAATGAGGGTGCAAACTTTTGGTTCTAAGACGAATAAGTCCTGGACTCTAAGGTACAGCGTGGTGACTATAGTTAACAATACTTACTGTATACTTGAATGTTTCTATGAGCGTAGAGCTTTAATGTTCTTACTGTAACAAAAACAAAATGGTAATTATGTGAGGTAAAGGATGTGTTAACTAACCTTATTGTGGTAAACATTTCACAAAATATATGTGTATCAAATCGTCACATTGTACACCTTAAACATACACAGTGGTATATGTCAAATATATCTCAGTAAAGCTGGGAAAATATAAAGTGTCATTTGCCCTCTTCTGTTTCATCCTTTTATGAGGGTGCAGGGGAATTTTCCAGAGGATACCTGACATGCAATATAACAGACTGAGGCAGAAGCATATGTGAGAATCCAGCTGTCTTCTATTAAGCCAAACATTAAAGAGATTTTCAAAACTGCAAAACAGTGCCACTCTTCTCACTGTTTTGTTCTGGAAAACATAAGTATTTTTCATAAAAAATATTATTTATGTTAATATATGATGGGTTTATTCATTTTATTTTAAAATGGATTGATAACTTATCTTCAGTGTTCACAGCTTTCATTTCTAATACAACAAGTATTTATAGATGTAACCCACAGAAACAAAAACGCTTTGGAGTCCCCAATAATTTTTCAATGTGTAAAAGAGTCTTGAGACCAAAATGTTTGAGAACTGCTATCCTGCATTATAGCTGCCTTAAAAAAAAATATCCAGCGTAGATACAGATTTACCTTGATTGCATTTTAACAATTTGATGCCAGTGCTAAACCTAGATTTTCTGTTTACACCTCGTATGTTCTTCCTCCTAGTCTTGACTTGGATTGATGAGTTCGTGAATGACAGCCGAAAATCTTGAACTGTAGTGATTATAGACTCAAGCAGCTTCTTCCTCTCAATTCCTAAAGTACCTAGTTCACTGTATGTTCGATTAATATTTGATCACTGGATGAATGACTAAAACAGATTGCTGTCACAGACAGGGGACCTGCTTGATGCCTCCGATGAGCATGTGCGCTTACTCCTGAGTTCAGTTGCCTGCCAAACCCAGCTCAACTCAGCCCCGGCAAGGCCAAGTGCACTTCGGCCCCCGATGTACAGCGATCATATACCTGTCTCCCTGCCTTTGGACCTGACCCCTGTCCAGAGTCTATTCACCCACAAGACCCAGCTTAGCCATCCTGTCCCCTACACAACTCTTTCCTGGAGACACTAACCCACAATGATCACCACATTCTGACATCGTGTAGGAGTGTTTATCCCCGTCACCTGTTTTGCCTCTTGATCTCATTCTATCCTGCACTGCTGTCTTTCTAAATCACCTGTGTCTATTTCATTTTCCCTACAAGATCTTAGACTTCACGAAGGTTCTCAAAGGTCTTCTGTGGTACCCACAGAATCAAGCATAGTGCCAAGTTAATAATAATCACTTTGAACTTAAGAGTTTACAAAATAATTGACACATCACCTCACTGTTTTCTCACCAAAGCCCTGTAGGTAAATTAGGGAAGGCGTCTTTTTATTATCTCCACCTTCCAGAGGGAGGCTTTAAAATTCAGCAGCCTAAGGTCACTCAGCTAGTGATGGTGCAAACCTGTGTCTTGTGATGCCCTAGTCTGTGCTTTCCCCACTGTATCGTGCTCTAGTTTCCTAATACATACCTATTTAATTTACTTGAAAGAGAGCTTTGAGAAAAACAACAGCTCTAGATCTATGAGTTAGGACAGTCAGGAATAAACCCAGGTCTCCTGATTCTCTCTCAGGTGCTGCATTTCACAGCCATCTTTTCCCTTGTGATTTTAGCTGTTAAGGTAGTCAGCACATGTGCTGGTTAATCCTATACATAGTTCTCTCACAAGGTATACACGTTAAGTGTCACATAAATATCAGTTTTCCCTCTTTCTGCCCTATGTGGCTAATTGGTAACCTCATTTACTCATTTGGTTTTTGGGCAAAAATTAAGGAAAATATTCTGAGATAATCCAGAAATGCAAGTTGTGTCTATAAAATTGATTATACTTTACCTTTATAATACCTTATCTTTTCTCTTCTTCTCATTCATTTGCTCACTAATCCCACAAACATTTACTAAGCTCCAAGTATGAACAGAGCTGCATGATGCTGGAGGGACCTGCCATAAGTAAAAGAAATGATATCCCTGCCATTAATAAGATTATCATCACATGGTTGAAAAGACATTTCTAGAGAAAAATTCTAAGGCATTAGAAGTGTGAGTTAGCTCAGTGTAACTTATTTATGGAGGTGATGAAGGACTAGAGAGTAAGAAAAAAGGAGTTCTTATTACAGAGAGAAATAATTTGGGGAACGCTTCATACAAGGGATGTCTTGAAAGAAGGATGTCATGAGATATGTCTCAAAAGAAACGTAGAATATGGTCTGGGAACATGATCTCCATCTACAGCCTCCAGACCACCCCCAAATAATCAAACAGTCAAATTAAAAACAAATGTAGCCACAAGACAGGTTGCCTGGCTCCCCACACCCAGCCAGCTGCCACCCCTAGGTCCTTGCTACAGAGAAATTCTGGAGCCCCCCCATGGGCTGGTAGAGCATTTCAGGGGAATGGGTGGCATCAGAACTGGTCCAGGGCAAAATGAAAAAGTGAGTCCATACCTCCCAGATACTATGTACAGTGCATCTTCCCTCCCCCATGGTGCTCAAGTCTTTTAGGAACAACTCAACATGCCATGGACACCACATTCCTCTCTGACCTGCATCCCAAGCTATTCTCTGTGTCTCTCTCCTATGATGGGCTTCTTTCCGATGCCCATGCCCTCAGGAGTTTCCCCTGCTGTGCATCTCTGTGCCTCTACAACTCAAGTTTGGATTAATAGTTGACCCACCGAGGTACTATAGGTACACAAAATGGGACCCTTCACTCTAGCAGCAGGACACTGCAGTATACCAAGCACACCACTGGGGGAAGACACAGTGGGGGCAGAGGGATCTCGGGAGCTACCCAGACCACACTATGTGATTAGCTGGAAAGTCGAGCTACGTGTAATACCCTCCTGAATAGTTCAAGATATAACATAAAGAAGAGAGAGCACACCACATGGCTATGTCAAAATCGAGAAGGTTGAATAATGACATTAAGACCAGATCACAGAGACCTTGTAGGGTAGGGTGGGCTCCATCGTTGGTAATGGCTCGAGCATTAGGGACACTGTAGTTCTTCATAACGTAATGTGATAAATGTGGTGCTTTGTGAAGCCGTGGATGAGAGAGGATGGGGGAATAACGGACTCCCCATAGGTCTGGATTATGAGGGCACCTGCTACAAGCTCACTTTTCAGACGCTGTAACCATTTCTACACACACCTTCTAGATCAGAGTCTCTGAAATGAGGTGTCACATGTGAGTTTCATTCTCCAAGCTTTCAGAAGGAATCACTCCAAAATCTACCCCCTTTTAAACAAATGGAAGGATGTAGTTCTTTAAAGATGAGGTTCCATCATGTGGGTCAGAGATGAATTTTTTTGGCAAATAAACCTTTGCTCATGAGCACATTGCTAAATATGCAGTCTAGAAAAGAACACTTTTCTGTTGGTGGATAAGATGATATCCACTTATTACAGATGACAAGTTGAATGGAAGAATTTGTAAAGTAGCTTTATTGTGATTCCAACAACAAAATGAGGCTCTGATAATTTTTTCAAATTCCGTTGTATCATTCAGATTCTGTTTGGGTTTCATGACATATTGTCAGGGGAAGAAGGTGGTGGGTGGACGCCAATCTGCCTGGGATGAGAGATGTGGATGGACTTTCAGGTGTCCCAGTGACAGCTGACAATCCATGTTTGACAAGTCAGAATTCAATTTCTTTACCTTTCAGAGCAAGATCGTCGCATTAAAAGCCCAACTTCCGGGGGGGGACGGGGAAGAATAAATCAGGAGATTGGGATTAACATATACACACTACTATATATAACATAGGTAATCAACAAGGACCTGCTGTATAGCACAGTGACCTCTACTCAACATTCTGTAATGACCTACATGAGAAAAGCATCTGAAAGGAATGGATATATGTATATGTATAACTAAAGCACTTCAGCTATACACCTGAAACTAACACAACATTGTAAATCAACTATACTCCAATATGAAATAAAAATTAAATTTTAAAAAAGCACAATTTCTGGGCTATGAAACACAATGGGAAAGGAGCGAGGGTCAGAAGAGCAAGAAATCGCCTTTCTGGGAAGCAAGGACCGGGAACCAAGGCCACCAGCTCCTGGGCAGTGAGTGCATGACTGCTTGTACCGCAAGGAGACTTTGAGCATTTCTTCCAAGTATCATGTATGGACTAGGGCAGAACACAAACTTTAAAAGCTTTTTGGAGATTCAGTCATAACAGTCAAAGAATTGAAACAAGGACTTGGGGCTTAACATAACCTCACTCAACACCTTTTTTTTCCACCCCCCCGGACAACTCCTGCCCAGGAAGGGGGAGGGATAAAGGGCAGGTTTCTTTTCCTCTCCATCAATTCCCCATGTTCCTTTGCTGTTTGCTGCGGGAAGTTAGCCTGAGCCCCTTGGAAAATTCATAGATGTGTTTAATGAAGGCAAAGGGCAGAATTGTAAAACTTTACTTGATTTGGTTTTATTTTAAAATCAACACATTTTTACTACACTTTTAATCCTATACCTCTTAGGTTCTCGACACTTGTTGTAGATTAGGATCAGCTGGGTGTTCTTTTGTGTTGATAATAATGTCCCTGTGGGACCTGAACATTAGTATTGTTTAAGGTACTAATGTCAGAACTTCTGGGAATGGAGCCCAGGCAAAGTAATTTTCAAAAGCTCCCCAGGTAAATCTAATATGCAGGCATAGTTGACAACAACTGCTATATTGAAAAAAGAAAAAAAAACAGGTGTTGGTTATAAGGATTTCAGTTGTAAAATATCTGTCTGGCCTCAAAAATAATGTCTCACTGGAGGAAATTTCGCCTTTGAGATGAAAGAATGAAAAAGAAAGTATCAAGGTGTAGAGAATCGTGTGTGTGTGTGTGTGTGTGTGTGAGTGTGTGTATGTTCTATAGTTAGGGTGTTGATATAATTCAGTAGTTATTAGCAGCCTTGGGAGCAGAAGCTTTTCTGATAATCTGATGAAGGCTCTATCTTCTCCAAAACAGTGTACATAATGCAAATTTTGCAGATTTTAGGGCTATCACTCTCTTCCTAAAACCGATGTTAAGGACCTCTGATATAATCATAGACTTTTATAACTACCATTAAAGAAACAAATAAGCAGATAAAAATAACCAGCCATAAGAACTGAGAAACCTAAGACTGAGTCTTGATTTTCCCCCTAAGTTGCTGTGTGATTCTAAATAAATTACTTAAGCTTGCTAAACCTCAGTTTTTCTATATAATGAAATGTTTATCTGCCTATAGGGCAATGTGGTTAGCATTTTTACAATTTTGTAAAAAAAAAAAATCAATTCAGAGTAAATGAATACAAGTAAAAGTACTTTGAAAAGTTACGATTTATTGTCAAAGATATTCAGAATTAATCTAAGAAGAAATATACAATTTCTTGGGTAACTGAGATGTATGTCTCGCTTTCACTGCTATGTACACCTGCCCTGTCAGCAGACCATCAATTATAAGGAATTCAGCAACTCTTGAGCTAACTCAGAACTAACTCTGTATTAGATGGATGGTGAGTCCCAGCCCCAGTTGGCCTATATATTCAATCTCTCTCTCCCTGTGGTATGATGATGAGCCTTTAGTATTCACTTTCTGTCAAACTGCTAGTAAATCCATACTTATAAGTTGAAAAATTTCAGCATGTGTTAAAATGCAAAGGGAAAGTAGTAGTTTCAGGGGAAATTAAACCTATGAACCAAAATTTGGTCTTTTTCACGGGAGTCCTGAGGTATTTGTTTCTTTCCTCTCCACCTCCTACCTGACCTGAGGACCTGGGGATTCCCACTGTTTCCCTATCAGAGGATCTCTCCCTAGTAAATCAACCTTCTTATTTCCCAAGGAAACACTGTCTCAGAAATACCTTCAGTCCCAAAATATTAAAGTGTAAAAATCTAGGATTAAGAATAAAGCTTGCTTTTCACAGCCAGTGCTACAGGGTTAGAGCCATTTATCCTGACTGTGGTAACATGTTAACCAGAAGTGCAAACTTTATACACAAAGACTAGGCAGGGCTACCCTAAAAGAAAGACACCAGCCAGAGCCTTCATGTTCCTGGGTGTCAATGTTTCCTATTATTTCATTGTCTTAGTCTGAATAAAAAAAAATAAAAATGAGCAAGGAGTATCCAATACTCATACTGAATTTTGATTGCTATTTTCCACTCCTCAGAAATATATGTTGAACAAAATGCAGAGTCACGTAGCTCAAGCTACTGTCTGTTTGTTCATAAAGGAAAACGCTTTATACGCAGAAATTTCAAGTGAGAGGAGATCTCAGGTCTCCAAAAGCAGCTATTATCAAACAAAGCAATCAGAAAATTAATGCACTGGAGATGGCTGTGACCACAATCTTGGCTATCAGGGAGTGTCTTCGTCTCTCTTGGTAGGAGCTCATTTTTGAATTGTTTATTGTACCCACAAAGTCTATCTAGATGTTCTCTGCCATAAATTCCTCCCCCTCTTTTATAGAGTATTGCTTTAACTGTCTAGGTGTTCTTTCCCTAAACCCTTGCTTACCATCTACTATGAGTAAGACACTGAAAAGAATGGTATTTGAGAGCATTCAAGATATTTTTGTTACATATAAAGAGGAATGGGCCATTGAAAGACCTAATCAGTTTGATTCTGCCCCTCCAAACCAAGGTCTCCCTAGTAGATGACCTATCTGTGTCCTCTTGCCCCAGCTGCTTTAAAATGGCTCTTCATCCCAGGGAGCTAATGGAGGAATCTGTGCTTCAGTGAAATGGCTCCATCATCCCTTTCCCTCCCGGACCACAGAAGTTGGGCCATTCTGGAGGGAGGGGTGTGTGTGTGTGTGTGTGTGTGTGTGTGTGTGTGTGAAAGAGAGAGAGAGAGAAAGTGTGTCTTCTCTTCAAACAAGGGCACGGTACATATCTGAATTCCAAATGACTGAACTTTGGTGTTTTAGGTAATCCTATCTTCTGGTAATTGAGAATTGCCACTTATATAAATTACCAGGTCACAAACAAATAGGGCAAAAGGCTCTCAAGGTGGTGACTTCCTTTGTATTAATCAAGAAAATGCACACCCAAGAGTTGAATAACAAAATCATATACTTTTTTCTTGGACAGTTGATATTTTGTTTCTGTATATCATGACTAATCATAATGGCTATAATTCATCACTTCAGAAAAGCAATCTACAGTTCTAGCTGTACAAAACTAAAATGGATCGAGACCCTTTGCCACCCTGGCAGAAGATAATAATTACATCATTATTTATTAACTATAGAGACAATAGCCAAAAGTCTTTTTAACTTCGTTTGATTTAAGATCTATTATACGTTATAGTCCAGCATACACAAGCCAAGCAAAATAGAACAAAATTAGAGAAAAATCAAGTTAGTGTATTTAATCTGAATAATCCTGCAAAGAAAGCTACTCTCATGTTTACCTACCATTGGTAGAACATCTACTCTGCACTAAGCACTGTCCTAGGTGTTCTGCATATTTGATTCATTTTATCCTCGCCACATCCAGGGAGGCATGCTGGTTGCATCCGTTCTAATTAGTGAATAACTACACTAACAAAGATCCTGTAGATTAGTACAGGCAACACCTTTCACAGATAATATGTTCAAACATTAGAACAACAAAACACTCTTCTTGGAAACCGTGTCTTAACTTTTACAATCAAGAGTTTTTTGAAGGATAAGCAAAACTGACGTGTATCCAGAATCTCAGAGGATGTCCATCTTGGAGCCACATTTCTTCCATCTCTCCTTGGCCCACAGAATGTTCCCAGAAACAGGCCAGGGACAGAGAGGAATGAAGGAAATGAAGAGTCATCAACCACACTGAGTGCCCTTAAGAACGGCTCTGACGTCATTTGCCTCCACCTTCCACGAATCCTGGGATGGCCCTGCACAGACAAGTGACAGATATTGACAACTCAGTCTGTGAAGATAGTGGCGAATGTCACTGAGGGAGATTTGTGTTAAGCATTACATTAACTCAAGCTAATGTACCCTCCTTGCAAGGATGGCCAGTGTGAGGTGACGCGAGGTTAGGACAGTCCGATCCATAGTTGGATGGAGATGAGCTCTGTTCTGAGTATGCAGAAGTTAGATTATAGATCCTCAAAGGAAGTTTTTCCACGGATAGCAAGAGTCAAGCAAGCGGTAGCTCCCACCTCTGGAATGAACCTGTGTTCCTGGCTGGATTGTGACCACTTACTAGACTCTAAAGGGTGGTCAGAAGCAGGGACCAGGACACTCCCTATTATACAGTTCTGAAGAAGCTGAAAACATGGGCAAGAGTTAGGAAGACACTTTTTGCTGCCTATCCCAGGGTGCCCCTGTGGTATCTACCCTTCACAAAGGAAGCAACCTTAAACTAAGTCATAAAGAGTATTTGATTCATGTTTCCTCTCCTTTCTCCATCATCCTGATTTTTCCTTTATGACAAACACATGATTGCCTGGCCTGACCAGTCCCAGGCCAGTAGAGGAAGACATTCCCACTTGCCCCGAACTGTACAATGGTGGTTGTGGCCAGCTGGTTCTATCATCATGGGGGAGAAATTAGCATGATTAGAGGCCAACTGTTGCCTTCATTCTCTCTGCTCCCTCCTCTGCCTGAGCCTAAGACCTTTACAGGTTCCCCAAATGGGAGTGACAAAGCAACTGACCACGACTCACGTTCCCATATATTTGTCTCAATACGTACCCAAATTTGTATTTGTCAATAAGAAAAGTCTCTGGCTGCTTATTTGTTTGTAATCCACCCTTTGGAATGCGCTACTTATAAAAATATTATTAAAAATATATAATGACTTTTATGGGACATTGGAAATGTGAACACCAACTCTATATTTAATGATATTAAGGAACTATTAAATTTCTATTTAGGAGTAGGAATGGTATTGTGATAGTATTAGGATTTTTAAGAGTGAATAGCTTATATATATGTATATATATGTGTATATATATATATACTGTTTACAGATTGAATGATATGATGTCTGGGATTTGTTTCAAAATAACATGGGAGGGTTGCAGCAAGTAGGGATATGGGTGAAACAAGATTGGCCTTGAGTTGATCATTGTTGAAGCTGGGCAATAGGTTCATTGTGCTGGATTTTGTTTTGTTTTGTTTTGTGTTGTTTGTATATGCTACAATTTTTCCATAATAAAAATTTTTAAAAAAGAATCAAAATTGGTTAAAGTTAATTTAAATTCACTTTAGAAAACACGTTTTTCAAAAATACTTTAAGATATGTGCAATTTTATGATTTAATGTTAAATGGAATAAGAAGATATAAAACTGCACATAAAATATTGCAAGCACATATATATATATGCATGGAAATGGAAGAATAAAACTACACGAAAAGTAAATTATGGTTGCCCCTGACTGGCAAGAATACATGTTATTATTCTTTACTTGTTGTTACTTCTTTGCATTTTCCAAATTTTCTAGAAAGAAAATATATTTTGTTTTTGATTTTATGAAGTTATTTGTATAAGCCATGCTCATGATACATAAGGTGAAAAAAAGTGCTATAGAACTATATATGAAATAGAATCTGCATTTGTTTTTAAATGTGCGTGCATGGTGTGTGTGTATGTGTGTGTACCTAAAATAAACATCATCAAATTGTTAATGATGATTATCTCTGGGTGGTGGCATCATTTGGTAATTTTTATGTTTCTTCTTCAGTTAATAAGTATAATGTTATAATCAGAAAAATACAGCATGAAAAAAATTAAACTTAGATTTATTGTATTTCTTTATGAGTAAAGGATTGTCTATATAGGGCAATGTAAATATAAGGAACTATGTAATATATATTTATAAAACAGATAAGTAAGTCCAAGGGAATTTTAATTCTCTTTGAAAGCATATGTTAAGGGTTTTTTTTAGATTTTTTTTTTTTTTTTGATGTGGACCATTTTGAAAGTCTTCATTGAATTTGTTACAATACTGCTTCTGTTTTATGTTTTGGTTTTTTGGCCACGAGGCATGTGGGATGTGAGCTCCCCGACCAGGGATCAAACCTGCACCCCTTGCATTGGAAGGCAAAGTCTTAACCACTGGACTGCCAGGGAAGTCCCTGTGTTAAGTTTTGAACAATGCTAATATAAAATCCTGTGAACAACCATTATGTGGTGATGCTCCTGCCTTCATATACTCAATTCCTTAATAATCATGTTTCATTTTCTGTCCAACTCCAGGTATATCTATGCCAATACCAGTCTTTGGGCTCCAGGATGATTCGAAGGTCTTTAAGGAAGGGAGTTGCTTACTCGCCGATGATAACTTTGTCCTGATTGGCTCTTTCGTGTCCTTTTTCATTCCCTTAACCATCATGGTGATCACCTACTTTCTAACCATCAAGTCGCTCCAGAAAGAAGCTACTCTGTGTGTGAGTGATCTTGGAACACGGGCCAAATTAGCTTCTTTCAGCTTCCTGCCTCAGAGCTCCCTGTCTTCAGAAAAGCTCTTCCAGCGGTCCATCCACAGGGAGCCAGGCTCCTACGGTAGAAGGACTATGCAGTCCATCAGCAACGAACAGAAGGCTTGCAAGGTGCTGGGCATCGTCTTCTTTCTGTTTGTGGTGATGTGGTGCCCCTTCTTCATCACCAACATAATGGCCGTCATCTGCAAAGAGTCCTGCAACGAGGATGTCATCGGAGCCCTGCTCAATGTGTTCGTTTGGATCGGTTACCTCTCCTCAGCGGTCAACCCTCTAGTGTACACACTGTTCAATAAGACCTACAGGTCGGCCTTTTCCAGGTATATTCAGTGTCAGTACAAGGAAAATAAAAAACCATTGCAGTTAATTTTAGTGAACACTATCCCGGCCTTGGCCTACAAGTCTAGTCAACTCCAAATGGGACAAAGAAAGAATTCAAAGGAAGATGACAAGACAACAGATAACGACTGCACTATGGTTGCTCTAGGAAAACAACATTCAGAAGATGCTCCTACAGATAATATCAACACAGTGAATGAAAAGGTTAGCTGTGTGTGATGGACTGGTTGCCATGGCAACTGCGGAGGGCACACTGAGCAATTTTCCCCTTATCTGGGAGGAAAAGGGAAAAAGAAAAGAAAATAGGGAGACTGGAAAAGATTAGGCCAGTCTAATGGAACCAACAATAATATCTATATGCCTCATTTTATTATGTCAGTGAAAAGCAGGGTTCAATGCCACAAAACGTGCACTTTAAAAATATTCTGACAGCATTTCAGCTGTGAGCTTTATGATATTATTTTTAACATTGTAAATTATATGTCTTTAAAATAATTAGCTTTTATTGTATAATTACAATGAGGCCATAAATAAATCTAAATTTTCTTCTATTTGCAAGTGAAAAACTTGCTACTATGTTGTTAATTGATGGCATGAGTTGGTTACCTGTCGCTGTAAACAAAAAATAGCTCTAAATAGTGAAACATTGGATGAATATAATGGCCTCTTACATAAAGAAAAAATTCTCTTTAAAACTTACCATAATACACGTTTTGGATGACAATAACAAAAAGACACTAAAGACAGTGTTATGAAATCTGTATTGCTAAGATACTTAAAAGAAATACTTGACAACTTTTTCAATCCTGCTTTTTCATAGATGCCATTTTGCAATATTCACAAAGTTGCTGGTATTTGCTGCACTTCAAATTAATTCTTCTCAGAAGTGAACAAGATTTTAAGTGTTATTTAATAACTATTGCTGCTTTCTCTTCTACTACTTGTGCTTTATTCTGAATTTCCAGGGTGGTCTTGTTTAAGTGTTTGCTCTATTAGGTAAACTATCAAAAGGATAATCAAACATTACCAGATACATTTCTAGAAATTGCTTCTCCTAAGAGCACCACAGAAGCGTTTGGTAACTTGCTCTTTAATGACTGCATCATGCCTGCGCTCCTCTGAGCAGTAAGCGGTATTGATGTAACTGTGTCAGGATTGAGGAATAAAGTCAGGTTTTTGGCTGCTGACAGCAGTAGAGTCTTAGGACATCTCTGTAAAACGCAGGTGACCTACCTGTTGGCACCCAACAGATAAATCGATGCTTTCAGATCAATCTATATTATTTACTAAAACTGTTCAGCTTTGGATTCACAATCATTGATTGAGTGTACACCATCTGTGAAATTTCCTAGGTACTAAGGATATAAAAATAATTAAAACAAGATCTTTGCCTTTAAAGAAAAGGACCTAATTTGAATGGCACTTATCAAAACAGTAATTAACAGACATTTGGAGAATCAGTTCAATTTATTTCCTTCTCACCTGGCTCAGAAACAAGTTAATTTCAACTCCAAGGGTAGTTTTCTCAGTAAGTTTCCTGACTGGTTGCCAACGAATACCAACCAAACAAAGGAGGGGGAAAATACCACTTGAGGTCAAAATCTGCAATTAATTTAGGAATATGAGCTTCAACTTGGACCCCAACTATGACTACCATAGTTTTGAGCAAAATATTATTCCACTTTCCTGAAAACAAACTCATTTATCACTCACTGACACTGGACATCCTATCCCCCAAAAAGCAGTAATATAATGTTTCATAGAAAAGTTTGTTAAGGAGACAGAGATTAACAGCAGTTAATTCACCTTGATATTATTACTCTAGGTTAAATTGCATATTCTTATTGGAATGGATGTTAGATATGTGATGACAATACTGAAGCATTTCTATTGAATGAGAAATAGTTTTTGCTGTATGCCATTAGAAAAAACTATATATTTGGAAACTAAAAATGTGGGAGATTCTGTTGTGTAATTTGGAAATGCATTAGGTCTGTCCTAATTATGTCCTTTTAGGTACATTGAAAGGGGTTTTTTTCAAAGCTAGAATTTATAATAAGCTGCTAGTATCTAGGTTGCATTTGAACTAAACTATTTTCATGATTATACCATACTAACTGATACAAATGTTAAAAAGTCTCTACTCTAATGTATTTTGCCTTAGTTTATAACTCTGCCCATCTCATTATATATTAGAGAAAAGACTACAGATTCTACACCCATATACTCAATCTTGATGAGAATGAACATAAATACTGCCTGATAAGTCTTTTGACTACATATATATTACAAATGTGTTATGTTTTTTCTCTCCATAATTATCTATTCAAGTGTATATAGACAAACATGTATCTGTATTCTTGTACAGACATGTTCCCATGCACTTTATTCAGTATTTATATATTTATATGGAGGAAAAGCAAGTCATTAATGAAAACACAGTATATACACGTGTGCATGTTTGTATCATGTCAATTTAAATGTGAATTTCATGTTCTAATGTTTCTATGACCTTCCATTGCTGTCAAAGCAGATTGTAACAGAAATGTCAGCTCTTTAAATAAACTGGATGTTGACCTAATTTTGTGGGAAGACTTTTAACACAATTCTATGAGGGTGGTGAAAACAATGCTCCTTTTACATAGTTGATTGATCCTAAATAAAATGGTACCTTTGGGCCCTTTGTTTAGTCTGGGGACGTTCTGATTACTAAGCCTTTTGTTTTTTCTTTTTTTTTTTTTTTTTCTTTTCTTCTTCGGCCACGCCATGTAGATTGCAAGATCTTAATTCCCCAGTCAGGGATTGAACCCGGGCCCTGGGCCGTGAAAGCGCGGAGTCCGAATCACAGGACCACCAGGGAAGTCCCACTAAGGCTTTTTAACACACCTCTCGCTCCAGTGAAACAGTCCTTGAATTATTCATGGATCTGTGATCAAAGGACTCACTCCTAGTCAATATTGTTAAAGCGACCGACCTTATTCTACTTTAAGTTGAATGGTAGATTCTTTTAAGTTTAAAGAGTAGAATTAAGTGCCATAATTAGGGAAAACTTTCAGTTTAAAGCATACTTAATCTACTTGGGCACAGCACCATCTCATGGTCACTTTTTAAAATGCTACCATAGCCAAATTGAACTAAGTTACTGTACTAATTTTGCACAAGGTGCTTCTTCCATTTGTGCATCAATGAAACATATTATAAAGTGTTAAATTATTCTGTGCCATACGTAACAAATACAGCGAAGATTTTTATGTCATGATTTTAATCAAGGCTATTCTAAAAGATTTCACGAAAGAATGAATAATTCTAAATAAAGTATACTCAAAAATAAATGCAACTTTTTGAGTCTATAGCTGTGTCCACTAAAAGAAAGTTGCCCGAAACCTCCCATCTCATCAGGCTGGGAACTCCAGGTACCATCCAGGTGTTCTGAGAGTACAAAGCCTGTGTTTCTGGGGCTTGGTCATAGAGCTAGGACCCACCTGGTTGAGTTAGATTTATAGTAATGATCCCGTTTCTAGTTATCTGTAGCAGACAAATGTTCCATGTTTGATCGCTATGTCTGGTTCCACCTGTGGGTACACATGTACAGGTGTACCTGAAGACATTCACAGATACATTTATACACACACACACACACACTTTTGCAGGAGCTAGCTTCAAGAATTCAAGTAAACCAAGGAGACGCTATATCATTGAATAAACAGGAAAGTTGCTCTGATTCATCATCTCACCTCTAAATGTAGGGAAAGGGAAATAGGGACAGTATGTATCTTTTCCAGGTGTTTACAGCTCCATGTATTGAGTACCTATCATGTGCCAGGCGTTAAGCTGGTTGCTTTGCTTACTTTACCTGATGGAATCCTCACAAGTCTACAAGGTAGGTATTATTATTCACTCTTTTTCATAGATGGAGAGACTGAGATTCAGAGCAGTTAGTAACATGCCTGAGGTCACACAGCTGGCAAGAAAAGTGACAAGTGCAAGCCTGACTCTGAAGCATAAACTCTTTCCCCTGCTCAGTTCGGTACAGGAGAAAGAACACTGGGCTCAGAACCAAAAGATGCAAGTTCCCATCTTAGCTTCCCTGTATACTGGTTACATGAACTTGGACAATTCATTGAATAACCCTGTGCCTCAATTTCACTGTCTCTAAAATGGAACTACTAGTACCTGTCCTGGCTAACTAACAATGTTGCTTAAATGAGATCATGGCTATGGCTGTGCTTGATAATCTGTAAAACACTGTATAAATGTTGTAAATGTGTTGTTATTAAAAAGGGAAAAAAGCCTCTATACATTATTAACCATCAGAGCAAATTCTAAACAAAACTGCGGGATAAGCAACATTATTATTCAACAGCTTCTATCCTTTCTCTGAATGCTTCTCATTTTTTACAGCTATTTGTTTCTGCTTTGTTCTCACCATAGAGTTCCCTTCATTGGTTCTCTGCTGCTTACATCAAAACCTATTTACTTTATGTGCCATTCCCTTAGGTTTCTCCTCTTTGCTAGATCACTAATAAGTAATTCAAGCTGGTAATCCATTGTCTCTCACTGAGATCCCTTTAGCTGTCCACCATGAAGATAAACCAAAAGGCAGGAACAAAAGGCAAAAATTTTAGGCACCAGAGACACAAGTGAGAAAGAAATCGGGGGGCAAGAAACATCCTCCTGGTATTGCTCAAATGACCTGCAAAAAAACAGGTGCCTTCAGACACTTCATAATTTATATAAAGTTTTATAACTTAACATTGAATTTTAATCCACAATAATAACGATGATTTTGAAATATTTGTGACTTTAAAGATTTCATTCTAAACTGAGGACAATAATAATATTACTAAGCTTTCTTTCAATGGATATTTGCCCCAGTAAATATGCAGTAAGACACAACTTCTTTGTTAATTTTTGATTATCTTTGCAGGCAGTTTGCAAAAACAAATAGCTTCCTTATTTTCCCTGAATAGTATTCATGTCAATCTTAGCTCTGTTCTTCCTTTTTGATATTTAACACCAGTATGTCCACCTGAGCCAACACATTATGGGAAGTTTTCACATCCAGTTGGAGCCTCAGGATTTGATGGGATCCCACTGGAGCAGAAGATTGAGGCAAGAAACCTAGGTCTGCTGTTACTGTCTGACACTGGACAAGTCAAAACCTGTTTTCCCTCAAGAGTATTATGAAGGACTGAGAGTCAATGATCGTTTCAGGGCCTAAGTCTATGCTTCTTTGAGTGCTAGGGAGTCCAGTCAAGACAGCTTTGATGAACCTTGCACATGAAGACAGCTTCATGTGCAAGGAATATTCTGGAACCCACAATTCTCACATTTTCTTAAATTCTTTAGATGAATTTCAAATAAACGACAGCTTTAATTTTATATGGGAATCTTATGAGAAAAATCAAGTTGTTAGTGATTTAAGGAGTTTCTAAGATACGAGACCAAGAGTCAGATATCAACAAGTAGGATTCCTGCTGTGGTGTTTTTCTCAAAGTCAGCCTCCCTTTTGTAGTTTCTAGCTGCTCCAAGATATCGGGTTACTCTTTTTTTTTTTTACATCTTTATTGGAGTATAATTGCTTTACAATGGTGTGTTAGTTTCTGCTTTATAACAAAGTGAATCAGTTATACATATACATATGTTCCCATATCTCTTCACTCTTGCGTCTCCCTCCCTCCCACCCTCCCTATCCCACCCCTCTAGGCGGTCACAAAGCACCGAGCTGATCTCCGGTTACTCTTTGTAACAGCCTCTAGGCTTGCTGTAGAACAAATGTTCCCACTATCTGAGTCCTTGAGCAGTTAAAATTTAAAAGCCCAAATAGATTTAGAATGCACACTGCAGAGAAAATCTCTTTTTCAAAAGCTAAATTTTTGTTGAAAGTGAGCCAAGGTTATTTAAGTTTTTATTTATAATTAAGATTATGAGTTCTTAAAGGGGGTGTTTATTCTGGCTTCTAGAGAACAGTACAATTTGTACTTCCTATCCTACATTTATTTCAGATGTTGAAAGGTAATAATATATTATTATTCAGATGATCTTGTCTTAGTTGGGGTGACCCCAAGTGCAGAGCTGAGACAAGAATTTGACAGCAGATTGTTTTATGTGGGAAGTGATCCCAGGAAGCAGACAGAAGTAAAGAAGATGTAAAATTCTAATTAAGGGTGTGGTATCAAGGTTACTGCAGACAGGACCCAATTCCACCAGCAGTAGGAGATGACCTGGAACTCTGCACCATGGGTACAACTAAAATCAAAGGTGAGCCAACAGCACCTGGCCAAGATCTTGCATGAATGTTTTATCCAGCTGGTAATTAATCATGGTCTCAAAAATCATTATGCTTACTTAATAGCAAGTGGTATTACTATGGTTAGTAACAATTTTTAAATAAACATACGTTCGTATCACACAATCACATCTAAACTTACTCACGTTAAACGCAATCACATCTAAACTTATTTCTCTGACCAGCATACATGTTTCATACAGAATCAAACTCAGAAGCATGCTGCAGACAATTCTTTTCAGCTCTGCTAAGATGGTTATGGTCAGCCAATATCATTCCTACCGGAGCTGTAGAAGACCTAAAAAAAGCACTGTATAGTCTGAACAGGCAAATGATCAATTCTTTGTATGAGTTCTGTTTATTTAGCCCCATTTTTTGTATGAGTTCTATACAAAAATGGCCTAGTAGCATCCAAGTCAGCTATGGGATTCAGACCTCCCTCATGGTACCCAATCTCTACTTTTCTCCTCTTATATGAAAAATGGGTCTAAGAAGGGCCCATTGGTTTATGGACCATATGGTTTATTTGGTCATATCACCAAATATATATTTAAATCAGGTTGAGAGATCAGGATTACAAATTCACTTATTCTCTCAACAGGTTTATTAGCAAGGGTCTACTAGGTGCATGTTATACTTAAGACATCATTAAATGTGGGAAGTCTGGGGATGTGGGAAGTCTTTTTTTAAAGAACAGAAATAAGATGTTTCATGAGGAATTATCCTGTCTTCTTTATAAAAGTCATGTTGATTTTGCTGAACTCACTACATTTGTCAAAAATTAGCCTAATTAATATGTTGATAACTTGACACACCTACCCAACGATGCCTCTTGAGAAACTGCATCTGATAGAAGTCCCCTGAGGCAATGCCACCACCTTTGGCAAAAGTGTTAAGAACATAGCATTTGGAAATTAGTTTTAAAGGGAAAAAAATTAAAAATTAGATAAAATGTTCAATATCACCATCTCCAGGCTCCACTACTAAAGTTCTGCACCCTAAGACCCAGGGTTCACAATGGGGTATATAAAAAAGAATATCCAAAAGATGGGAATTAAGTCAACATAGAAAAGTAAACCAAGAAGAATTTTTTAAATAGAAGAAAAAAGAAATTAAAAAACAATGATAACAAAATCAAAACTAATTTGCTCAGCATGCACACATTTAATAATATGCCTCTCTGACCACTAAAAATGGGATATATCTACAAGTATTTAATTTCTAAATATGATGTGTGTTTTTTTCTGAATTAGCAGGAAAATAGGAAGTAGTTATTCATGAGTGATTTTGAGTATGACAAATTTAGGAAAACTAAACATTTTTAAGACTGAAGAGAAAGAAGAGTGATTTGCATGAAAATGTCACGTTATAGTCAGCCTTTAAATATTATCACCAGAGAACTTGACTATGATTAATTCATCCCTGCACTTGTCTGCAGTAGAAAGTGGAAGCTATGACCACATTTGTTCCTCTACCCGTTCACCAGATGGATCGGACCAAGTCCAGTAACCCATTAGGACCACTGAAAAGGAGTAAGTCTTGTCAACCTTAGGATTCTAATCATAACCATGATGCAAATATCAAGTTATCTCAATTTATATTAAGCATAATAAATAAATATTGAAGCTATGGGTGCATTTATCTAATGTTCCTTAAGAAATTTGTTTTAATGACTTTGAAAGACAAATTATTTTCCCCTTGGAGAAGAATATTTTTAATTTAAATTTAGTAACAGCTAATGTTGCTCATGGCTTTGAGCAATCCTACTTGGTTCTAAGAATTCAGATGAAGAACAACTACCCACTTATAGGTAAATGATAATGTGTACATAAAGCATAAATTAGCAATGTTTTGACCTTTTTTTTGGAAACAATTAAATTAAACCCAGAACCATCAGCCTACCTTCCTTACTATAGGAGAGAAATGCAGAAGGAATGTAAAAGGAAGATACGGATGTAAATATTTATATACATTCCAACAACCATATGTAATCACAGTAACATCTATTTATGTCTCATTGTAACCAATGAGGAAACTGAGTCTCAGAGGGAAACTTGCCCAATTTCACCAAACTAAGGGGTAGAATCAGAACTCAAGAGCAGATCTGTATGACTGTTAAGTTTTTACTGTTTCCTGTTTCTACTACGCCAAAGGTCAGGAAACATTTTCAGTAAAGAGCCAAACAGTATATATTTCAGGTTTTGTGGGCCATGTGATCTATCACAACCATTCAACTCTGCTATTGTAGGTTGAAAGCAGTCACAGACAATAAGCAAATGAGAGGATGCCACTGTCTTCCAGTAAGACAATATTTATAGAAACAGGCCAGACAAATCCCATGGGCCATAGTTAGCCAATCTCTGGACTACACTAATAATGACAACTAATACAACACTATAACCCATACAACTACTGCCTTCACAACTATGTATTTGAGTCCTTATTGGATGCCAATTCTTGTGTTAGGTCCTTTTATACATCATTTTATTTAATTCTCACAAAGCAATACTACATGCTTAATACTACTATCATCTCCATTTTGTATATAAGGACAGTAGAGATTAAGTGATGTGCCCAAGCTCACACGTAGTAAGTTTTAGAGCCGGGTTTTAAATCAACATTCATATTCTCTGTTCCTTGCCCTATTTCTTGCCTAATTCAGAAATGCAAGAGCACATCACCATAGGCCTGCATTATGTCTGAGTCTGCTTTGCCTCAGTTAAACTGAAGAATACGCTCAACAGAACTCTAACCTTGTGAAGGTACAGTTTCTCCCAAAGTCCCTAACTTACAACACAGGTTAAATTAGACTTTGCTGAATAAACACAATTTCAACCCATAAATATAGTTCACCGTCAACATGATTCATTCTCTCTATAAAGGAGCATTCCTGATTTTATAACATACAGTCATGATAGATTGATTGCTGTCTTTTCTGTTGATTCACTTTCTTGCCCAGAGAATATAACTAACATTAAGTTCCTCTTAAATGAAGGGAAAAATGAGTAAACTCTATGCCCTTCATCCAGTAGAATTATGTTCAAAAGTAAATTTCTATATATCCTTTCTATTTCTTGCACTAACAAATAAAAGAATAAATTTGGGCTGAGGGTACAAAGTACCATTTAAAATGAGTGTTGACCTGCTGATTTGTTGAAAAATCTCCATCAAGTTCCTCCATCAATAAATGGAGTTTATTGTCAGGATACACATAGGAACGAGCAAGCAGGAATCACTGATGTCAAAGAGGCCCCACAGAAGCCCAGAAAGAAAAACACAATCAGCTCTGTACCAAACCTACAGCTGCCTGAGGTTACGCAGGCCCAAGTTCCCCACTTCTCCATGGGATTCAGCTACTCTCTCCAGCCCGTTCCTCTCGGTGCCCCTATCTCCTCCTCTGCTCCTACCCATCGGCTTCCTTCATTTTCTCCTTACTTTTCACTTCCTCACTCATGATCCACCACGACCTCATTCATCTTTTACACCTGCCACTCATTACTTGATCTTTTCTATACTCCCCTGTTCAGATTTCTAAGAGAGGGTAATCAGGTCGGTCCAGGTTCTCTCGGTTTGGGCAGAGATTTTGTTCTGAGCCCCTCTAATAGTCTTCTCACCAGATTATGGCCAGTTGCTGCAATCCAGCCAGCTGTGGTGAGCGGGGCAGAATGTTCCCCCTGCTGGATCCCTGGACAGAAAGAGTTTTCACACAAGGGGCTAAGAAGGGTCAGCACTGTGTCTAGTCAACACCTTCTCAAAAAAAGAGAGAATCTATTGACTCACTCTTCTCTTAAGTGTTGCTGTCTCTTTCAAATAGCACTCCCATTTCTTACTTTACATTATTTTCCTTCCGGTACAACTATTTCCAGTTTCCTATCTGTTACCTAATCTATAAAACAGAAGATTCACACTTTAAAGAATGTCACCAACAAGTGAGCCAGCCAGTTTTCTTTTACAGTGCAATCTGCAAAAGAGTCATTGCTTTAAAATACAGAAGCTTAAATATGAAATCCGGGAAATACAATGGACAGGAAATAAACCAAACTCAGGTGACGCTTTTCCAACACTTGCCCTGGGAATCGTGATTCGATGACCTCAACAAGCAATCACAGTGCACTGTGATTAAAATAGCCATGTTACAATCTAAAGAAAATTAGACAAATCAGGAGGAAAAATCTGCCAAGCCTGAGAGAGAAGAAAATCATTTAGTATTTGAATTAGAAACATTTATGTCATGGGACCGACATAGGCCTCCAACCACCTGATCCCCCAATGTTATGAAGATATACCTAGGAGAAGAAAGGCACGGAATGATACATGGACCTGCAGCTCTCAGGAAGATGCTCAATTTACACCTGTAAGTAGAAAAGAGCATGGATTTAATTATCTACAAACCGAAACTCTAAGAAGAAATGAGAGAATTAACTATAGGACATAAGTAAAAATAATCTAATAAAATACTTCCCCCTGCAGTGCAGCAAGAATTGTTTGAGTTGTTCCATACTCCTTAGGTTCACAAAAACAAGAAGTTACATAACAGAGCTTGGGAACTTTATCTTAGTGAATTTTACAATGAGTTAAAGTTCATGGTAAGGCCATTAAGGGAAGGTTGTATTTTAAATCTCATGCTAAAAGATTTAGGAACGTGCTTGGAATTTCATGGGCTTTCAAGAGTTACATAGACATTACTTCAAATTCTGCCCCTGCAGGACATTCCTGGTGGTCCAGTGGTTAAGAATCTGTCTTCCAATGCAGGGGACGCAGGTTCAATCTTTAGTCAGGGAACTAATATCCCACATGCTGCGGGGCAACTAAGCCTGCATGCCACAACTACTGAACCCCTGTGCCACAATTACAGAGCTCATGGGCTCTGGAGTGCCACAACTAGAGAGAAGCCCATGTGCCACAACGAAGAGCCCACATGTAGCAAGGAAAGATCCTGTATGCCACAACTAAGACCCAACATAGCCATAAAGAAATAAATATTTTTTTAAAAAGAACAAATTCTTCCTCTGCTATTTACTGGAAATATTAAAATGAAAAACTTACTTAAACTTTTTGAGCCTCATCTTTTAAACGGAGACAATAATATCTTGTGAAGTTGTGAGAATTAGAGGTAGATCCTTGAACAGGATTTGGCCAATTATAGAACACGTGACAAATATTAACATTATTAGCTAAAGAGCAAAGAGGTAACTGCTTGTTAGGGGGAACTGCGTGACTATATCCCACAGAAAGGGGGACAAAAATGTAGGCAAAGGAACCTCCAGAGTTAAAAACCATAGGCAGGACTTCCCTAGTGGCACAGTGGTTAAGAATCTGCCTGTCAATGCAGGGGACACAGGTTCGAGCCCTGGTCCGGGAAGATCCCACATGCCGCGGAGCAACTAAGCCCGTGAGCCACAGTTGCTGAGCCTGCGCTCTAGAGCCCGCGAGCCACAACTACTGAGCCCATGTGCCTCAACTACTGAGCCTGCGCTCTAGAGCCTGCGAGCCACAACTACTGAAGCCCGTGCACCTAGAGCCTGTGCTCCACAAAAAGAGAAGGCACTGCAATGAGAAGCCCACGCACAACAAAGAGCAGCCCCCACTCGCTGCAACTAGAGAAAGCCCGTGCACAGCAACGAAGACCCAACGCAGCCAAAAATAAATAAATTAAATAAATTAAAAAAAAAAATAGGCAAAATTTACATGTGAGGTCTGGCAGCCTGTCAAACTAATCTATCCCCATCTTGGTTTTCCCTTGGTGTTCATATAATAGGAAAAAAACAAGAACAATCTACTATTGTTTGGGACTCTTTTACCAATATGGACTTAAAAAGGAGGCACCTCCTTTCCTTACCTGCACCTGTCTCTAAAGGTCTGAGGTTCCTTCCAAAAGGGGCTGGTCCACAGGCCTGTTTCAGGAGCACTGAGGGTGTGTCACGTCACATGCAGAGAGGCTGGGAACGAATGCTTTGAACTGCAGTTGGGAGTGATGGCTTATGCCAAGGTTTTCCTGAGACTCAGAAAGTAAAGGGGTGAGTACTTCTACAAGTGCGAAAGATCGGCCAGTTAGTAAGGCCTCTGTTAGGTGCCTTGCCAAGAGCACTCCAAGCCTGATGCTGGCATAGAGCAAGTGAGCTTCCCAGCCTCCCTCCACTGCACAGCCGTAGACATGAGCATCTCAAAGTTTCTGGACTAGGACCTGGATTCTTCTAAAGTAGGGGGATTGTTGCTTCCTGGCATCAGTGACAAAACTGGACTTTCACCAACTTCTGACAGGGGAAATCAGGCCCAGATTTATTTTTATTTAGAAAAATAGGTGATATTTTTCTCTCAAATGTTATTGTATAGAGCGGTAATGAGATGGAAGAATGAGGGAAAGTTACATTTCCTTTTCAGATCTGCCTTTTGATGATAGACTATCAGCCCTGCATGCCCGTGCAGAAGGCAGCCTCATTCTGTTCTAGGTAAGCCTTCCCTGGGCAGAACGATCCTGTTCTAACAGGGAAATTCTTACACCATGGCTGACACTTTCTTAGCATCAGCTGTCTAGCAATCTCATCATCCTAGAACAGGGCTATGAATAGAAATGACTAAAAAGAACTTCTGAGTAGCCATAGACCAACTCTGCCCTTTATTCCATAGAAAATGCCCTCAAACCCTGAAGCAGAGTCACTCGATCGAGATAATGAGCAAAATTCTCTCACCCACAACTTTTATAAACTTGAAGTCCCAGGCACCTCGAGATTGTTGTGAGGATCAGGGGATAATCACAGTCCACTGGTCCCTTGTTACAAAATAGGTAAGAAACAAGAGAGTGGGAAATAGAGAGGAAGTCGGATCTAAAGAACCTCTGATGAATTGGGAGATTGGGATTGACATATATACACTAATATGTATAAAATGGATAACTAATAAGAATCTGCTGTATACAAAAATTAATAAAATAAAATTCAAAAATTCAAAGAAAAATTTAATAATAATAAAGAACAGTTGAGGTATGGGACTGCCACTGAAAAAAGTAGGCAGAGAAACTACAAATTGGTACCCGTGGAAAGCCCTCTGTGGAAGGTGTAGTTGATGATGGTTACGACTGAACAGCCCAGTTTTATCAAAAATGATGGTAGCAGAAGTGAAGAAGCACAAAATGTGGAAATTGTTTGCTAATATAAGGGATGAATCGGAGATGGGAGAAAACTGTAGCATCAAGCCCTCCAGAAACCATTACACAACAGGCTCACAGTCTTTTAACCTCAATTCCAAAATCCTTTATCCTCAATTCCAAAGCCCAAAAGTTCTGGACACTAAAAAATAATTCTTAATAACTGATTTGGTAACAATACCTGACCTGATCTAAAGTCTTTTGTGGCAAAATCTGCCCTGAGCTATGAAACTATGCATAATTTTTAGTTACCCACTTGGTGTGACTATTCATATGTTTCACTGAAGAAATATTAAAGTATATGATTCCTGGGAGCTGTTCTAGACCCTGTTGGAGACATATTTTCTGGAATTATAGGGTTTAGATTACCTTTCTAAAACCAAAACAATCTGAGTTTACAAATACATAGCATCAGAGAGAAGAGGACATCAATAAGACCTAGCCATGAACATGATGGAGAGGAAAAAATTTTGTTTCTGGTTTGGGTTTAAGACAATAAAGATTATCACTATCCAGAATGAGGAAGAAGGAGCTCCCAAAATTAAGGAAACTTCCACTGGAGTTTAGGAATTTTCCAATTCAAATTATTCATTTTTTTAAAAACAGTGTTTAAATGCATCATTATACATATCTAGAAAACCGTGTCTGGAATATCTCAAACCTCTTCAAAAGCAGATAAGTGAGAAGGAAAACAATGCCTTATATCACTGTAGTGCTTTAGAACTTATGGAGCATCTTCCTATAATTATTGCACTGAGTCCTCTGAACCACAAGGCATTTTTGTATGCATGTGCTCACACTTAGCTAAATCTTAATTTCAAAAAAGATTTTTTTTCATTCAGTTTATTTTTACATATGTTATGTTTCAAAAAATATATTCAATACCAGAAAAGCCTCTCTGTTCAGAGAAAGGCTTGATATTCTGAGAAAAAGAATGTACAGAGCCACACTCATTCTAATTAGTTGTCCTTCTGCATCAATATGAAAAATGTGGAAATCTATACTGAATTTATCAAATAATACTGCACTATGGGACTGCTGTAAAAAAATGGGGGGGCAGCCTGTACCTCTCTCCCTTCAAGTGTTCTAACAGTATGGTTTGACCACTATTTTCTTTTCAATCAGTAAACTTTTCTCCCTTCTAAACAAATGCACCACGATCTATAATCATGTATCTGTTAACCTCAATTGTATTTACATCTCAATCTCCTGAGTCAATAACAAATATAATTGTTCCATTCTTGATTGAATTTTTCTTTCTAATGCTATATTTATCAGATGGTTCGATGGCACTTTGCAGTGCCCTTGCTAACTGTAGATGCAAACTATTTCTCTTGATTAACCAGCATCTCTGTAAAGCTCATGTTAAAATGGCATACATGTTGCATAAAGGAAGAGAAATGTGTCCTTGGTAAAAGTTGTCAGTCTTACCTGTAACTTTAAAAAAACCTATGCGAGTAACATAAAGCTATACTGTTGTTGTAAAAGATTCAAATATACAGCCACACACAGCAAAATGGGAAGGTTCCTTTTACAGCTGTTGAAGCTCTCCTACTTCACGCCATTGACAATAGTTTCGTGCAAGTCTCCACACCCTCCACACCTGTTCCTATGCTCCAGGAGTAGTTCAAAGGGAGAATTCAATTGTTTTTCCTTTTATATTTACATTTAGAGAGAGAGAGAGAGAAAGAGAAGAATACATTTAATATCTTCTCCATCAGGAAATACCGTTGGCTCAATCTTCAAAATATATCCATCACCCCACACTGCTACCACCTTTGCCCAAACCATCATCTGTCACCTGGATGACTGCAATAATCTGCTTCCTGGTCTCCTGGCTTCTGTTCTTACCCCACCCTAAACATCTTTTCACACACAACAGTGACAGGGATCCTTCTGGAAACAGTCTTCTGCTCTCAAGTGTCCAATGGCTCCCCACCTCATGCAGACTAAAAGGCCCAGTCCTTTGGGGCCTAGAAATTCCTGTACAATCTGCCCCAGCCCTGACTCTCTGAGCTCATCTCCTGTAACTCTCCCGGCTCTGTCCAGCGACACTGGCTTCCCTGCTGGTCTGGGTCCGAATCCACTTAGGGTCTGAATCCACTTAGGGTCTCCAGAATAACGCATCTCTGCCAACACCTTGATGTTAGCCCTGGGGGACTCATTGCAGATGTCTGACTGCCAGAACAGGAAAATAATAAATTTGTGTTGTTTAAGCCACTAAATTTATGGTAATTTGTTACATAAGTAATAAGAAACTAATACATAATCTGCCCTTCATTTCATAGTAGTCACAAAAAGCACTCTTTCTACACACAAGTGGTAAAAGTGCTTCCAGCTGCAAAGCTGAGATGAGGAGGAGAGTCTCTACACACAAACCAGCATTCTTCTCAACAGTCCATTGTTAACTTATGCATAAGAAAAGACACGTTTCTCGGTATATTTATTTACTCTCTTGCTAATCTAACATGCAGAAGAACAATTCGTTCAAAAAGGTTCAAGAGTCAAGAGAATAAAAAACCTGGCTGGGCTTCCCTGGTGGCGCAGTGGTTGAGAGTCCGCCTGCCGATGCAGGGGACACGGGTTCGTGCCCCGGTCTGGGAAGATCCCACATGCCGCGGAGCGGCTGGGCCCGTGAGCCATGGCCACTAGGCCTGCACGTCCAGAGCCTGTGCTCCACAACGGGAGAGGCCACAACAGTGAGAGGCCCGTGTACAGCAAAAAAAAAAAAGAATGCATACTGTGATTCCTAGAAAAGCCACTTGAAAAATATAAAGAGGTAAAACTAAAGGGCCAGTAGAGGAATACTGACCAAATACTGAAAATGGAATACTGAAAAATATTTAACAAACCCAAAAGAAATCTAGAAAGAAGAATTAGAGAAATAATAAAACAGGACAAATAGAAAATAGATAGCTAAAGACCAAAATCTAATCACATCAATACTTACATTAAATATAAATAGACTAAACCTTCCCATTAAAGGACAAAGACACTTCATAATGACAAAGAAGGTGTAATAATAATATCAGGAAAGTATAATAATAAGAGATGCTTACATGCTTAATACCAGAGTTTCAAAATACATGAAGCAAAAACTGACAGAACTATAGGAAAAAATAGATAAATCCACAATCACGGTTATACATTTAAACACTCTTTTCTGAATAATTAATAGGACACTTTTAAGACTAGACAAAAGTTAGTAAAGATATGTAATATCTGAACAACACTATCAACTAACTTGACTGCATGAATATTTATAAACTGTACAATCAACAACCCCATGATACATATTATTTTCAAGAGCAGATGGAATATTCATGAAGATAGACATTATGCTGGGTCACAAAAATGTCTCAGTAAATTTCAAAAGACTGCAGTTTTTCACAGTATGTTCTCTGACTGCAAGGGAATTAAACTGAAAATCAATGACAATAGAGAAGATGAAAAGGAGAATTACAAGTACAGAAAGGGGAGAAGACTAGACCTATGATGTCGGATAGGAATTGGGGATCTCAGTATGAACCCATTAATTTTAATATGTATAGAGAAAAATATAGAAATAAATATAGGAATATATACATACAGGAAAGTGTGTGTGTGTGTGTGTGTGTGTGTGTGTGTGTGTGTGTGTGTGTGTCCATCCTAGTTTGGTCTCCTGAAAGGACCCAGAAGCTATTACATACCGGAAGCAACAAGCACACTTAGCTCCCAGATCTTATTTTATAGATACAGGCCTCCTTGGAGAAAAGTCTAATTCTAGCTCTGGGACAGGGATAAGCCTATAACATCTTGTTACTCCAGAAAGTAAGGAATTGCTTAAAGAATGATGGGAACATATCAAAAAGACATGGGAGCTGCTTGCAAAATCTGGCACAATTCAAGCATTAAAATAAATAATCTTAGTTGTGGATTACATAATCCACTGAAAAATAAAAATTAATGAGTACAATATGATAAAAAATAGTGAATGAATGAATAAACAAACAAATAAGGGAGAAGGGAAAGCTTTTCTTTACAGTAGAATGCCAGCTAATAAATAGAGAAGAAATAACAGAGTTAGAAAAGCATCAGTGAGTACTAAAACTAGTGACTAAAAGCTTAATAAGAGGAAAGCTACTCTGGTGGATGCTGTGATGTGCCTGTCAGATCCTACTTCAGGTGTGAAGGACTTTTTACCCCAGCTGCTGGAGGTCTGTGAGCAGGCCCGACTCCAGCTGTCGATTAGCCCTTTTTGGAAACTGCTCCAACCAAAGAGACCCATCTCACCCAAGGTCATACCTTTTATTTTGGGCACCTGATAATCAATATCTAATCAATGCAAGTGTATAAAAGCCCAGCCCTCTCATCAACTCAGGACAGCACTTAACAGTCATCCCATCTTCAGAATATCCTGTAGGATCCACTGAGGCCCATTTGAGACTGCACTGCAGTTTGACTTCTCTCTGCCCAGTCCTGTATCCTTCCCTTCCTTTCCACAAGTATTATCCCAAGAGCATTCTCTGTTAAACTTTTGCAGGCTAGTGTCCATCTCAGAATCTGCTCCCTGGGGAACTCAATCTTTGACATCTACATAGTCACAAGGCATACATTATTTCTTAATTACAAAGGTAAAATTATTAACTTTACAATCGAGAAACTTGGAGAACACCAACTTAATGACATGATCAACATTAATCACCAATATTGGAATAAACAAACACTGTGTGCCTCTGTGCCTTCTGGTATGATGCTCTGAGGATACAACATTATTTCAGAGTTCTGCTGAAAATAAGAAGAAAAAAAGCCTGAGTATAATCATTAGATATCATCAAAAAATCAAAATTACAGGATATTCTAAGACTAAAGTAACTGGTCTGTATTCTTCAAAAGTTTCAGAGGTACTGGTTGGTTAAAGGGCTGATTAATGCATAAACAAGCCAGCCTCTCAGGGGTATTTGCTTTCTGAAAGGACCTGATCTCATTCACCAAAAGGACAAAGCATCCAATGAATTGGTAAGGATTTTTATTTATTTGCTTGATTTGAACAAGTATCCCCACTATAACTGAACTATGCTGTCAGTAGTGTCCATTTTAAAGAGTGGTGCTAAAAGAGCTCAAATGTGTGGGTTTCATGCTTTTTTAAAAATTAATTAATTAATTTTATTTATTTATTTTTGGCTGTATTGGGTCTTCGTTGCTGCACACGGGCTTTCTCTAGTTGCAGCGACTGGGAGCTACTCTTCCTTGCGGTGCATAGGTTTCTCATTGCGGTGGCTTCTCTTTGTTGCGGAGCACAGGCTTAGGCGCATGGGCTTCAGTAGTTGTGTCACATGGGCTCGGTAGTTGTGGCACACAGGCTTAGTTGCTCCACGGCACGTGGGATCTTCCTGGACCAGGGTCCAAACCCGTGTCCCATTGCATTGGCAGGCGGGTTCTTAACCACTGTGCCACCAGGGAAGTCCCGGGTTTCATCTTTGAAAGGATCAGCTACCCTTGCTCACAGAGATATCGTTCAAGACCACAAAATGTACGCACACCTCTAGAGCCATATGCAGTTATTATCAGGGGACTGTATACTTAGCTCAATATTTGGGGGCCTGAGGAATGGGAAGTGGGGTACTGTTCAGAGGTTAAAATCATAGACTATTTAAATCTACATGGAAATTTATTTTTAATTTTGTTTAACTAGAAAAAGTCTTTTCTTGCGAGTTCTCATTAAAAGCCTTAAAACTCTTAAATCTAGTGGTACTGTGCTAGGCCTTTTCCCTGGCAAGCTAAACCCAGTGGAACTGGGTATTGTCTAAGGACACTCTGGGTATTATCTTATTTCATGGGGATGTGCATCTGTGATTGATGTTCTCTTGACTACACTGTTTTACAACCCTATAGAGGTAGAAGTTAAATTATAAAAAACTTATAGCATTGCAAAGAATTCCAGTTAATAGCAATGCAAATGATTTCTGTTCATAGTAATTAATATGAATTGATTTTATCTAGCAGAAAACATAAATCTCTGTAACTCAAACTCCCATTTGAACAGTTTTAACATCTTACTGGTCCCTCATTTAATGAGTTGAATAAAATCTTTCATTTAGTGCAGTTTTTATTTGTATAGGAATCATGCACATAACCTTCTTAAAATTACATGGGAAGTACTATAAGGTAACAAGTGTTTCCTCTAAGGAAACCAAGGACAGCAGCATGGCTGAAAGAAGAGGGAGGGGTGACACCTTTAACAGTAACAAAAACAAATTTCCATGCAGAGAAGTTAGGCTTATTGAAAAGGCTACAGCCTAAGCATGTGTTGATCAAAGCCCCCAGATGAGGATGTAAGTCCAGAAAAATAAAAAGTGAGAAATATTTGTGAAATTCTGTGAAAAAAAAATGCATCATGACTTGGCAATTGATGGGGGAGGTACTGATAGAATAAAAAGCAGTCAAATGTAAAATTGCTTGGAGTTTCTTGTTTGAGAAATGGGTGATACTATGGTACTGAAAACTAAGATAGAGACCTCCAATGATTAAGGGAACGTAAATGAGTTAAGGACTTTATAAACAGAAAAAGATTATGATTGGGTCTAATTCAATGGGAACATGACCAACCCAAAACTAGATCAATATTTCCCAAACTGTGTTCCAGATGACATAAATCTCTCAGAATGCTCTGCGACAAAAATGGTACCATACCTCTCAATGGGAGATTCATAATGCACACTAGCACCTTAAATTTTCAGGGAAGCCTCCCTTGTTTAGCCTACCATTCTCATATTTAATCATAGAAACATGAATCTAAATAAAATCCTATGGAATTAGAGTTTCTTAATGTTACTTGGAGAAATGTGAGACCAGATTTATAAAGAAAGTTTGTTTATTAATCAAGTTTTATCAAGTGATGATAAAATTTAAAGTGAGATATAAATTCTTATGTCAGCTCTGACTTCACCTAAGTGTATTCCTGAAACATCCTAGCCTATAATTTTATATAACTGGTTTGTGAAAATACCAGAAATCTGTCAGTTTTGCAGGAATAGTCTTTTGTATACCAGGCAATCGAAATGTAATAATAAAATTATCACTGTTTTCCTTACCACTTATAATAAGTTCAAAATGGTTCTGGCATTTTTCTAGTTCTTTCATTTTGAATCAGGTTTCAATCTATAAAAATCTCTCCTATTCACATGTCTTATTCTCTTATTACTCTTATTCTCCACTCACTTACTTTACTCACAGTTTTAAAAACTCCTCTTTTCTTCCTTTGTTGATCCCAATAAAAACATTTTTAGAACTGGCTCATTCCCGCTGTTTCCTACTCACAACATAATATTCCTAGAGTGTTTATATAACATTTTTGACTTCCATATTCTATGGTTTAATTTAGTTGGAGGTAGACTGGAAAAAATCAGAATTTAAAAGAATCAGGAGATACTGGCTATGTCTTCTCAAATTCAACTGAACTAGTCTGGGCTGAAAGCAATGGTCATTTACAAACACTTATCAGGTTTCATTCTGTGGGATTGATTTTGCCTTTCTTGTAGATCTTCATCTGCTCCAAGCTAACACATACTAATAGAAAGATAAAATTCCAAACACAATAATGTTTCAAAAATATATATTTCAGGATGTCAACCTAGGGTTGCTAGATCTATCACTGTTATAAATGCAAAATGTTAAAATGTGCAAAACTTTCTTCTACAGATAGTTTTGTGTTATAAAAGAATCCATTAGATGTTTTATTAAATATAGTTTATGAAAACAAAATTAGATTAAACCTAAAATAAAAACTTTTATTAATCCCAAATTCCTATATTCTTTTGCCAGGCACAGAAAGGTGAATAGCAAAATAACTCACACTCTAACTTTTTAAAATTACTTTTTCATTGGAGTATAGTCACTTTACAATGTTGTGTTAGTTTCTACTGTACAGCAAAATGAATCAGCCATACATATACATATATCCCTTCCCTTCTGGACTTCCTTCCCAGTCAGGTCACCACAGTGCATTAAGTAGAGTTCCCTGTGCTCAACAGTATGTTCTCATTTGTTATCTATTTCATACATAGTATCAGTAGTGTATATGCGTGAATCCCAATCTCCCAATTCCTCCCACACCCCCTTTCCCCCTTGGTACCCATACATTTGCTCTCTACATCTGTGTCTCTATTTCTGCTTTGCAAATAATATCATCTATACCATTTTTCTAGATTCCACATATATGCGCTAATATACAATAATTGTTTTTCTCTTTCTGACATACTTCACTCTGTATGACAGCCTCTAAGTCCATCCACGTCTCTACAAATGACCCAATTTCAATGCAATCCCTATCAAATTACCAATAGTGTTTTTCACAGAACTAGAACAAAACCTTTTACAATTTACATGAAGACACAAAAGAGCCCGAATAGTCAAAGCAATCTTGAGAAAGAAAAACGGAGCTGGAGGAATCAGGCTCCCTGACTTCAGACTATACTACAAAGCTACAGTAATCAAGACAGTATGGTACTGGCACAAAAACAGAAATATAGACCAATGGAACAGGATAGAAACCCCAGAGATAAAACCACACACATATGGTCACCTAATCTATGACAAAGGAGGCAAGAACATACAATGGAGAAAAGACAGCCTCTTCAATAAGTGGTGCTGGGAAAACTGGACAGCTACATGTAAAAGAATGAAATTAGAACACTCCCTAACACCATACACAAAAATAAACTCAAAATGGATTAAAGACCTGAATGTAAGGCCAGACACTATAAAACTCTTAGAGGAAAACATAGGCAGAACACTCTTTGACATAAATCGCAGCAAGATCTTTTTTGACCCACTTCCTGGAGTAATGAAAATAAAAACAAAAATAAACAACTGGGACGTAATGAAACTTAAAAGCTTTTACACAGCAAAGGAAACCATAAACAAGACCAAAAGACAACCCTCAGAATGGGAGAAAATATTTGTAAATGAAGCAACTGACAAAGGATTAATCTCCAAAATATACAAGCAGCTCATGCAGCTCAATATCAAAATAACAAACAACCCAATAAAAAATGGGCAGAAGACCTAAATAGGCATTTCACACTCTAATTTTTAAAGTGCTTCAAAGTTGTTCTAATATAAAAACTAATACATATTTAGCCCAACCTCCAAATCATCTGTATTACTAATCAAAGATGTAATTTTTACCAATTGATTTATAATTTGAACTTCCCTCTCCACCTTCTAAAAATTATTGAAGGTAGATTCATTGTCGTCAGAGTCAAAGATTCCCAAAAGAGAGAGAGAAATAAGAAATAAAGGAAAAGAAAATCTGTATTTATAAAAATCTTGATTAAAGTAAACAGTGCTATAGTAATTGGGTAAAACTTAGTTATGGACATCCTAAAAAACAGGACAAAGAAGGAAATACAATACACAGCTCTTACTGATGGACAGAAGTATAGTAGTTTATTTGGGAAAGCAAACTTTATTAAGACCCCTAGTGCTAAGAGAAATACTCATAGGAGACTTTGTAAGAGGGCATTGAACTGCTTTATAAATATTATATAAAGCCATTTCAAATGTTACATGTTTTCATTTCAGCTATCTGTATAAGAAAATAATGCCAAAGCATCATTCTGAAAATGCAGCTATAGTGGGGGCAGGGAGATAATGACAATGGTGTAGTCTAGGTATTAGGTTTTCTAATTTTTTTAACACATGGTATGCAGCAAAGAGACACTGTATTCATCAAAACATCCCAATCATAAAGAATTACAACTAGACAGTTATTCTGTGTGATTTCTGAATTCACATTGGGAATTTGTAATGAAATGTGCTTTGGGTTATACATTACAAAATGCAAAATATTCCACTGTTGAAGAACATTGCCTAATGGGGGAATTCCTTGGTGGTCCAGTGGTTAGGACTCTGTGCTTCCACTGCCGGGGGCAAGGGATTGATCCCAAAAGCCGAGCAATGTGGCCTAATGAAAGGGGCATAAAGAGAATGGAAGATACTGATAGGAATGTAAAATGGTATAAACATTCTGTTATTTTGGCAATACATATCAGGAGGCTTAAAAATGAGAATAAATTTTGACTTAGAGATTCCACTTCTAGGACTGTGTCCTTAGGAATTAATTAAGAAAGCGGGCAAAGATTTACTTACAAGGATATACATCATCAATTGTTTTATAGTAATGAAAAATTAGGAACAATCTAAACATGCAAATGAGGGTGGTAAAATACTTTATATGGAAAACTGTTTACCCATTAAAAATTCCTTGATAGAAAAGTATTTTTACCTTGGAATGTTCAAATACAGGTTGGTGTAATAAAAGGGATAAGGAAACAGTTTCTTTCATATGCCGAAGGGTGCACAAATTTGGCAAAGTCTTGTAGGACTGTTATTAGGTAGATTTATCAAAATTCTAAATGTGCATGCCCTGTTCATGGGAAATATTCCCTGTAGGAATCCTTGCAGTGTACACACAGATACACTATGTACATGTTCATTGTTCTATTGTTGTAATGAACAAACCCATAAAGAGTCTACATGTTCATAATAGGTGTGGTGGTTTTAAAACACATCCACAAATTCTTTGACACATCAAGAGATGGGGGTCTATGTCCCCTCTCCCGAAATTTAGGAAGGCTTCTGGCTACTGTGACCAATAGAATGCAAAAGTGGCCAGAAAAGGGTATGCAGCTTCTGCCTGATCCTCTCAGGACAATCACTTTTAGAGCCTTCAGCCACCATGTAAAAGGTCCAACTACTCTCTAGCTGTCATACTGTGAGGAAGTCAGACCACATGGAGAGGTAGGAGCTCTGGACAAAAGCCAGCATCGGCCACCAGGCATGTAAGTAAAAATGTCTACTGATGATTTCATTCCCCAGTTACTGAGTCACCTCAGCTACTAGTTCTCCCCAGCTGAGGCCCCAGACATCATGTATCAGAGACAAGACATCCCCACTGTGCTCTGTCTGAATTCACAGAGTGAGTGCAAGAAAATGATATATCACATGACTAAGTTTTAGAGTCATTTTTATGCAGCATTGATAACCAGAGCAATAAGGTATTGGTTTAATAAAATATGGTATATGCACAGAATGAAACACTATACAGCTGTTAAAAAGAAAAGATGGGGAATTTTAGAACAATACATATAATATGACCCTAGTCTGTTTTTTATTTATTTTTATTTTTTTCCAACTTTATTGAGGTATAATTGGCAGTTATGACCAATATATGAAAGGGAGAAATAAAAATAAACAAACACTGCACATAAATCTTAGGAACTTTCTAGAAAGCAATTTGGCAGTATATTTCAAGAATAGTAAGAATCTTCAAAATAGTTGACCCAATAATCCCTCTTGTAGGAATACATTTTAAATTTCCATTTAAAAAATTCATACACAAATCTAAGTATCGTTCTTTGGAAAGGGCAACTAAAAAGAATCATCTCTGAATGAAAGAAGCAAGCTAAAATGAGAAAGAACCCAAACACTCAGCACTAACAAGGGGAAAAGTGTGATAACCACAGGTGTGGAGATTTTTATTTTTTTAAATAAAATGCTACAAAAAATATAAAACCTGGGTAAAAGAGATTTTCTGGAAAACATAAATTATTAAAATTTATCTTAAAAACTTAAAAAGTCTAAATATTCATGTTAGAAAGTGAAAAAGGTGTCACTACTGCTTCCAAAAATTTGTCAGCCACAAAAGTTTTTCAGGCAACTGTTTTCAAACTTTAAATGATCAGAGAGAGACAGGTCGGGACCTGGGACCCATGCTGCAGTGCTGCAAGGCTTCCACCTGGACACACCTCTCTTTAAGCAACAAAATACAAAGAAACTATATGGGACTAAAAATAACTGCATGCAAGCTGCAGCTAGGGCAAATTTTGGACAAAATATACAGAGACCAAAAAACCCGACTGCCACCTTTGAAGAGTCTGGAGCAAAAGCAGGGGGTTGGGAGCAAAAGCAGGGCACTGCACATGCCCCCTGCACACAACACCACCTAAGCGGTGGGCAAAACACCTAAGCCACCCCTCCGGCCGACCCCTGGACACACCCCTACCCTCACCCCATATAAGGAACAAGCTCTCCCCACCCCCACCCCCACCCCGCTCGGGAAGCCAGCAAGCGAGGGAAACCATTGTTTGTTCTCACTCTCCCCTGCTGCAGCAGGGGCCCCAATGCCTTGCCTGAATTTTTTGTCTGGCCTCTGATCAATTTCTATTGATTAAGAAGGCCAAGGGCTTCCCTGGTGACTTAGTGGTTGGGGGTCCGCCTGCCGATGCAGGGGACGTGGGTTCGTGCCCCGGTCCGGGAAGATTCCACATGCCGCAGAGTGGCTGGGCCCGTGAGCCGTGGCGCTGGGCCTGCGCGTCCGGAGCCTGTGCTCCGCAACGGGAGAGGCCACGGCAGTGAGAGGCCCCGCGTACAGCAAAAAAAAAAAAGAAGGCCAAGAAACCTGGTCCGTAACAAAATGACCTATCAGAAAAATTAAATGAATTTCTCTCTTAAATACTAGGATTATTGGTGATTTAATTTTTATTAATTTCTATATTTTAAGTGTTCTTTTCAAATATATATTTGTATTAATACAATCAATACTGTATTTAATAATATAATTAAAATTTATTAGACCTTGGGATGAATCTAACTGAAATCATGAAAGTGGGAATATGTAAGTTTTACTTTGTGAAGCTTTGAAATTAGTGAAAGACAGGTAAGGTGAAAGTGGTATCAATTTGGGGATGTTGAGATATTAAGAAAGAGAGGAGAACAGCCTTTTGGCTCTCATGGTTTTTGAAGCCAGATGTTTGGGAGATTCATTTTTCAGTTGCAGGTCTTAAAAGTTGGAGTGCCTGAAGCAGGGGATAACCCTTCATTCCTGGGGAGAAGCTCAGGGTCTGTGAGGTCCCTTGGGATTGCGGGCTGCCATGCCAGGGGTTGGGTTTATGGTGAGACTCTGTCTCAGCCTTTCCTACCTGCTTTGATGTGTTTGCTGATGTGAAGGAGTTACTCAGCTAATTTTCACTTCTTTTTTGGAGTGAACTGTACCATAAGTAGCTGTAGACTTGGTGTGTCTCTGGGAGGAGGTGAGTTCAGGCTCTTCCTATGTCATCATGTTGAACTGCTTTTCAGAGCCTACATATAAATGACATCATTCACTATTTGTCTTTGATTTATTTCATTTAGCATAATGCCCTCAGGTTCATTCATCTTGTAACAAATGGCAAGATTTTCTTCTTTCTTAAGGATAAGAAAGTAATATCCCTAAGTAATATCTCATTGTGCACATATACATAAAATCTCACATTTTTTCATCCATTCATCCATCGATGGACACTTAGGATGTTCTCATGTATTGTCTATTGTAAATAATGTTGCAATGAATATGGGGGGGTGCACACTTATATCTTTTCAAATTATATATTACAAAATTATATATATAATATTAAAGAAGAAACAGAAATTTATTGGAGCTATATATTATAATTGTATTTATGTTGAGTAAAATAAATTTTAAATTTTACTTCCGGTTATCATCACACTGTATCAACACAAGAACCTTTCAGTAAAAGACTTGATCTCACAGTTCTTAGGCTAGTCTGCACCCCAGAGCAATCAATTTATTAAATAAATCCCCTTTAAGCTTCTCCAAATATTTCCTATCAGTTCTAAATAACTTGCAAACTTGAGTATTCTATTTTAGTTGTGAAACTCAGTTTGAAGAAGATTCCATTTTCAGTGACTTGTATTAAAAAATAGTGCACCACAAGGAAGAGTAGCCCCGGATCACCGCAACTAGAGAAAGCCCGCAGGCAGCAACCAAGACCCAACGCAGCCAAAAATAAATAAAATAAATTTTTTAAAATAATTAATTAAAAAAAATAGTAGAAAGTAAAATGAATTTTTCATTTCAATGCTTCCTCAGAATAAAAATATTATTTTGATTAAATAAATGCTACCTTCAGCCCGAATTCCAGTCGATCCACAGCTCCACAGATTAGTTCATTCCATAGGTCACTATGGCCAAATAGGCCTGGGCCACGGGGACAAATGCTGACAGGTAGTCTCCTGAGTGGCATCTATATTTATAACATAGGTTCCAATAGAGGTCACTTCACCTACCACTCCTTTCAGAAGATCGGCCACATCATTTGCAGGGCCCAGTGCAAAATGGAAATATGTGGGCTCTTTCAGAATTTATTAATAATGCGGCACAGGAAAGAAACTAGGACCTCAGAGTCTTTCTGAGGTCCTGTTCCACTGGACAGGTTGCATGCCCACAAAACCAGCCTTGTCTTTCAGAAGATGTCATTTACAATATGTCTATCTAGCTATTGGTTAAAAAAATTTTTTTTGGTAATCATGTTTAATTTTCTCAACAGGCAAAGTACACTAACAATTTCGTTAAATCAGGCAACAGAAGCAAAAGGGCAAGCATCTTGTTGTAAGTCAGCAACCAACAACTGTATTGCTCAATTCAACTAACATTGAGAGAAGGGAGAAAAGAGGACACTGGGGAAGCTTCTACTATGTTTCCAGCACAGGAGATTTTTAAATGGCTCCTATTTCACTCCAGCTACCAAGTAGGTGAACTGGAACGACTGGGGCTGGCGAGGGGGAGGAGGTTTGAAATTATGTCCTCGTTTCTAAATAACTTCAAAAGGCTACGGTGGAAACATTTTCCACGAGTTAAGCTGTGCCAGAACTCACGTTCATTCAAGCCTGGGCCTTATCCTGCCCCCGCTGGTAAGAGTCTGGGCCAAGGCGGATGGTGGCTCCCTGACGTAGGACTCGCGTCAAGAAAAGGAGAAGCCGCCCACAAAGCGCTGCGGGGAAGTGCGAGGCGAGGGAGGGGGCGGGGACAGTGGGGGGCGGGGCCGATGAAGGGCGGGGCTGGGGAGAAGGGACTCGGGAGTTAGGATCCCGGAGTGGGCGGGCCTAGAGGGGGCGGACCCTAGAGGGGCGGGGCCGAGGCGGTGGCCCTGGCGGCCATGATGAGGCCCCGCCTTTCCCTAACGACTGCTGCTCCTCTTCCCTACGCGGCCCGAGGTAAGACTAGGTCTGGACAGAGGCCCGGATGTCCTCGGCCCGTCTGGGTCTCGTGCTGCCCCGGTGACACGGCGGGGCCCGGTCGGGGCGCACGCTGAGGCCTGCGGCGAGTCGCGTGGGTGCGATCGCGAAGAACGCGGACCCGGGCCCAGAGCGCGACGAGCCGTGGCAGGAGGCCGAGGGAGGGGCGCTGAGCCGAGGACTTTGTCCCGAGGCTCGGCCTCTTCCCGGATCCCTTTTCCTCATTGAGCTTCCAAGAATGTGTAACTCGGGGCGCTCGGGCGTGCGGTCTCTGAGGGCATCTGCCGGTTTATCAAATACCCCACTACGTTTGTGTAGCTGTTCCTGCATCAGGTGGATGGGTACCTCGCTCATGGAGGAAACAGACCCCAAAGCGTTCGCAGCCTCCACGGGCGCCTGGGTCAGGGGCCCGGGCACCTGGGGATCCCGCTTCTCCGCACACGCTTGCAAGCACTTTGGAAGGCTGATCGTATTTGTAAATGCGGTGTCAGTTGTGTAGGGGTCTGGCGGTCGTCTGTGAGTGGGTCGTCAGGGCGATGGCATTTGCGCGGACCTTGGAGGGCATTAGAGGTTGCAAGAATAATAATAGCTAACATTTGTGTGCGTATCATGGCCAGCAGTGTTCGAAGCACGTGAATTAACTCAGTCCCGGGAACAACCCTATCAAACTGATCCTATTAATATCCTTACTTTACAGATGGGGAAATGAGGCATAGAAAGATGACATAGTTTGCCCGAAGTCACGACCACTACCAAAGAACTACCGTGTATAGTACGTGGTGAAGCCAGAATTTGAACCTGGAGGGTCTGGCTCCACAACCTGCTCTAAAACCATTGTACCTTGGCACCCAGTAGAAACATCCAGGCTATGCTAGAATTATACATAATTGAGTTTGACTAAATTAAGATAACAGAAAACAAGGCCAGAAAAATACTGTGGGACCATTGAAGACAATTTTGAGAGCTAAGTTAAGGTGCTTGGAGTTCATGGATGCTATGTTTTTCCCCAGGGTGGATTAAAAATTCATGTATGGGCAAGCCATGTGAATTATGAAGGAAAAGCGATTATGCATGGTACAGTTAATAATGTGACCAAAGTATATATGGAGTTCTGCTCATCCTTTTTGTCAGTTCATAGTTTCAATTTTCTGAAGTTTTAATGGCATCAAGCTTTTAAAAAATTGCATAATTATTGACACTATCTTCCATTTCAATGACTTATTGGTTTTCAACTACTGCCCTGACAGCAGAGTGGGATTAGTTCTGGACACCTGTAGCAGCATCCTGGAAGTGGGCAAGCATTTTTCATCTGCTAGTTAATGTGGGCAAGCTAACCATGTTTTAAAATTGACAATGTGCTTAACACTACTGAACTATACACTTAAAAATGGTTAAGACAGTAAAGTTTATGTTATGTGTTTTTTAATCACAATTTTTAAAATAAAATTAAAAATAAATTTAAATGACTAGTAATTCCAAGTAGACCATGTTAGGCCTGAAGATGTGTCGTGTATAGGGATCCATTGAGCAGTAAGTTAAATGGATTAAAGCCCTAGACCTCCAATGCAGGATTGATTTTAGTGAGACACACAAGAAGGAAACAAAGTAGGAAGGAAAATTTAATTTCTTGTGTATAATTAGGATGGTGGCAGTGGGAATTCAGAGACGGGGTAACTTTAAGACATTTCAAATGTAGGTTGGGCAAGACAGGCATAGATGAAAAGAGAAGCAAAAAAAGGAATAGAAACACTTGGTTTGAAGGTAGGAGACAGAAGCTTGACTTTAGATGCGTTGAGTTTTACTAGCCTGTGGCACATCCTGTGAGAAGGGTCCAGCAAGAAATTTAAATTCTGGCACTAGTGCCTGAGAACGACTGAATCAAGAGAGGCAGATTTATATTGTTTCAAGGCAAAAATAGAGCGGAAACTTAGGGAATGGAATCCTGTTTTTTCACGGAGGAGAGAATTTGAACAAGGAAGTGATGGTCAGCAGTTCCATAATCGGGTGATGTTGGGAAGACCTGTGTAGGTCATTGAGAGCCAGTGGGGTGGGACACATTGCAGATGGAGAAATGGATCAAAGTCCACGAGAGAATGAGAACAAAAACCCAGGTAGAGATAGATAGAAAACTTTTGAGGCTTATGGAAAGAAGGAAAGAATGGGTGAAATACAAAGAACACATTGCTGGAGATAAATAACACTTAACTTCAATAAGTAAAGGGAAGAAAAGTAAGATTTGACAGTTTAGCCTTTTGGGGGAATGGATGCTTTGTGAATAAAGATGACTTTGATACTTTTTACCTCATTGGCTTTCCATGTACCATGCATTGAGAGAAACTTTGTTCTCTGAAGAATATTGATGTACATTTCATTGACTTTCTAGGAAGACTGGCACTGTGAAATTTTTTTTGCCTTTGTTTTTGGTCTTTCTTGGGGGAGGGTGTTTTGTATTATTCTGTTCTACTCTGTAACTTCGTTTCTCCCCCAAAATCTGTTCTAGAACCAAAATGAAACGTGTCAGACAAATGACACATTTGGTGTCATTTGGTGCACACTACTACGTACACTTCTATTTATTTGTTTGTTTATTTCTGTGTATCAGTAACTTCACCATCATTCATAAGCCCAGTCAGTTTTCTCACCAGTTCATCCTTTCTAGCCAGTCAGCCCAGTAGTCCTTACGCCGTCATCTCTTCCCTTCTTTATCGTCCCCGCGTTACACGTTTGACCTCCAACCCTTAGCTGATGAATCTAGGCTGCTTTTTACCTTTCTCTGCTTTTCTCGTCTCCACTCCTGTTTTCTTCACTCTCAGCAGTTGACTGTATCTCGTACTTTCAAATTACAATCTAAAACGTTTTCTATTTATTTAAAAGAAGAAAAAACTTTCTTCATAGGACTTTTATTCCAGGAGAAGTTTTTAACCAAACACAAGGCCTTGTGGCAAAATAGGTGTTAAGGTACTTGGATTACGGGCCGAGGCAAAGCGATGGTGCTGTCCCATCAGCTGCCCTTTTGACACTGCCATACCCAGAGTAGGTAGTCATCTACCTCACAAGAGGAAGGTGTCTCTGTTGAGAATGTGTAGTGTACTATACATGTCTGTATAACCTTTGTTGTGAAAAGTATGTCCCATTTCTACACCATTTGATCTTTTTTTCGGGATCATCTACCCTTTGGTGCAGATAAAAAAGCAAGTAGCAATTGGACAGGTACATTAAAGTTTTATTTTTATGTATTACTTTGGAAGTTGAATGAAAAATCTAGTAACTTGGTTTAAAATATGCTATTTTTCACATAGAAAAATTTTAGCGAAAAATGTAATCACCTAGTATATCATTTCATATATCATAGTATATCATATCTAGTTCTTAGCTTATGTTTTATTTTTCATTGAGCCTAACTTTCTTAATTGACAATTGAAGATAGTTCCTAGAATGGGTAGTTAGGGGGAAAAAACTTTAAAAGCTTTGATTTTGTTTTTATTAATTCATTCTACCAATTTAAAAAACAGTATTTTAACTTTGTTTTCTCTGGCCCAATGTAAAGTGTTTGATTTTGAATTTTAATTAAGAACATTCAAAGAGCAGAAGAAATAGACTACTTACGGATTACCAAAATAGATGAATAACAAAGTATGAAAACAATAGAGGTAAAGAATAAGCTAATTTTAAAAACTTTCACATAATTGGTAGTTAGAAGTTAAAAATTTATTCATTAATTCAACAGATAATTATTAGGTACCTCTCACGTACTAGATATATGCTCAGTGTACCATGTTTTGGGAAAGCAGACATAGTCCCTGCTAGATCTAAAAAAATAGGATTTCCTTTAAGAATAATTCATGTAAATTTTTTTCCTTGGTCTCATGTGTATATATTTTAAAAGTATACATCTATCTTTGTTAATTCATTATTTAAGATAGTGTCATAAACAAGAATAGCTGAAGCTAATATTCAATAATTAATAACAGTTTGTGGGCAGTTTGTTTAAAAATTGGTCTTTTGAAGGTTAAAAGCATAAACCTGTGAATAGAAGGTAATTCTACCTCTGTATATAATTGTAATACCCTAATGCTATAAAATTAGTCAGTCTTTTCTGAAAAAAAATTTTTTTTGTGAGTATTTAAAAACCCTCTCAGGAGGCAGGAAAGTATAGCAGGAGAGTAGGGGCTCTGATGTCAGACTTTCTGGTTCACATCCCACGTTTCCAATGCAAAGCCCAGTATTTGGATTTATTGAGGAGATTACTTAAACGTAGGATTGAAACTAATCTTATTTAGAATTTTGCAAAGATGTTTCCAAAATAAGCTTCCTAAGATTATTGCTATGTATCTTTTTAGAGTAACCTTAACACCACAACTGATCAGTGTACAGCAGAACTTTTCACTGAGAAGACCACCAGAGAGGTAATACCTGTGCCTGGTATCTGAGGATTTTTTATTTAGTTTGTACGATTTAGTGACTTGTAATAAGGAGGGGAAGGGAATCCTTCCTCGAGAGATACAAATCAGAATCAGTCTGGTTTCTCTTTGCTCAACAGGTATGTACCATAAAGATGGTGTTCCAGTTTCTTTGGTATTTATTATTAAAAATTAATAATGTGTGGTATTTTAACATTTAAGTTTAAAACTATTTATGAAAACTTTAAAGATGTGTTGGAGAGAAAAGAAGTACTAAACTTCAAACTTTTCCCATGACAAGCTGTACTTTTAATTCACTCAGGACAGGGTTTCGTTTTACTTGCTGGTTTGTTTTAAAAGGAGAAATGTTGATCTGAAAATTGTATATCACTTTCTCTGAAACACTCTCCTAGGATGAGTAATTTGATCTCGTTCAACATGTAGGAAAGTGCCTGTGACACTGTGTTCGGTAAATGTTACCTGTTATTATTTTCAAAATCATTATTGTTATACCATTTTCCTCCCATTTTAATATCAACCATAATGTCATACCATTGCCTCCTTTGTTACAGTTAACTGGTAAACTATTAATTTTAATTTTTAATTAAAATTTTTAATCTTCTAAGCTAAAGTTAATAACTTATTTATATTCTGCCTCTTTCTGAAAAGAATTTGGAAAAAAGTAAAAAGGAAAGGGACTTCCCTGGCAGTCCAGTGGTTAAGACTCTGCACATCCATTGCCGGGGGCATGGGTTTGATCCCTCATCGGGGAGCTAAGATCCCACATGCCACGCACACAGCCAAAAAAATAAATAAAAAGAATTTGGGGCAGTCCACAGTCATACAGACAAAAAAGCTTGTTAATAAATTAGTAATGACATTCCAAAGTACTAAAGTTTCCTAAAGTGAGTACCAAGTGTAAGTATCAAAATTAGTCAGTTTCATAATATTATTTATGAGAGGAAATTAGCATGTGAAAAAAATTCAGGGTGGCAGACAGTTGCATGTTTAGATAACTTATCCCGAAAACAGTTAGTTTTGTTTCAAATTTTTTAGGAACTGATTCTCTAGAAATTAATGAGATTAATCTTCACTAATAGGAGAAGAATGGCGTTGAAACAGATTTCCAGCAACAAGTGCTTTGGGGGATTGCAGAAAGTTTTTGAACATGACAGGTAACTACTAAGAAGATACAATTTTAGATATCTCTGATTCTGCTTCCGTCTATTTGATTCTTTAAATAAGCCCATGAAAGATCTCTGTTGCCTGAATTACTGTTTACCTGTAGAAAATACCTGTGATTTTTATCAGCTTTATCTTATCTAGTTTTGATACCGGTGATGGTAATAAACTCTTAGTGATAAAAAGCAAATTAAGGACGTGATGCATTTCAGTGCCCATGAACAAACATGTAGTTTAAGAGCTTTAGAATTCATTTTTTATAAAAGCTGATTTATTATTTCATATATCTCTTTAGAAACAGTTTTTCTTTTAATAATTTTAGTGCTGCATTGAGGGTGTTACATTTATTCTTTTAATTCAGCCTGCTCAGAATGACTGTGTACCATGCACAGCATAGGCTCAGTTCGGTTAATATCAATAGATCAGTATGCTAAATTGGCCTCATTCTTTCTTTAAGGGCTATGGTATATTCCTTAAATGTTGGTGGAATCACTTATTTTGGACATTAAATCACTTATTTTATGTTTCTGTCTTGACTGATGACAATCAGGGCAACTGATTTTTTTTGTATGTATGACTTAAAATTACAGTGTTGAACTGAAATGCAAAATGAAATTTGCTATCTATTTACCACCAAAGGCAGAAACTGGAAAATGCCCTGCACTATATTGGCTGTCTGGTAAGTGTTCTGCCTTTGAGTTTTATAAAGGAGTTTTTCTTTTTAACTAGCTAATCTTATTCTTTAATCTTTACTTATTGGTGTGCCTTCTGAACCATTTATAAAAGACTTTAGGAGCCTGTCATAGTCTACTCTTACTTTATCCCAAGAATAATTTCAGACCTACTGAATTACATTTATTATACTTCTTTTTCAATTAGACCAAGTAATTCAGCAGAGAATATAAAGTTCTAGACTCAGTGACAAGAGCTTAGAAAAGTTATTTACTTTGTACCTACTCAAGTGTTTCTTAGAGACTTTACCACTCAAATAGAACAGTATTAGGTAAAACCAGGACACCTGTGATATGCTAATTAGAAACCACAGCCAAGAAACTTCTTGCAGTGTTCTTGGAAATATTTTAATTGGACTCACCTTCTCTGGCTACAATCTGGAACATCACAAAAGAATACTAATGCTTCTTAATCAGAGGTGAATGTTAAAGATTCTTGAATGGATTGTGAGAGAGTAATTTTGAACCTCTATGCTAACTTTTCTTTCACAAGACATTGGCACTTCATCTTTAGAAGCAGACATTATAAGAGGCTCATAGAAACCAAATTATGTCATAGCGTTCTATTTTTGTTTCTTTAAAATTGCTTCTTATAACTTTGATTTAAATCCTCCCTTATGTATGTTTCCTCAAAGATATGCCCCAAATGCCAGTCTTTAAAAATGAGAATAGTATTTCATTTTAAAAGGTAAAAATTAAGTGCCTACCTAGTTTTTTTTTTAACATCTTTATTGGAGTATAATTGCTTTACAATGGTGTGTTAGTTTCTGCTGTATCACAAGGTGAATCAGCTATATGTATACATATATCCCCATATCCCCTCCCTCTTGCATCTCCTTCCCACCCTCCCTATCCCACCCCTCTAGGTGGTCACAAAGGACTGAGCTGATCTCCCTGTGCTATGTGGCTGCTTCCCACTAGCTATCTGTTTTACATTTGGTAGTGTATATATGTCCATGCCACTCTCTCACTTCGTCCCAGTTTACCCTTCCCCCTCCCCGTGTCCTCAGGTCCACTCTCTATGTCTGCGTCTTTATTCCTGTCCTGCCCCTAGGTTCTTCAGAACCATCCTTTTTTTTTTTTAGATTCCATATATATGTGTTAGCATACGGTATTTGTTTTTCTCTTTCTGACTTACTTCACTGACTTTAGGTCCATCCACCTCACTACAAATAACTCAATTTTGTTTCTTTTTATGGCTGAGTAATATTCCATCGTGTATATGTGCCACATCTTCTTTATCCATTCATCTGTCAATGGACACTTAGGTTGCTTCCATGTCCTGGCTATTGTAAATAGTGCTGCAGTGAACATTGTGGTACATGACTCTTTATGAATTATGGTTTTCTCTGGGTATATGCCCAGTAGTGGGATTGCTGGGTTGTATGGTAGTTCTATTTTTAGTTTTCTGAGGAACCTCCATACTGTGCCATAGTGGCTGTATCAATTTACATTCCCAACAACAGTGCAAGAGGGTTCCCTTTTCTCCACACCTCTCCAGCATTTATTGTTTGTAGACTTTCTGATGTGCCTATCTAGTTTTAACTCAACAACTAATTTCTTTGATTGGAAAAAGCAAACCAATTTTGCTAGAAGAGCAGGGTATTGCCAAAAGCAACAACACATTACATGTTTGTTTTAGAAACATGGTATTCTGTAGCTAAAGATGCTCTTAGAAATCATGTAACCTGTAGAATAGGAAACTATTCTATAGTACCAGGGAAATTATATATTACCCAGGGTCACATAAAAGAGTGAACAAGTTTTCTGATTCATGGTCCAAAGCTGTATTCTTTTCTCCTGTTCTTTTTACCTTTTGTTTCTGGTGAGAGCTACTGCAGTCATATCTCTTGTTAAAAGAATAACACACCATTAGGGTTGTAATAACATTTGTTTAATGCGCCATATTGCCATTCTACAGTTTGAATAATTCTAAATTCCCAAACACACCTGGTCCAAAGGATTTCAGTAATTGAAATTTTAGTGAGTGACTTTCAAAGGACAGCTATGGGAGCATTTAACCTAAGACAGTTCTTGGATTAATACTGTTACGTATTTTATGAGAAGGGAAACTTTAGTGTCTTTTTCAGCATTATTTCTTAAAACAAACAAAGAAAAAACTTTCTAATAAGTGAGCTTGTTTTCTGTGTTATAAGAAGATTAAAGCTTATAAACCGTTCACAGTTCACAGCATATCATGAGATAACAATATTTTTGATCTTTAGGTTTAACTTGCACAGAACAAAATTTTATATCAAAATCTGGTTATCATCAAGCTGCCTCGGAACATGGCCTTGTCGTCATTGCTCCAGATACCAGCCCTCGTAAGTGTTCTTGTTCCAGAGGTCCTTTGTAAAAATATAAATCCTTAAGACTTAAGTTATAATAATGCACAATTCATTTCATATTTTTGCTATTTACCAATCTTTCAAGCAACATCATGACTCTAAAGTACCATGCTGTATATTTTCCTCACTGAATTTTACTCATAACGTCACTCTTATGAGAGAGGACAGTTTTGCTATTCCCATTTTACAGATTAAGACACTAAGGCACTTTAAAACAGAGACTGAGCAACTCAATTAATAATGTATCATATAAAATAACCTACAATGCATAGGAAATAATTTTTTTTATTCCTTGGGTAAACTGCCTTGTCATGTGGTAATTATCTTTTCTCATTTCTGTTAGTCATCAAATAGTCATACAGTTAAACAAGTATTAGTTTTAATATAAATGATTATAATGTTTACATTAGAGAAATGAGAATATCAAATATTTGAGAATTCAATCCATCAGATAATTGAAACTTGTTTTGGGACCCTAGAAGAGTCAGGAAATGGAATTTAAATGGTAGCTAAAACTATCTGGAAGTTGAATGGCTGGCCTTGGAAGTAATGCATTTCCTTTCACAATCCATATTATGTAAAAGTAAGATGTCACAGGAAATGTAATAAAATGTTTAATTCAGAAGAGCATCAAAAATATAAAATGCCTTGGAATAAACTTTTAAAGTATGGAGATTTATTTTTTAAAAAAACATAAAATTTCCTAATTGTTGTAAGTGGAAGAATGTCATGTTCCTGGATGGGTAGACTGACTATTATGAAGAGGTCATTTCCATCAAATTACGTATCACTATAATTTTATTCAGAATCCCAGTGGTTGGCTTTTTAACTGTATGCAAGGATATAAAATAAAATGTAATTAGTTAAAATAGAATATAAGAAAATCCCATTGGGGGATGGGTAAATAGGGGAAACGTGATTCAATGATTCCCAAGTACATAAGGAGACATCTTCAGTTCAAAATAGTGAATTGAGCACAAGCATTTGTTCCCCTTCCCTTCTAAGATCACAGTGGTACAGAGAAGTAAAGAAGTGTTGGTAATGAGGAGGGGCATCAGAGAAGGAATCAACGTATTTCTGAAAGATAAAAAGAGAGTATAAGCCCTTTGACAGGTAAAACAGAGTGAGGAAAGATACGTTCAGAATACATAGGAGGGAGCTCCATCAGTGAAGAAAGCCAGTGAATACCCCGGCCTAGAGGGCCATTCCCTCTCTTGCCTCATTGGCTAGAACTAGTCACATGACCGCACTCAAGGGGGCAAGGAAGTATGTACCCCAAAACGCAGAGAGCCCACAATACTTGGTGAACAGCTCTAATGCAAGTGAAATTTCAGGTTCATTTTAAAGTGTGTTATTAAACATGGGCCATTACTACAGAGTAGATGAAACCACAAGATTTTTCCTTAATAGGTGGCTGCAATATTAAAGGAGAAGATGAGACCTGGGACTTCGGCTCTGGGGCTGGATTTTATGTGGATGCTACTGAAGATCCTTGGAAAACTAACTACAGAATGTACTCGTATGTAACGGAGGAGGTAATTTAATTTACAGTGTAATTATTAGTTGATGACTGCCAAAAGTTTGATTTGGGACACAAAGTCCTTCCAGTGCCGAGAATTTTAAACTAGGGTATGGTATTGTTGAATCTATTGGGTACATATTTATTAATTATCTTGGTAAAAATTCCAAAGTTTACAAGTACTATAGTACTATTTTCTGCAATTTAAATGAACACTACGTAAAATTTTAAAGAGTTTAATAATTATATTGACACCTGTATACACCACCCAGGTTATACAAAGAAAATAGTGTATGAAAAAACTGTATTTTCTGGCAGCTGGTTCATCCAGACATATTTCATAGTGATTAAAATCAAAAAGGATAAGTGGTAAAGCACTGCTTCTATTAATAATATGTGTGTGCAGTTTATGCATTTTTCTATGATTTTAATTGTTAATGTGCACATCATAGAAACTCAGAAACGATAATATAAAATTTTAATCACCCATAATTCTGTCACCCCAAACAACTATATTTTCGTATATTCCAGACATTTTTGTATGACTAGTTTTCATATAATAGTAAAACATTTTTATCTTCTTCTTTTTTTAATTATATAAAGTAAATATTTTCTAATATTCTGATCTATTTGTAACATAATTTTAATAATTGTATAATATTCTGTCATATGCTGTGATTTACTTTTTTGTAATGGAGGCTATTTATATATTTACATATTTTTTTTACCATAATACGTATTACTGCATTGATTATCTTTGTTTATAATTTTTTACCCATAAGGACTTTTCCCTTAGAAAGAGATTCCAGGAAGTGAAATTACTAGATCAAAAGTTTACATTTTAAAGTTTCTTTCTGCATTATCTTCTTAAAGTCGCTTTCCAAGGAAGATGTAACATATATTCTCCAGTGATATATTAATGATCATTGTCTGTCTGACTTTTTTTTTAATCTTTACTAGTGTGAACCATTTTAAGACTGTGAATTTGAAAGTATTGATTATTTTAGATGACTTTGAAAAAGCCTAAACTTATTTCTGTCATATCTCTTGTCCCACTATTAAATTCTCTCTAGCTTCCACAACTCATAAATACCAATTTTCCAGTGGATCCCCAAAGGATGTCTATTTTTGGCCACTCCATGGGGGGCCATGGAGCTCTGATTTGTGCTTTGAAGAACCCTGGAAAATACAAAGTAAGATTACCTAAGCTTCTAGTGACAGATATTTCTCTTGAATAGTATAATATTAGGAACTTTCAAAGACTGAAATTAAGATACTGTTGTTTTAGTATTGGGACTAAACTTTTCTAGTCTTGGGAATTTCAAGGGGTTTGTGGGGAAAGAGCATTAAATTTGACCATACAATACAATGCTACAGAATCAGAAGTATAGGAATTTTATCCCAGTGGTTTCTCATTGGTCTATTAGAGGTATTATAAAGCAGCTTTCATTGCTTCTATTCAAACTATAGTTTTCTAGGCTTTTTTTCCCTAAAAGTTATTATTGATTAATGTTATTGTGACAGTATGTTATCATTTACTTTTACCGGGAATATTCTTGTAAAGTTGACTTTGATTTTCCACTGTTTTAAGTGGAAAAAATGAGTAGAAACGCTGAACATAAACTTTCATTTGTGCCTTATTTGATGAAAATGTAGCTCTTTTATTAGAACACACAAAGGATGTGGTATCTTGGAGAGGCATATAATCTAAGCCCATAATATAGCAAAAGGAAAACTGGTCACAGGGATTTTCATGGCAAGTCAGAGTTTTTAAGCAAGTTGTAAATACCTGTTCATATTCAATTTAGCAAAATAAAACTTGTTTTTAATTTTTTTGTTTGTTTGTTTCTGAAGTCTGTGTCAGCATTTGCTCCAATTTGCAACCCAGTGCTCTGTCCTTGGGGCAAAAAAGCCTTTAGTGGATATTTGGGAACAGATCAAAGTAAATGGGAGGTAGGTACTGGATGGCGGTCTTCACACTCATTCTTAAGTTTTCAAATTTGTTAAAAAGCTACACACTACAGACGTTATATTCTTAACTTACTCAAGTTAAGGATTCAGATCAAAAAATAATTAAAGTGTATACATATAACAATAACAACAACAGAGAGCAGTATTTCAATTGCATTGAATTATGGGAGATATTCTGCGGCTACATTTTTTTTCTGCTAATGATTACTTTATATGTTTATTTTCTAAATTAACATCACAAAAAATACCCCATATTACTAAATTTAGACTTACCTCATATTAACTGTGTGCTTAATTGTATGATAAGAACTACAAGGCCTGGCTTTTTATTTTGTGTATCTGTTTCAAAGTCTAGCATCTCTCAGATTTGGATTTTAAATTCTAGACTTAAAAGCTTTTAAAAATAGATATTGTGTATGTAATATACATTTATGAGAATATTTCCAACAGTAAGATTGCTTTTTCACGCATAGGAGCAGATGCTTCTAAATGAAAATAAAAATGGCCCTTTTTTCCTGAGACTGATTTGCTCTTGTGCAGAAATGGGCTATTTGAAAACTCCACCAAGAGTTTGAATATTTTGCAGGCGAACTCATCATCATGTGCATGTTAGCAAGTAGAAAATCGTCGAGTGGGAAAAAAACCTTTTTTGTCTTATTGCTGTTTATTCAAAGTCATTTACACATGGACCCCTATTTTATTTAAGATTGGTCATTGAAATTCTGACAAATTGGAAGGTTAATCTTTTAGTCATTAGAGTTTTGTTTTGCTTAGTCTTAGATTTTTATTATATTGGAAGAATGCTGAAAATTATTACTATTAGTTACTTTGGGGACAGTGCATTGACAGTGCTTGTGCCTCAGTGTTTTGAGTCCTCACCATGTGCAGAGTTTGTGTGGGGTTTTGAGATCTTATGTCAAGAAGGTGATGACCCTTTCCCGTCCACAGGGGCCTTATGGTCTAATAGAAGTTTTGAGTAAAAGACCAACTGATTGGGAGAAGTAGGGGAGAGGTACCCTATAAAGGAATCTGTATCATTTTTCTCCAAATGGCAGTAGATTTTACTATTTTAATTATGCAGTGTTTAGGCTATCATTTAATTTACTCTTGGAATAAGGAGGCCATGCAGAATTATGAAATTGTGGAACTTAGAACTAGTTGGACTTTATAGGTGTCCTTCCACCCTCTCCTTTTAAGATTAAAAAAAGCAAGTCTTAAAAAGCATGCTACTTTAGAAGGGGAAATCTTTTGGTTTTTGTGTGTCTTGATCAATGCATAAAAGTTGTCATTAGTGAATATACATGAATAATCAATATTTAAAGATGGATGGTAAAATAGAAAATTGTAACTAGTGGCAGCTCCTCACATAATAAATTTGAGTTGTTGATATGATTCAGATTGTTCAAATCAAGTCTTCCTGAAAGTTCCTGGAGATAGACATTTGGTGCCATTCAGCAGATAGCAAAAGAGAGATTTATGTCTGGAATTAGTCAAAAAGAAGGGACAAAAAATAGACTATTTATTTGAAATAGAGAATATTTGGAAATAGAAAAAGATAATGGAGTTAGAAGAAATAGTTTGTAAAAGGATTTACAAAGAAAACAAATTGGTTTTCTTGGAGTTGAGAGGTGATTAAACCTTAAAGGTTTGGAAGAAAAAAGGCTATATACTATGAAGAATACTTGAGATATAGAATTCTTGCCGTTGGTCTAGGACTGGTTGAAAGTAGGGAAGAAGCTGTAATTGACGATAGAATTCTGAAGGCCTGTAAATAAAAACCAGACAAGCCAACTTAAAAGCATATTTTCAGTTTAATCAGCCTTAGAGCTGAAATGACTTTAAATTCCTATTCAGTTCTAGTATAGGGTATTCTGCAGAATATCTTTCTGGGCACTTTCAAATTTATTTTTCATTATTTCTCCCCTTTTTATAGGCTTATGATGCTACCCATCTTGTGAAGGCCTGCCCAGGTACTCAGCTGGATATACTGATTGATCAAGGAAAAGATGACCAGTTCCTTTCAGATGGACAGCTACTACCTGATAACTTCATAGCTGCCTGTACGGAAAAGAAAATCCCTGTTGTTTTCAGATTACAAGAGGCAAGTACTAGGAAACCTTAGCTTGTTCTAAATTAACTATAAAAATAACAAGATTCCATAGTACCTTCTTAATTTTATTTTAGAATTTGAAAAGCTACCTCTAGTAAGGTATTTTTTAATTATAATAAGACATTTAAAATGAAAGCCTTCCTATTAAGTTAATGATATCTAAGACCAAATTCCATAGAAACAGGAAAGCTTTTGACAGTGAAAAGTATTTACAATTTTCTGTCCCACTGTAAAATCAGTAAATAACACGAAGTTAACGCTTGAATAGTACTTAATTGTCAACATTATCGGGTATATCTTTCTTGACACATGCGACTATTGTTGCAGTAAAATAAAAGGACAAGCTTCCACCTTCATTACTCTTCACTTTATGTACACATCTTAGCCTCAGAAGCTGTGTATTATTTGTCTCTCTCTCTCTCTCTCACACTCACACACACACACACACACACACACACACACACACACACGCACTTTATATTGTTTGAGTTAGGTGCTAATCTATTTGTTGTGCTACTTGCTAGTTGTTTAAGAATAATTACTGAATTTCAGTTGGTTCGCAAATTTTCCTTGACGAAAATACTTTTGACTATTCACTACTCACTTAACTCTATGCTAATACAGCTATAATTAAAGAAATTCTTTTATTTTTTTTAATTATGTATTCATAAGCTTCAGAACATAATAAAAACAAAATTTTTACTTCAGGATGAAAAGTGAACACTGAAAATTATACATGGTTGTGATTTTTTTAAACATTTTTATTCATGTTTAAGGGTAATATGTCAGGCACATTGATCTAAAACATATAATGATAAGTGTTCAAATAAATCTAGATCAGTGTGTAATGTGGTATATTTCAGTTTACAAAAATGTTTTCACAGCATTAGCTCATTTTAGCCTTATATGACCAGATGAGAGACCATTCCTAGCCTATCCACCTGTTTGGGTTTTTTGGGGGTTTTTTCAACTTTTTTTGTTGTGGTGGTAAAATACCACAATACCACATAAAATTTACCACCTTAACTATTTTTAAGTGAACACTTCAGTGGTATTAAATACATTCATAATGTCATACAGCTATCACCACCATTCATCTCCACGATTCTTTTCATCTTGTAAAATTGAAACTGTTCCCATTAAATACCAACTCCCCATTTCTCCCTGCCCCCAGCCCTTGGCAACCACCATGTTACTTTCTGTCTCTCTTACTACTCTGAGGATCTCATATAAGTGGAATCATACAGTGTTTGTCTTTTTGTGACTAGCTTATTTCACGTAGCACAGTCCTCTTAAGGTTCATCCGTGTCTCATGTGCCAGAATTTCCTTCCTTTTTAAGGCTCTTCATTGTGTGCATATACCAAATTTTGCTTATCCGTTCGTCTGTCAGTGGACCACTTAAGTTGCTTCCAAGTCTTAGCTATTATGAATAATGCTGCTATAAACATGGGTGTACAAATATCTCTCAGGATTCTGCTTTTAGTTCTTTCGGTTATATACCCAGAAGTGGGATTGCTGGGTCATATGGTAGTTCTAGTCTTAGTTATTTGAGGGACCTCCCTACTGTTCTCCAGAGCGGCTGCACCACTTTGCAGTCCCACCAGCAGTGCACAAGGGTTGCAGTTTCTGCACCTCCTCCCCAACACGTCTTTTCTCTTCTTTTTTTTTTTCCTGGATAGTAGCCATCCCGGTGGCTGTGAGGTGGTAATGTGGTTTTGATTTAAATTTCCCTAATGATTACTGATGCTGAGCATCTTTCCGTGCTTATTGGCCATTTGTATATCTTTTGAGAAATGTCTATTCCAGTCCTTTGCCCATTTTTTCATTGGGTTGCTTTTTGTATTGAATGCTATTTGTATTGAGTTTTATGAGTTCTTTGTGTATTGTGGATGCTAATCCCTTATCAGATCAATGATTTGCAGATATTTTTCTCCCATTCTGTGGGTTACCTTTTTACCCTGTTGATGTTGTATTTTGATGCACAAAATATTTTAATGTTCACGAAGTCCAATTTGACTATGTTTTATTTTGTTGTGTGTCCCTTTGGTGTCGTATCCAAGAAACCACTGCCAAGTCCATTGTCATGAAGCTTTTGTTCTGTGTTTTCTTCTAAGAGTTTTATAGTTAGTTTTATAGCTTTAGGACCTACATTTAGTCTTTAATCCAATTTGAGTTAATTTTTGAATATGGTGTTAGGTAAGGATTCAACTTCATTTTTTTGCATGTGGATTCCAGCATCATTTGTTGAAAAAACTATCCTTTCGCCATTGAATGGCTTAACACTCTTGTCAAAAATCATTTGACCATATATTCCAGGGTTTATTTATGGGCTCTCTATTCTATTCCATTGGTCTATATGTCTGTCTTTATACCAGTTACCACACTTTTTGATTACTGTAGCTTTGTAGAAAATTTTGAAATCTGGAAGCATGAGTTCTCAGGTTTTTTTCTTCTTTTTCCCAGATTGTTTTGACTATTTGGGCTCCCTTGAGATTCCACTTGAATTTTAGGATGGTTTTTCCTGTTGCTGCAAAAATTGCCTTTGGAATTTTGATAGGGATTGCACTGAATCTATACATTGCTTTGGGTAGTCTTGACACCTTAACAGACCATGAACCTGGGATGTGTTTCCATTTATTGTGTCTTCTTTAATTTCTTTCAGCAGTGATTTATTCACTGTACAAGTAGCTCATCTTCTTGGTTAATTCCTAAGTATTGTATTCTTTCTGATGCTGTTGTAAATGGAGTTGTTTTCATAATTTTCTTTTCAGATTGTTTATTTTTAGAATATAGAAATGCAACTGATTTTTGTGTTTGACTTTTTATCCTGCTACTTTTGCTGAATTATTAGCTCTAGCAGTTCAGGGTTTTCTACATACAAGATCATATTATTTATGGACAGAGATAATTTTACCTCTTCCTTTCCAATTTGGATGCCTTTATTTCTTTTTCTTGCAAATTGCTCTGGCTAGAACTGCCAGTACTATGTTGAATAGAAGTGATAAAAGTGGGCATCCTGTCTTATTCCTGATCTTAGAGGAAGAGCTTTCAGTATTTTACCATTAAGTATGACATTTGCTATGGGTTTTCATGCATGACTCCTGGCCATCTGTTTTACAGATGAGGAGACAAGCTCAGAAAAGTAACCTACTTATCTAAGGTCACACAGCTAGTTTATGGTGGAACCAGGCCTGGAAGCAAGGTCGTCTGATTGCAAATACTATCCTCCTTTCATCTGTCTAACCATTCCAAAGCAAGGCAAAGCAGTACTCCTGAAGAGCCAAGGGATGGAATTAGAGCTAACATAGGGGAAGCTGTGCATAAGCTGCTACTTGTCTAACTCATGCAGCAGATCTTAGCAATCTCCCTGATGTCCTTTTAATCTCCTTGATATTTTTAACATGTAAACAATACATATATATCATGTGGGAAAATATGTCCAAAACCAATACATTATGTATACCTTGTTTGTGGGTATCCATCATATAGAAATAGATTTTTTTAGATTAATTTGAACATTTATCATCAGAATTACATGTTTTAGATCAATAATCAACCTTGATAAATTTGATTATAAACATAATAGTATGTTTATATTAACTATTACTCTAAGTGATGTAACAAAGCATGTTTTTTCCAAATGACGTTAACTTCTTGGCTCTAGTGGTGTTGTTGCCTCTTCTGCTTCCCTTGTGTCTGTGCCAGGAAATTTCATTGTTACCACCAACAGCCAAGTTTCATCCTGCCAACAAAGACTGACAAATCTCTAGAGTTTGTTATAAAAACAACAGAGTTAGAACACTGATGAAATTCTTGGGGGCAGAAAATAAATCACCTTATTTCTAAAATGACTAAATCCCAAGCAACTGAAAAACGTAGTTGTCTGTACTGAATGAAGAGTCAGTACAAAGCATTCAATTCTTTAAAAAAAAAAAAAAAGCGAGAAAGTATTGAAATCATCAGTCACAGTTTTTAGCTCAGGCACAATTTTCTGTTCACTTTCCTTCCAGCATGGACAGGTTAAAACTGAACTACACAGTCCGAAGCAGACTATGTTTAGGTTTGTTGTAATTGAATGAGCGACTGAATGGACATACCTGGGCACTGGCTCCAGGGAAGCAACTTTTCAGATTTTCAAGCCAACTTCCACTGACTTCAGATTACCTCAGGTCTGAGGGCACTTGATTATAAGTACAGTTGATCTGTATTTCTTTATGAAGTGGGAGCTGTGAAGGATTAAATAAGCTGAAAATAATAGTGGGTAATATAAATAAGTGATCTAGGGAGGAAAAAAAAATTATTGCAATCATGTACATGGTTTACCCAACTTCATTCATTTTCCTCTTTTTAATGGTGTTAAATGCTCACAATCTACATTTCTATCAACTGTCCAAAAAAATTGAGGGGGAAGTGTAGTCTATAGGGATATTAATTTGGTTTTTATTATACTTCATAATTTTTTCTTTTTCTATTTTCACTTCAGTGAATCTAAATTGAAAATGCACAAGGTAGCAGAATTCTGATAGCCAATATATACAGATCAAGTCTTAGTCTGAAGAGGAAAGGCCTAGTATGTCTTATTATCAGTTATTGGAGTAATATAGTGAAGAAACATTTTCAGTTTCAGACCTAATGGAAACTTCCAGAAACCAACATTGAAGCAAGGCTATAGTACCTTCTCAAGTCTCAGGCCCTTTTTGAAGATTCAGAGGTTATTTTGGCCTCTGTGCCTGCCTGTTAGAGTAGAGTACGAACATGGCACAGAATTCTAGAAGTGCAGGGCTCTCTCACTCATATGTATCCCCATGCTTAGCACAATTACCTGGCACATAAACCCTCAGGAAGTGCTTATTGAATAAACAAATGAGCAGCTTTCAGCCATCTTCTTTGTACTCTGAAGAGACTTCATAACTCGGGAATTCATATCTGAGCTTTGCTAATTGGGTCTGGAAAATATGTAGGAAAATACTGCCTGTTAGAATAAATGTTCATCATAGCCACTGAAGCACTGCTTCTTTTTTTGAGAACTGAGCAAAGAATAAAAGAATGAGTTCGTTTATTTTTATACTCTAAGGGAGTTTTGCTACCAAGGATTTTTCCATTTCAAGTGTGAGGTAGAAGAGGAAATGAGGCCCTTTCAAGTGTCACTTAATGAACGTAGTTACACAAGCTGCTTAACATACAAACCAATTCAAAGAATTCGATGACGGGAGCTACCCCCATTTAATCATATTGACCAGCAAAGCTTGAAACTCATCAAGAATGACACAGTCAGCTCTAATTATATAAACGTCTTGTATCTACCAGAATGGCAGTAATTCAAATGTATTCTCTTGCCTTTATGTTGATATTTTAAAAAATCTTTCTTGGTTCCTCATGATAGGCATTTTCTATTTTCTCATGAAGGTAGACCTTCAGTTAAATATCGTTGTGGAAGGACATTTGCTTTGTATTTTAGGTGAAACACACTGCTATCTTGCAATACACCCCTGAGAGCTCAAAATTGTCACTTTGGTTTACTCTGGGACTTCTCTAATAAAATAATAATAATAATAAATAATAATAATAGTGGCTACCCACTATGTGCCTGAAACTGCAACACACTGAACATATCTGCGACTAAACATGAAAATACAGCATAGTCAGTCGCATTAGGATCTCTGTTAACAAGTGTTTCGAGGCATCTACACCTGTTTTCAGTCAGATCCATCTTATCATCGGTGAAAAATGGCGGGTACTTGGTACTATATTTCACAGGTTTTGTGGCCTGAAAATCATGGGCATATTTAGCCTCTTAACAACTCAAGAATTCCATGGTGGAAAATGCTTTTCTTTAACTTTCTTTATGTAAGAAACTGTCCTTCAGCTCTAAATTTAACTAATTTAACTGGGACTGGTCTGATCGTCGAGAGACATGAAACCAAATAGTTCCAAGGCTCAGCCTTAATTTTGACAACATTCATGTCAGATTCACTTCCACAGTTTGGGCACTGAAAATAGAAGACATTGCTTTTAAGTTACTTTGATGATTTTAAACTAGAACTCTTTATTAACTGCTGTTCCCAAGATACGCACTGCATACCCCTGCCAACTAAGAGGTAGAGAACATTTACTGATTCATCAAAACCTTAGGGACTTTACCTTGTTCCCTGAAACCCAGGTGATATTTTTATTAGGTTTTTTTTGTTTCTTAAGTGCTTAGAAAAATTCCGTTTTCCTCCCATCAGAGACCATTCGCTCGATCTTAGACTTTCATCTTTCTCAGATTATTCTATTTTGTATTTTAATTGTGTTTTGGCAAGGTAAGGGCTGTCCCCCAAATTATCTGGTTTTTAACTCTTTGACTCTTCCCACCCTATTTTTCTTTTCTTTTTCCTTTGAGAGCTACTTATTTTGTACTCAGAGGACACTCCGAGAAAGGATTGCCTCTCCATTTACCATTGATTACCTATCAAGGATTTTATTTGACCAGATAGAAATCTGTTTCAACTCAACTACTTGGCACACTTTCTCTCTGCTTCATGGTAGTTTTCAAAAGTTTACTGACTTTTTACCCAGTTTGATTTACTGCTGAGGGATGTCAGAGTGTAATGAGTTCTTCCTTTTTCCTCAGATAAAGGTACAGTATGCTTTTACCATGCAGGAGGTCGAATTCTTAACGTGATTTATGATGGCTGTGTTTAACTTCCCAGTGATAGGGCATTTGGGCGTTCTTCACGTTCTTTCTGTATTGTTTATGCGTGCTTATTTTGTATCTTAACATTCCCTTATTGAGGGTGGTGCATTGCTTTTGTGAGTTAGAACTTTTTTCAACTACTCTTTTTTCAGTGAAAATGTTGAAGTACAAGTGTAATAAGCTTTACTTTGATTATAAACCTTCCACATGTTGTGACAGTTTGATTATTTATAAGCAAATTAAGTGACATACAAGATATATTTAATGTACCTAATATCGATTTTTCTGAATAGTAGATAAATGTCTTATCTCTATTTCGTCTTCTAGGGTTATGATCATAGCTACTACTTCATTGCAACCTTTATTACCGATCACATCAGACATCATGCAAAATACCTGAATGCTTGAAAAGCTTCGGATAAGAGAATCTCTTCAGGATGATAAAATTGTAATAAACAGACTGGCAAGGAAAAAAGATTTTAAAACATTGGATTTTGTAGTGCCAAAAATGCTTCATTCTGTAGTTGAATCACCCTCTAAATAAATATATCAAACCTGCTTCTGATTTAAAAAGTTACCTTACCAGTGTTCACATGGGAAATATTTAATACTTCACAGTTTTCTCGAGGTAATTTGGAAATCGTTGTGTTGACCTCAGGGCACAGAATATGAATATAATCCCATTGAAATCATTAAATGCTAACTCTGGAACAGAGAGTTTAAAGGTAGTTTAGCCTAAACTCCTCACCTTTCCAGACTTTAAGCCTCTGAAGGCGTGGCCTGTCTTCTTCCTGTTCATTGTTACACACCTAGTGTCTAGCAACCACTTGGCGCGCTTCTAGTAGTCACTGAATTGAATAACTATTTGTTAGTTGTTGAATAAGCAAGTAGGGTCAGAAAGGTTAAATGAATTCCCCATCATTACACAGTTATTTGTGCGAGAACTAAGATTAGAAGTCATACTTCCGGAGCCCAATCAGTGATATTTCTTTTCTTACCTGTTGAGTCAAATAGATTTGTGGACATTGGTTTATGGACCTCTCTCAAGAGACAGGAATTAAATACCAGATTCAATCTGAAATTAGTTAGATAAGGAAACTTGTTTCATATGTTACTGTAGAAGATATTTTCCTTTAGTTACATGCAGAAATTTAGCTTGATGAGCTCGCCAAGAACTTGTAAATACCAAAGTGTGTTCCTTAAAAACTTAAATGGACACTCCCAATGACCAGGGATTGAACCTGGGACCTCAGCAGTGAAAACACCGTGTCCTAATCACTGGACCGCCAGGGAAGTCCCCTGGTTGTTTTAAAAGAAATAGATTTTTCTGTTAAAAGAGCACAAAAGTTAATACATTTTAAACATTCAATAAGAATGTGTATTACATGGTAATTGAGGAAGACATCAGGTTCTTAAAGTTATAAAATAAGTACTATGTAAATGTGAATTAGTACTAAAATTTTTTAATTCGTACTATTTAAATTATCAGTAGTCAAGGGACTTCCCTGATGGTCCAGTGGTTAAGACTCTGCGCTCCCAACACAGGGGAGCCAGGTTCCATCCCTGGTCAGGGAACTAGAGCCCACGTGCCACAACTAAAAGATCCTGGATGCGGCAACGAAGATCCCGCGTGCTGCAGCTAAGACCAAATAAATAAATAAATATTAAACAATAAAAATAAATATCAGTAGTCAAGATTGAGCCCTACAGTGCGCTACACACAAAATGGTTCTAAGTCTAAACAGACTTGTGTCCTCTAACAAGACAAATTTTTTAATTCACAAATTTTTTGCACCTTGTTGGTAATTCCTTTGTAAAGAAAAACAGTTGTGTGATCCTATGATCTTTGTATTAGTTGAGGATTTAACCAAAGAAACAGAACTAGTAGTAGATATGTACGTTAAGAGATTTTTTTACAGGGACTTGGCTTATGTGATTGGAAGGGCTGGCTAAGCAAGTCCAAAATCCAAAAGACAGGCCATCAGGAAGGGAAGTCCAAGAGCGGGATGAGACTTCGTGGGCTGGGCGGAAGCTGTTGTCCACAGGTGGAACTTCTCTCTCAGCCTCATTCAGTCTTGCTTTTAAGGCCTTCTAACAGTAAGGCCCACCAGATTATCCAGGATAATCTTCCTTATTTAAATTCAGTTGATTAGGGACTTTGATCATATCTGCAAAATCCCTTCATAGTAACACCTAGATTAGTGTTTAATTGAATAACCGGGAACTATTACCTTGCCAAGTTGGCGCACCATTATAAGAAAAGAGTTGCTTTGCCTTTTTGCAGGGTAAATGCAGAAACATTTAAATACTCAGTAAATAATTGCTAACATATAGCCAATGATAACTAATAAAGACAAAAGCCTTCAGTTACAATACAGAATTGACCATGGAGGAGATATAGGGAGCCAATAAATTTTAACTTGCTTTTATGTGCCACAAACACTGACCTGGGGAGGTATGAATTCTCATATATACCTGTAAGATGTTTCCCCCACCAGAAAAAATTCTCAAAGTCTCTCAATAAGGAACCATCTCAATGACTTTATAATAAACAACAAATAACCTACAAATGAACTCCTAATACTAGTTTTGTTTGCTTCCAAACGTCACCTGACAGAATCAGATATAAAAGGCGGCAAAGGAATTGACAGATTTCCTGGATCACTATAAATGTTGTAAAACCCTCGTTAAGATCCCCTTAAGAAACAACACGATACAGTAAAGCCACCATTACTAGTAGCGGCAAGCCATGTAGTGGGTAGAGGTGCTTACAATATAGGTATCTGAAAGAACTTGTATCTAGAATATATAAAGAGCTCCATAAATTCATTTTTTAAAAGATAAACCAACAGAAAAATGGGCAAAAGATTCAATTAGGTACTTAACAAAATAGGACATAAGTATGACTAATAAATACACGAAAACGTGCTTAACTTCATAAAGATCAGGGAAATGGAAACAAAAAAATGCCACTACAAACCTACGTGAATGGCTAAAGTTAAGACAACAGAAATCCCAAGTGTTGGCCTGGCTGTATGATGACCTGCTAATGGGAGTGTAACAGGCAGGGTTTGCTGAGATCGAACATATGGCCCTTCCTAATGATTCCACCCGAGGTTTACCCAACAGAAACGTGTATGTAAAACCTACATGAGAACGTTCAGAGCAACACTGCTCCTAATAGCCCGAATCTGGAAACAACCCAGATGCCCATCTACAAGAGAATGGGTAAAATCAGAGTATTCATCCAGTGGAATTGTCCACATTAACGAACACACTAAAACTAGATGCAGCGACACGGAGGACGTCTCACACAATCTTGAGTGGAAGAATCAAATATACAGTTTATATTTTATAAACTGTATAAATCATTTTGTACCTTTTCATATAAGGATCCAAGCCAGGCAAAACTCATCCATGACGTTTAGAAGTCAGGATGGGGTTACGGATAGCAGGGGGAGGGGCGGGCCCTAGGCAGAGGTGATTAGAGAGTCACGTGCAAGGTCCTTTAGGGGACTAGTGACACTCTCTTCATCTAGGTACTTGTCGCATGGGTGTGTTCACTTTGAAAATTCATCAAGCCATATACTTAAGATTTATACACTTTTTCATATGTGTTATACTTTAGAGAAGTTTACGTAAAAATCTATTAAGTAGTCACGATGTGGAGATCATAGATATACTACTGCATGAAGAAGAAAAAATTCCTGACAATATACCAGGATGCTTATTTGAGAGGATACAATTTCCAGTGGCCATATCATTTATAGATTCAAGTAATGTTGTATCTCGCTTAGAAACCACTTAGATGTGAAGGTGATGCATGATGGCTTGTGAGTTCTCTAATTTTGAAGATGCAAGAGTCTGGATAAAATTATTTCTTGAAAACTTAGAGTGGAAAAATTCCAAGCTGATGTTTTAAAAAATATTTTTAATATGTGTCATACCAAGCTGTGAAAAATAGACACGAATTTTGTATTGAAGTGTTCATAAACATATTTCAAATTAGCCAAACAACTTTTTTTGCATATTCTCATCAGAAAAATGCAGGCTTCCTCCTGTTCAAGGTTGTCTTGTATTTGGCCACGTTGGACATACATGTTGGATGATAGGCAAAGGGGGTTTACTTTTGATGGATAAGATCATTTTCACAAACAAGTTATTTATGTATATTTTGAGTTGTAAAACATGAATTTTAAACATTAATGTTTAATAAATGTTGAAAGCCAAGAAGATAAAACAGTGCTTACACCAATCTGTGTCAACATCTTTGTGCTTCTTACTTTCTTTACAGTCTTGAGAATTTAAGTTCTGATTCAAAAACACTCTTTAAAAAAAGAATTATTATAATGATACTTGCAGAAGAAGAAAACCTGATATGTGTCTTGCTTCCGTAGGTACCTTGGGCAGCTTATTTCATCCTTATCAGGCTGATTCCGCATCTGGAAATGGTGTGAACAAGAGCCCCTTCACCCTCTAACTCACAGGACCGTGGAGCATAGCAAGACAAGATGCCCGTATGAAATCACTCTCTTCCTACCCAGATGTTAGTGACCAGTGCTTTAGTGCCAGTGGACTCCAAAGCGAGGAGTGCTCTCTAAGGAGAGTGCACAAGACTGTCCACGGGAGTGTAACAGAGCTTCTGCCTGTGTTAATTTTTATATCATTCCCTCCTGCTAAGATGTGTATTTTTCGGCATGCTTTATAATATACATAACACTGTGGTATGTTAATACATACAATTATACGGAAATAGTTCATATGCTGGGGATACATGCGGCAAGTGTGAGACCCCCAAAGGTCCCTACCACAGCTTTGTGTGTAAAAGAAAAGAGTCTGTGAGGACCAACACAGAAAATCTGCTGTGCTATTAATATGTACTTTGCCTGTTCCCAGGCTGCTTGGCTGTAGAAATAAAATATTTTCCTCCAGGAAAACATAGCTCATAAACTTCTTCACATCTTTTAGTAGCCCTGGCCAATCCAGAGAAAATGTCCTTTTGGTCTTCAAAGATAATAAAAGGAATCTAGGACCTTGTAGTATTTGGCCTGAGTCCAGGACTCCAATCCAAGAGCAATGAATTTCCCATTTCCTTCTCGTCTCTTTGGCACCAGGTGTCAGTCTCCCGCCACTGGTGATGCTTAATGAGTGATAGTAGGGGTGAAGAAGAGAAGAATCCTAGCACTTCCTCTTTGGGATGATAGCAGTATGTATTCAACCAGTCAAATAACATTTTCATCTTATTGGGTTTGTTGGACAAATTCAAATATGAATGGAAAATGAGGCTTGGAGGTGAGAACTGAGTGAGACAGGAGACTTTTTTTTTTTTTAATTTATCAAGATGGTATTTCAGAAAACTTTCTGAAATCTAGCTAGGGGTGTGTGTGTGTGTGTGTGCGCGCGCGCGTGCGTGTTTAACCCCTGCATGCAGAGTTGTAATATTGAGCACAGGTTGTTCAGGTGATGGATTGAAGGTGTATTGCCTTTTTGGTCATTGCTGGATAAATAGGATTGTTATTCTCAAAAGACTAAAACTTAGTCCTTTTGGTTTTCTTCTAAAATCATTTCAGTAAAAACACTGCCACCCAGTGTTTTGATTAGGAGAAGTACAGCAGACCACACAGTAAAAAAAAGTGTTCCAGAATAAATAGCAAATAACTCTTTTTTTTTTGGTTATATATAAAGAAAACCTGACGGACTATAGAAATTTCCTGTCTTCAATGTAGAACAACGCAGCCCATGTCTTGGTCATAGAGCAGAGAAGCTGTACACAGCTGTAGGAACGATCATTTTGATTTTTAAATATAAATTCTAAAATAATCCTGCTAATAGTCCAGCCTTATTCAGTTGTTCTGATCTGGCTCATTGCACAAAGTCCAGGCTGAGAGATTATTGTAGGTGCTACCTCATAGGGCTGCTGTGAGACTTACAGTACAAACCTTGAACAGGGCCAGTCAGGTCATAACTACTCAATAATCATCAGCTATTGTATTTCGTTTTCTTCATCACTTGGATCTGTGACTGCTCTGATTATTAAGTTTCCTATAAGAGAACAGATAAATTATTGTGGGTCTTATGCCCTTTTCCCCACTGAAATTATTATTTGTCTAATATGAACTTGATAAAAGAGGTTTATTAGGAAACAAACATTCAACTACAGCAGAATGGATTCTTTTTTCAGGAGTGCCAAGGAGAAAGAAATCATGTGGAGGGGGAGGGGAAAGTTCACCGAAATGAAAAGCATTGGGCCTACAACATTGGGTCTTCAAGCCTGGGTAGCACTTTGCAAAGTCAAGAAGAGGTGAGAGGACATTCTAAGCAGCAAGCATAGCCCAGGAAACAAAGACATCAGAGACCCTGGCAGGGTTGGGGGGTAGGGGGAGACTGGCCGAGCTGCACCAGGCGATGTTAGCAAATTGTTAATAGGTTGGAAAGGTATCCATGGAACTGAAACCTGTTGAACAAGTAATAGCGAGGTACTGAAGGTGTTTACAGTAGGGAAGAGACATGCTAAGACTTGTGCTTTATTCACATTATTGTGGTCGAAGGGGAAGGTAGTAAAAATGAGGGAGACAGGGAGACCAGATGGACCTCATCTCGGGGAGAGCGGATGAGGGCTGGCACTAAGGTGGTAGGGATGAAGAGAGGGTGCTGGGGCTGAGAGATGTTTCTGGATCTACATGGTTTAGTGACCAACTGAAAGGGACACACCAGTGATGACCCTACAGTGTCTAGCCTGGGAGGCTGGGGAGGTGGTGAAAACATTGAATCAGGAAATACATGAGAAAAAGAAGAGGTTTGGGAAGGTAGAGGGGGAGTTCAATTTCAAATACATTAAGTTTGAAGAACCTCCAAGTGGATGACCTTCACAAGGACATCCAAGTGAAGACACCCAGAGTTACATCATTCTGGATGTCAGAGAGGAAGCAGGATCTAGAATCGTAAAGATATGTAGATTTATACATCATTGCCGCTGTTGATCACTACCAGATATCTCTGGCATGGATGGAAGAGTGCCAAGCATTCCTCCTTAAAGAAAAAAAAAGAAAAGAACAGAAAGTGGAGACTATGAAGAAAATGGGGGAAAAAAAAACCCACTCTGAGACAGAAAAATAGCACCAGAAGAGAAAGCTTGGGTTTCAAGCATCAAGGGCTCAACCATCCCAAATTCTACAGGAGGATCAACTAGAACAAGGACTGAAAAGAGGCCACTGGATCTGGTAATTGGGATGGGACCCATGACGTTATTATGAGTGTTTTCAATGGAGTGGTGAGGATAGCAGGGAAAATGAATGGAAAGTGAAGGCATTTGTTCATTTATTCCACAAATACTTATCAAGCACCTATTACGTATCAGGCACTGTCCAGGCCTCAAGGGTAGGGCAGTAAACAAAACACAGACTCCTGGACTCATGGAGCATGCACGCCAGTATTGTTCACAGACTACTCTTCAAAGAACATTCCCTAAGGGTCTGGGAAGACAAGAGACTAGACAGTTTTTTGAGCAGAAAGGTGAACTCAAGGGAAGTGTTTCTTATGGGCTGGTAAGGCTTGAACTTGTGGCTGAATCACGACAGATGGAGAGGAGAGGTTGGAGAAGACGGGAGGGAGGAGGTAGGAGAGACAGAGACAGAGAGAGACAATCCCACAAAATCCCCTGCAGTTGCGGAGTGGGTGTCTAACCTTGGAAGGGTGAGGGGTCATTTTTTTCCTCCAAGACAGGAAATGATTTGACAGTTCACATCTGATGGCCTCCATTTTCCCTGTAAATGAAGAGACAAGCTGACAGCAGACTGAAGGAGATGTTAGACAGCAATTTGAAGAAGTGAATCAGAAAGTAAGAAAAGAGCCAAAGGGCACAAGTCAACCTTAACTTCCAAGCAGAGTTGTATCCAGTTAAGCAACAAGAATATGCAGCGGTGTTTTCGTTTAACACACACCTAACACACGCCACGCTCAACAGAGGCTGCGCGGAGCCTTCCTCAGGCAGCAAAGGCGTCTTCTCCTCTGTCCCCAGCCCCCAGCTCTTGTGACTATAGCGGATATTTACGTGGGGATCAAATTCCAAGAGATCAAATACTTTCTTTTACTTCTCAAAGATAAGCAATAGTTGTTAGGGAGCGTTTATTGGCCAAGTACTCAATTTTATTTACTTTGGCAGGTCTAATCACTGGGGAAAGCAGGCAGCCTACCCCTACCCACTTTTCCTCCCCAATCCTACCCCATCCTACCCCGTTTGATCCTGCAGAAATACCAATGACTGCCCCGCCGCACTGTCCAAACCCTCAGCCACTTTTTCATGAGTGTTGCTGTTACCAACTGACCTTCAAATCCAGCGTTTGAAAAGCACAGAGAATAGTAGTAAGATGGACTTTCTCCAGGTAACTGCCTCCCATTCCTTTGGTCTCATCACCTGACTTAGAAAAGGCCTCTTTGCCCTCTTCCTGAGGACGTTTGTCCCGCCTTCTCAGTGACCCTGTGCTCAATGCAATGATTCTCAGCTCCAGACCCGCCTGACAGGACAGTGTCCTCCACCCATTAACATGTGTACTTCTTAACACCAAGATCTTTTGGTTGAACACAGCTGTCTTAGCCCTGGGTATATATTGACACAGATTTCCGGTACCATTGAGGGAAGGTTCTGCTTACCTACTTGGATGATTCTTCCTCAAGTGCCTTTACCAAGTGGACTGATCACCCATTAGAAGGCAGCACTGAGAAGCCTGGACTCTTGATGACAAGGGAACCCATCTCAGCTCTGGCAGCTCACCTCTGGTCTAGGACTTCTTTTACACGTAAGAAAAATAAATTTCTATCTTGGTTACGCCACTTGAGTGTTCTGTTCTTTACAGCCTGGGCATTTCCTTATTTTCCTATAATAACCAAAGCATTTAAATGTGTACTATTTATTTTTTAAGCATTTCTAGGCATGTTGTTGAGGGAGGTTTTTCAGGGCTATGAATATTTCCCCTCCCTCCTGGGAGCTTGACTGGGATAATTCTGAAGTGTGAGGTGTTCTATACCATTTCTCAAAGCTTCTCCAGGATTGAGCTTCAGTGGCTCACTGTGGAGCTGGTTTAAGAATGCACCCCCTTAGTGGCCACATTCTAGAATGCACCCCCTATCGGCCACCTCTTCCTGATGGTACTTCCCCATTCCCACCTCCATGCACCCCCCCCCCCCCCACACACACACCCTGGCTGGCTCCCTATCACCGAAGACCTAAGGGCCCTTACCCTTATCTCAGGGTATGTCTGCTTCTTTTAGGTATTGTCCACCTAATACCATGCTTCTAGGAACTAGACATTCTTCTAGGTGCTTCTAGAGGAAGCCTCTAAAATATCCTATTAATGCCTTAGTGCCCACAATTTCTTTCAGCAAACAGTACTGTCCTGGAAAAATGCGTATGCTCTACCATTAACAAGGGGGAGAAAAAGGCCAGTATATAAAGTTGTACTGTGTAAAAATACATAGCAATATCTCAAAGAAAATATTTCAAAAGTTTAACAGTTCCCTTAAGGTGGGATTACTGGTGATTTTCCCCTACCTCTTTATACTTTCCCAAGTTTCTATGATGAACATGTATCACTTTGATAAACAGAAAGAAAAGTTCCCAAATATAAAAAAAATTACAGCAATGTTTTATTAAACTGGGAGACAAAAATGGCAAGGAAACGAGAGGCTTCTTCCTGGACCTCACATCAAAGTGAGGAGTGCTTCCTCTCACTGTGCTTGTCTTGTAAATCTCTTTTTTTCCTGCACTTTTTGCTCTGACCTTGACCTGTCTTACTTAGCATCTGGACTGGTCCCAACAAGCTCAGCTTAACAGGTTTTATTATATAAATATGCTTTCTTTTGTATCTCCAAACATCTTAATTAATGTCGACTTTTTTTTCTTCTAACTCTAGAAACTTCACCTGGGTTAGCTCTGCTGGGAAGCCCTTCTGCATGGTGAAAAGGACATAGGCCTGACACAGCTGAACTTGACTCCGCCTTGCTCTCTCACCTGCTGTGACCTTGAATGAGTGACTTGAATACTCTTGAGTCTCAGTTTCTCCTTGTTAATTTGCACTGTTAGATTAGAAGTGATAGAAGCCCAGCTCAAGTTGATTTGATGCAAAGTCATAGCCTCTTGGAAGCACTCACGGAAGGTTTGACTACATAAGCTTCAGAAATACAGGACTCTTTACTACTGGATCCAGGAATGCAAACAGCAGAGTTTTCTCTGCTACTTCTCCCTGCATGTCATTTTTGTCCTCTAGGTGTTTTCCAGGTTTTATGTCTTCTGTCTTCAGTCACCAGGAAAGAATTAAAATCCTGCAAGAGACTTATTGGTCAATTGTGAATAGGAGGGCTGCTCCTCAGCCGGGTGGGCAGCATCAGTTAAGAACCACATAGAGGGATTTCCCTGGTGGCACAGTGGTTAAGCATCCGCCTGCCAATGCAGGGAGCACGGGTTCGAGCCCTGGTCCGGGAAGATCCCACACGCCGCGGAGCAACTAAGCCTGTGCGCCACAACTACTGAGCCTGTGCTCTAGAGCCCGAGAGCCACAACTACTGAGTCCATGTGCCACAACTACTGAAGCCCATGCACCTGGAGCCCATGCTCCGCAACAAGAGAAGCCACAGCAATGAGAAGCCCGCGCACCGCAACGAAGAGTAGCCCCCACTCGCTGCAACTACAGAAAGCCCGCGCGCAGCAACAAAGACCCAACGCAGCCAAAAATAAATAAATAAATACATAAATAAATAAAATTTAAAAAAAGAACCACATAGAGAATGCCCTGGCGGTACAGTGGTTAGGGATCTGCGCTCCCACCGCAGCGGCCACAGGTTCAATCCCTCGTTGGGGAACTAAGATCCTGCATGCCACGCAGTGCAGCCCAAACAAACACAAACAAATAAACCCATACAAAACCTCATGGTATAGGATGCAGGGTTAGTTCCTAGAAGCACGTGGTCTTAGGGGGCAACCCCACGGGTGTCTACTACAAGTCCCTTCCTTATTGCATTTTGGTAAGAGTTTTTTGAGATAATGTATGTAAAGTTCATTAACTCCTCTAACTGGCACCTCTCCAATGCCTACTACATGGTAAGTGCTTTCTAAGCAATGGAGGGAGAATCAGCAGAGAACCAAATAGACAAGCAGCCTTCTTTTAATGGAGGTTATAGTTCAGAAGAAACACTTGACTCACAGTAACCACTCAATACACACTGGCCATTAAGGTGGCCCATTAGCATGTGAGTGTGGGGAGTAGAGAGAGTTCTTTAGAGTGAAATCCTGCATACACACACCCACCCTCAACGGGACCTGATGTCTGCTAGCTGACTGCCAGTGGAAGACGGAAGATTAGATAACCAGTCCCACTGGGGTCATTGCTGCCCCATCTCTCAGGTTCACTCAGGAAGAACTAGGAAGTCCCCAGATGCAGCTGTTGGCTAGAATTCAGTCTCTGGGACAGTCCCCAGCTGTGGCCTATGCCATATGGCTGAGCTGCATGGGTGACCCTAATGCAAACATGCCCCTGCCAGGCTCCCCCAGTACTCCCGCTGCCATCCCTTCCCTTGTCCTTCACACATTCCCAGTTGCTCCAGCCAACTTACAATGCAAAGTGTCTGTGAAGCACCGGACTTCTGTAATGCGCAAGAGGCCAAGAGGGCTGAGCTCTCGGAGGTGGGCACAGTTGCAGCACTTTTAGTCAGAACATCACAGGCAAGGCATAGCTCTTCCTGACTCCGTAGATACGGGTCTTAAACGTAGAGGCCCTGACACTGGTCCCTGCTGTCCCTGCTCAGGCTGTGAGTCTCGAGTCTTGTGCGCTCTGTGTGGGTTGGGACGAGAAGGCAGAAACGACACGTCACGGTTTTCCCTTGAATTCCTCAAAGCAGCTGCTCTTCTACCAGAGGTGGGCGGGACGTGCGGGGAAAATGGTAACACCGACCCGGATTTATGGGAGGTATAATCAGGAAGCCACTTTACTCCCTGAGGGTCAGATTCCACAGGAGACAGTTGAGAGAGAGGACCAGACCCTGGGGTTTCACAACATGTGCCACAGAACCTTCAGGTTTCCTTGAAAACACTTCTGGAGCCACCACCCGAGGGACAGGTGGAGACACCTGACGTACACCTGGACTCCACCACGGCAACTGATGGGTACGTCAATCAGAAGATGGTTTGTACAAATTCAAAGTTTTAATGGCTGTTAAATCATAAAAGGAAGGGTATTTGCACCGTGCACATTGTGTTCACTTAGGGTGCTGTCAGCCGGCCACGCGCATCTTATTGCACATATGAACAATGGACGAAGATCTCGAAGACGTCTTAGCCATACGAGGACTGCATTTCGAAGAAAAAAAAGCCATTTTACAAAATACTGAAGCCATTCATATTATACAGCCAACCGCAAGAAAATACTGAAATCAATATCAGAAGAAATATTTTAATTTTGAAAAAGAAAATCTCTCAAAACAAGGATTACAGAGCTTCATGTTGCCATATATACATGTAAAAAAAAAAAATATTTCAGGACCCTGCACTCTCAATGCCCATCAAGGTGCAGTCATCTGAATTCCTATTTCTATAATCAACCTCTGGCTGTCGCTTACACTGAATACGCTCTTCGTTCAGAGTGTTTTCTTTTTTACACCATTATGCTATTGGACAAAACAGGTATTTGTGCAGTACAGGAAAACATTAAAATATATTTTAAACTCAGTTAAAGTGCACAGTACATTTGACAGGAAGTAACTGCTAGCTGCCAATCCAAATGACTATTTTCAGTAACCCCTCCCTCCTTGCCTAGACAGGAGGGCAGCCTTGGCGTTGGCTGATGTAAGTCTGTGTTCAATTTCAATGCATACTGTCCTCCTGGTGTCTTTTCTTTTGTGTTCGCCTTTATATTTGGCTTATAACTTGTGGCTGCTGCTCTAAAAACTTACAATGGCTTTTCACAGAGGTGACGATGCAGTCAGCATTCGCAAGATGTTGAAAGACGAATTACTGGGCTGTCTGTAACTGCGGGGCGAGTGCACGCGCACGTAACTGCCTAAAATAGGTTGTGTGTCTGTGAAGTCTTATGTGACTCTCTCAGACCAACACGGACCCCTTTCCTTAGCTGGATTTTCTCTAGTCATTGCTTTCTCTGAACTTGCTCCCTCCCGGGCCACTCAGCCTCACAAACGCTACTTACTTCACCTTCTCCTGAGCCCGCCTTGCTCTTGCATGCAACTACTCCACCACTTTACTGACTCACTCCCGCGGTTTCACGCCAGAGGCAGTGAATCTTGCCCTGTTTGACGGACTACTCTGAAAGCCACCAACTAAGCTGCAATAAAATAAGCACGTCTACATCTCAGAATAGTTTCCTCTTTTAAAACGGGCAGCTGCAAAAAGTGCTGGTCTCCTGATCCAAGTCCTATACACCTTCAGTTAACTCTTGACCACTCTCCACCGAAGCGGCCCTTAAAAAACTTCTCAGTTAAACGATAACCTTTTTCTCATCTCCACTTTCCTATACCACTTCCTTTATTATCTACCTTTGGTGCTACACTTTTAATTACCCAAGTTACAGTGCAAAATTACACTACAAGACACATGACGCCAACACTTGTTACTTCTTCATGTTAAAACGTGAATGTTTTGTGCATAGCAAAGTAAGTATGAACCCAAAAAGATAACTGTTCACATTTTATCTTCAAGTTTAATATGTCTTTTTTTTTTCCATCACAGCTATTTACAAACAACTTTGGGGTGCTCTCTTGATTTCTGTCAGTTCATTATATCAGGGGACAACAGGGCTGCTGGAATGTAGGAAGCTGGATGGAATGCAGAAAATATAAATAAGACCAATGTTCCAGAAACCAAAGTATAAATAACGCCTCCCCCAGAAAATAGTTCTTGTCACAGAAGCACCTGCTTTTTGCTTAATTTTTTTTTTTTGAGTCATATACACCAGAAAACATGACTATGGAGACCTAGAACTACTTGCACACCGAAGAGGATAGAAAATAACTCAATATTTATAATATTAAAATAAAGTGTTTAACCACAAAAAAGCAGTAATAAAATAGTTTCCTAATTTACAATTTGCATCCAAAGGATGAATAACAACTCACTAATAAATAATATTTATATAAATATTTTGTATGTCGAAAATAGTTTTTTTAAAAGGCAATGGTCTCAAGAAACTTCTTGAAAAATTTGGTGGCAAAAAACCTGACTGCAAGTTCCCCTCCCCCCCCCCCCCCAAATACACATTGCGTTTGGTTTTAATAAAACAAATGCATCTTGCTGCAAAACGGCTGTGCTTGGTGTTTTGGTAATGGCAGTGGGTGAGCATGGAAGGGATGAAGGAGGTTGTAGAAGGCATTGATGAGCTGCTTGGTCCTTCACAACCAGCTCCCTCACGGGATTTTAGGCAAATACCTGTCAGGTCTTAATGTCAGAGTCAGTTATGAAAGGTAGAAAATCTTCTTTTGTGTCCTCCCGTCAATTCAACTAGAGTCGGGGAACTGACAAGCAGTGAGTGGGAGGTTGGAGGGGGCAGGTGCTGAGAGGAGAGTTTAGGATCTCTGACCGGAAAAACGTCTGAGCCACGACCCAAAGGAGAGGAGTTGGTCTCATGTGAATAGAGCCTTTGTTACAGTTACATCTAGCAATGCTTGAACGGTGATGCCCACTTTGACCAGGCCTTTCTCTTCAAGGATGTGATGGGGCAGACACAGTTTTTCCTAAAAGGAAGAAGAACAAAGCATTGATTTTTAGATGACTGGAATCTAATTACAAAATCTCGAGATACCACTGACAGGAGTTAAGTCGAGCTCTGAAGTATGCCTATCTAATCACTTCAGACTGTGCTCTCTCCCTAGCTTTCAACTCATTTTGCAAAGACCTTTTCTGTGTTTACAAAGAAAACAATGATTTTCCACAAGTGAGGGTTGTTCTAGAAAGACTTCCAATCATCCTGAAATGTGCAAAAGAGCTAAACATTTTTTAAAAACCTTGACACTAAATAAGTGAGCTACATACCATCAGCTGGAAACCACCCACCAAGAACATATTAGCTTATATTCTTATACAGCAAAATTTCACACAGCCTCTCACACATTTTAAAGGAACTTGAATACTCATTTATGCAGACCACACACCATTCTACTGACCATAAATCTTGATTTAGTTCATTTTATTTCCTGTGATCTCTGGAATGGAGGCATGCTTTCTTCACAGTTTATGAACAGCCTTGTAAATAAGTAATTTTAACCACAGCGTTTAAGAGCCTCCCTTTTAAGGCTCTTTTATAAAACTGTCAAAGACACAAATATCCTGCTACTTTCTCATACTGTATTTTTGCTCTTGGGAAATGTCCAGCACATACTACTCAAGGAAGATAACCAAGGCGGCTCACTCCCTGTGTGTGGCACCCTGCATGCTCAACCACCAGTTTACAAAAGAGCAAAAACAAATAATTTTACACTTTTGTCATTTGACCCCGGTCTGATACCATACAAGGGAATCTCCTTCCAGAGTGTGTCTCCTTGGCTGGGAAACAACTCCACAGCAAACACTCCCTCTCATCTACCCAAAGATGGTGTGTTTTCCACAGTCCAATAACCACTGGTCTTAAGGACAGTTGAAATTGGGAGCTGCGTCAAGCCCCAGGCGGTGGACACAGTGTTTAACATGAAGCCAATCAGGTCTCGGATCAGCACTGCTTCCTTGCAGTTCTCTTGCTGGAGGAATCAGGTATTCTGGCTGCGCCAATGCAGGACTCTCCACTAAGTACCCCAGATGCGGGTACTGTGCTCTTAAAAAGGTCATCCAAAGACACATCGTGACATCTCCAAGAACCTGTTCCACAACCTCGAAATGCTGGTGGGCTCTACGCTTGCAGTCTTACCATCCCCCATCCCTCCCACTTCCCTAACTTATGGTAAATTCAGAGTATCTCAGACTCTGACTCCAGGCCTTGAGAAATGGCCACTTGTCAATATAAAACAGCCGATGCTTTACAATACAATTTTAACAATTATTTCAAGTGGCTGTTGTGTATCAAATAGGATTAGCTTGTCATCAGTGGTGTGTTGAGGGGAGGCAACTTTACGCTGCTTGCCAACTTAGCAGCCAAACGTCAGCCTGAGAAAGAATCGGAGGTTCTGTCTGAGTTGTGAACAGGGCACTAGGCCAGGATGGACGGTGCTTCCTCCTTCTGCCGCAGCCAGAGGTCAGTGTGTACCCTTTGCTGACACCTTCTGCTTGCCATGGGCTTGTGAAATCAGCTGAATTTCACTTCATTGGTAAGGCTGGTCCCATGGGGGCAGCGATATATTTTCCTCATTATTATGGCTTCCACAGCACCCCAGTAGGATATTATAAATGGCTGCTAATTATGGTTAAGTTCCTGGTACAAGGTATTACTTGGGGAAAAAAAAATGTCTTCACTTTATACCATATGCTAAAATCAATTTGATATGAGTTGAAGAGTTAAATGTTAAAAAACATCCACAACATTCCTTCCCAATAAAATATAGATACGTATTTAATATTTTCTCTGGTAAATGGATGGAGATGAAAAAGTGCTATAAAAATCACAAAGGAAAAGATAAAAACAATTGATCACCTGAAAGTATACAGCTTCTGTGTGCCAAAAAAAAAAAAATTAAAGGATAAACAACAAACTGTAAAAAAAAATTATTTGCGTCAAATTACAAAGGGTTTTATATTGACACATAAAAGCTCAACAAATCGGTGAGAAAAACACTGAGATCAATAATGCAGCACGACTGGGCAAGGAACGTGAATAGAAATTTTAAAGCAATAGATTTGCCCAAGGCATTCTGAACAAGATATTTTGCTTCTTGACCTGTGTTCCCCTGTGTTTAGTCACAAACGTTCCTGAATTCTAGAACTAAAATTTGCACAAAGCCTAATCTCTGTGCAACATGGCTTTGAGGGGGCTATCCTGAGTCCTGCTTGAGCTGTGACATGTCTCCACTGATGAGTGGTGGGGCCGGTGGTCTGCAGAGTTGAGTTTCCATGCTCGAGGTCATGCTTGGGAAGGGCTGGGGCTCCAGAGAAACAAGGATGGGAAGATACTGAGGCCTTAGCCTCCTGCTGACAGGACGTTGGAGGTGTCACACACCGAGTCAGCTTAAGGTCATCCCCTCTCCCAGGCATTTCTCACCTTCCTGGTCTCCTCATTCCTAAACCAGGCGCAGAGTTCAAAATTCTCCCTTCCACCCTTACAGCTGGTGACAAGGAGTAAATAAAAGACATAAAAAGGTATCCCTTGCATCCTTTCTGGCTTTCTCTTTTAATTCAGACGTCCTAAGAAGCCCTGAGGTGCCCTCAGATTACATTATAGGGTTGGAGGTACCTACGAAGACTAGCGTCAGATCATAGAAACCTTATGAAAACATGGCAGTTGTGGTTGTTCTATCACAGGACTGGGAGGGAGACTGATGGGAATCATGACTTCAGATGCTGGTTGACAAGACAAGCAAGGGGAGCCTGCCAGAAATACGGAGGGGCTTTGAGGATGGCCAGAAGGCCCCCTCCATCACACTAGTCCTGTCGCTGCATATCCCATGCGGGAGGGGATCCCTGAAGTGAGCTACAAGTTGTGATGGGGAAGGAACTGCTGTGGATTTATAGCTTGATGGGAAATGACAGAGAAGGGTCACCTCACCTTGTATATAATGGATCTAAAGGAGAGAGGTGAATATTTACACTGAGTTTAAATGCATCACAATTTCATTGTTAGAGGAGATGAGTGGCTTTCATTGAGAATGCAGCAGCAGACTGCTCTAGGATACCCATGAGCTCCTTTTGTTGTGTTTCTTCTTAAAGCACAGAACAGAATCATAAAGCAGCATCCTGCATAAAAATATTCTGAGCCCCCTCTGAAGGACTCGTCCTGTCCTTCGCATTGTTTCTCCAATGGCGGAAACAAATATTCACTCTTATGCCCTCACCCACCCCTCTTCTGAGCCACAACAAGCAGGGTTGGAAAAGGCAAGTAAGCCATAAAGACTAAATTCCAACTTTGCAAGACCTCTGGAGGCACCTCCTACAGGCCTGGCACCAATGCTATGGATTTGCATTGGCTTTTTCTTTATGACTACTCTGCGAGGTAGATAACAATATTTCTACTTTGCAGAGGAGAAAACTGAGATGTAGAGAGTTTAACTTTGCTCAAGTCACACAGCAGGTAAGTACTGCAACCAGGATTTGAACTTGTGTCTCATCTTACAGCTGGGGCCCCTTCCACGACATCATGCTGCTTCCCGTAAGGTCCTTGACTAACCAGCGAGCAGGTCCTGTCTGTGCCCGGGAGACAGGAAGAGGCCCCTGGCCCCTCGGAGTCCTCTCCAGGCCAGTCCCACCAAATTCAACGTCAGGTGGGCATCAGAGAACCCTCAGCTCGGGGAAGGGCGTTAGCTCTGTCACTTAGCTCATTTGGTTTCTCTTCGCAGTGAGGGCCAGACGTCTTGTTCCGGCGGCAAATGCCTCATGGGAGCAGGCAGATCGCCATCACCGCCTGGCTCTCCTTTTTCTGTAGTTTCTTACGCTCCCCAGCAGTCACAGGCCTCCTGCCAGGCCACCGCTAGACAAAATAAAGTCACCCATGCAGCACTTTTCATGTTGTTCAGTCTGCTTCTAAAATGTAAAGTCCTGGCACTAACTGATTGATCCTTAAAACAAAACTGTCTGCATCATTTTCATGTAAGAGAACTTCAGCTCCTGCTTTGCCGTGTGAGGGCTCCGAGGGGCAGCTTCTTCCGATGTGAAATGCAGACCATGTCAACCTCTTCCAGACAGAGAGGATTTCTTGTCACTCTTCATTTGATTCTCTGCTTTCCAGCCGTGCTACCTTCTAGTCCTTCTTTCTAGAACATTTATTCTCTACACACAACTACCCCTTCTCTCACCTCCCTAATCCATACACCCTTCACCTGGCTATTCCTACATATCTTTAAGGCCTCAGTGCAAACATCACGGTTCTAGGAAGGCTTCAAAGATCACCCGCTCCTATCAGGGTTGGGCCCCCCTGTCCACGTGTTTCATATACAGAATCTTGTATCTGACCTATCACAGGACCTTATCACATTGAATTCTTCTTTATTTGTCCACTAGATCCACTACACAGGGTCCAAAAACCTGCAAGCCAATCCAGCCCATAGCCTGTTTTTGTAAATAAAGTTTTATTGAGACACATTTACGAGTGTCTGTGGCTACTTTCACACTATAGCAGCTGAGCTGGGTAGTCCTAACAGAGATGGTATGGCCCCCAAAGCCGAAAATATTTACTGGCACTTTACAGAAGAAGTTTGTTGACTCCTGATTTTTGAAGACAGGGTCACGTGTCATGGTCACCTTTTTATCCCCGAGATGGGGTCTTGTACAAAGGGTGTTCATTCAATATGTGAGGAATGAATGAATGAACACAATCATAAACAAAATCCAGTGAAAAAGCAAGGAACTGGACCCTCATAGTCTTAAGGAGAAAAGCGTACATTCTATTATATATACCTGATAGTTTATTGAGAACTAATTTCAAAATCTGAAGCCTCATTTTAAAAACCTAATCTCCTGAAAGAAAATCACATTAAAATATTTTTCACCTCATCCGGAACCACTTTCAAGCTCCTGAAATTTTAATCTACTGTCCATGACTTTTACCCTGTAGGTGAAATGCCCTTTTTCCTTATGACAGAGACCAGCATGGATTATAGACATAACCCTAGCCACTATGCCCTAAATTTAATTTCTCACTCACAAATAACTAGTATCAGGATATCAAGTGCCTTTACTTATCTACTCATTGATGAAACTCCTACTCAGCTGTCTTGCTTTTGAGCTCTGTAGGGCCCTTCCCCCCAGCACTGTTTTATATGTCTCTCCCCAAGTACAATGAGCTGCATACGAACCACAAATCCATAACGAGAAGGAACTAATAGGACTTACTTAGTTGTCACCTATTTTGGCAATCCTGACACGGAGTAGCAAGTTGCTACCAATTGGAAGAACTGGAGAAGGAGGACTTTCTATTTCAAATAGATCTTTCTATTTCAAAAAGAATATGTAAATAAATGCTTGGTAATTTTTATCAGGCATTGTTAAGTACTGAAAAAAAAGGTCTTCCTTGTGAGAGGAAGATTTAGTATGCGCATATAGATCACCCAACCACCTCTCGGATGACAAGTGGGTTGGCCGAGTATCCCTAGTCACCTGGCAATGGCAGGCATCATGCTAGCCTATGAGTCGGTGTGTGAGTACCTTGGGGAAGAACCATGGGGAGGCTTAATAATATTCTGAATAGAAATGAGTAGCCATGGACAAGACAGTTCGTTCCAAGCTTTGCCTAAAGGGCTAAATTAACTGTGCTTTGCTTGTTACCAGACTACTTGATGAAAAAATACCACCTAACAGATCCCCAGAGGAGCAACGCATTAGGGTACAGATACACTAACGACATGAGAGGTGAAGGTGCATCCAAAAAATACTTTGGATGCCAGAACTGAAATATGAACACGGCCAAAGAACTATGTCAAGTCAGCGCTGAAAATTAAATCTGATCTCCCAGGATTGCGCTCCTCAGTTTTCATTGACAGAATTTTCTTTCAGGCGGTCACCCGGTAAGTCATCTCTCTTCTTCCCCTGTGCCCCCCACCCACTTCAAGAAGAAAAATCCAAACAGCTGGACAGAAGTGCTGAGCGCGACTCTGGATACACACAAATTAACGTACTGATGGGCCCATAAAAACCTGGATCTGTCACCCAACTTGTGTTTATTAAGCAACTTATGGCTCAGGGCGCTCATCAGACATCGTACAAAGGGATTTTATTGTGTTACAGACTGAAGAGTACAAGATAGCACCAAAGGCAATTCAGTACATCTGCGGGTTACTTATTACACAACTGACGTTAGATAACTTCCGCATACTCTGTATTTCACCAATCAACCCAAAATCAGGGGGGAGAAGCTCAGTGAACTCAAGATATTATCATGTAAAGAATGTCTCCTGTTAGAAAATCTCATCTGATTTACCAACAAAGGATCTTTATAAATATATTCTTCTAACTATGTGACCTTTCCACATCCTCAAGTCCCCTGGATTCATGGAAATGTTCAGAAAAATAAAATTATCTTCTTAGTAGCCATCTAGAAAGACTGTTTCCATGTGAGTAAACTAGAAATTTATCTTGAGGAAGTGAACTCCATCATCCCCCCACCACCACCAATTTAAGAAACAATATTTGGCAACCAGAGGTAAATAGAAGCACAAGGGAGTCTGTCTTCACCTTGGAGCAGGGCCGTCTCATATTATAAGACGACATCCCAGGACCAGGAATATCTTGTCCTAGATAAGATTCTAATGTCTTTTTTCTTTAATTGCAAACTGATCACATTGCTCCGAAAGCAGATATAGTTATTAATATATAATCCTTTAAGCTTACTTAAACATAAAAGCAGGTTGCTAATGTCACTGGAAATCAAAGGTTAAATGGAAATTTCAAGTCACCGAAGAAACTACATTCTTCTAAAATAAGAGCAACCTTATTGGTTCCTGTCATAGTAACCCCAGCCCTAGGCCCAAGAATGTTCCATGACTCACGGCTTTATTTGAAAATAAATACTGTCAAATCCATCACATTCTAGACCTGAAGTTATGATGTGATGTAGCAAAAAAAAAAAAAAAAAAAAAGCGAAATGACCCATTACATTATTTAAAAATAGAAACCCTTTTTGGAAAATGCTTTTCTAAGAGCCTCGGTCAGAGTAGACCAAACAAGGAATAAGTAGAACTACGCAGAAAGAGTGGTGTGCCGTGGATCCTCCAGGGGGCACTCTGACTGCGCCGGACCCTTCCTCCCCAGCGCCCTTCTGCACAGCCCTGTCTCAGGCAGCAGGGCAGAGGGGCTCACTCAGGGTGGAAGTGGGGGGTCACCCTCCCTGGTGCCCTTCACAGCTCCTGCTGCAGGAAGCAGGGAGGAAGCCAGCTGGCTGGCCAGCAAAGGAGTCATTCTCCAGATGGTATTTTTCAACTTGGTCAACAGCGGCATTATTAAAGATTGTTATAGACCAAACTGGACCCCCAATGCTGGCTTTCTGTCTTCCCTCTACAGTTAAATCGCCCAATCCTGAATTAGGAGTCGACTTAAATACTGACCCAATGGCAAGATTTTCATACGCTAAATCCCCTCTGCTCCTGTTCTGGAACCTTCTTCGGCTCTACCCAAGGCAGCAAAGCTCACTGGGAGAGAGAAGAGGCACTGCAGAGCACTGCTGCTGGCACTATGGGGATGAGGAGGCAAGAGGTATGGATACACTCTGTCCTCACTGTTTCTCAGCAAGTGAGAGAAACTATCTAATGGGAGCTGCTTTCTACAAAGTTTGTGCTTCTGGAAAATCTGATGTGGAAACGTTCGGCTTCAAAACTCCAGAGATTACTGAAGAGATGACAGGGATGGAAGTTTGCAAGGCAAAGGCCCAGAGGGAGGAAGGACCCTGTCATGGAGCAGGGCGACAGAGCAGAGTGTAGGGATGCACACGCGGGCATTACGCAGACAGAACATTCCAGCGGTAAGTGATATATATCAGCACTACAAAGAGAATATGGACAAGACAGAAGCTTATAAGGTCCCTGGAGCGGAGGGCAGAAGTTGGTTGTGGGGCTTTCTCCCCGAGTGCCAGCAGAGTGTCAACAGTCTTTCGAATGTGACGAAAATCCAACTGCAGGATGTCATACGGAGAGCAGAGGTCAGCCTATTCCGAGGGCAGCCATCAGAACAGAAAGAGACAGTGCATACAATTAAAAATACACAGAACAACGGCTGAAAAGAAGCACACATTTTTAGTTACTAGCAAATGGCAAGAGTAACCCCTTATTTCAAGCAGGTAAAACCCGTTCCACCACAGATTGTTTAATTAATTACAAAAAGCAGCATACCCAACACAGTCTATGCAGATAGGACAGAGAAATTCCTCAGCCAGAATCTCACTATCGAGGAATAGAAGGTTCTGTAATTTATACATCCTTCTGGTATTCAAACAGTTTTAATATTTAAGTGGTATCATGAGTCAGCAATGGCATAAGAATAAGAGCTCTGCACCTGGGCCATTGAGGTCTTCACTATACTAAAGGGAAAAATACAAACTTAAAAATTTAATCCCCACCTTTCCTCACCATTCTCTTAGTGCATTTTTTACCCTGGTCTATGAAGACTGAATATAAAGTATATCTCTCCGAAAGGTAATACATGCGCCTAATTTGTTTTCCTTTTAGGATTATTGATAAACTCTGGGGAATGCTAGTTTTTAATCATGTGCCCAAAAACTACATTAAATTTCACATTTTTACAACTGGACATAAACCAAAAGTTTAAAAGAGGCTTCTTAGATCTGCAGTTAGAATAAAAGTACATTCCTGCATAGAGGAATTGTGTACATTTCTTCACCACCGAACAGGTATGTGTAGGGGGAGGGGCGGGGAGAACAGGCCTCCGCGTTTTGTCTACTTGACAGTCACCACGTAAGGAGGCAAAATTCTTACTTTATCAACTAAACGCACAAATAAGATAGTCCTATGAGTTGACCTCTGGATGCCTACTGCTATCAGGAAGCAAATGGTTTTCTGATACCCTGAATTCCTGAACCAGAAATGACCGCAGCTTCAAATTAAAAATGATTATAATTGCTATGTCAGTATGTACCAAAGTTCTGGCTTTGTTTCCAAATTAAACAAGGATTGAAAATATCTGTGATATATTTCATAAATGCAGCTTTATGTCCAAATTAGGCAAAGCATTTAAAAAATATATATATATTATATATTTTATAATATACTTTGCAACAATATTGCCCTTTGTTTTAGCATCACTGCTAAGCAGATGCAAATCACAGAGCAACTGAAAGATGATTCTAAGATAAGAGATTCTGTCTTGCACGTATCTTCTGCAGTTAGCTTGATGCCCTCTGGTAAAGAGGGATAATCAATGTAAGTGCGTTGAATAAGATTATAAACCTCTTAATCTTAAGTTATGAAGGTAGAGATCCTCTTAACAAAAGATTTTTTTTAAGGATATTAATAAATCATGTTATATCTATTCAGACTGTGCATCTTTTCTCAGCGCATTTAGAGGAATCAAGCTACCACTGCTATTTTCTCAAGAATTAAAACAGCTACACATAGAATGGATTTCACTGTGACAGAGATGCTGATCAGGAATTAACAGATGAGGAAACATCTAAGAGGAGTTTTCTGTTGCAATGGTGTGCTTAATCAGTGAACTCTGAGCAAAACAGACAGAAGACAGAAGGCATGTGCACACTAAAATGTGACTGTCACCAAAGTGGTATTTCCATGTTAAAAGCAAATCATTTTATCTCCAGGATATATTTCAATACATTTCGCAGAACCCTACGGAAAATGTCTGGTCTGCTCCCCAGCAACTCCATCAAAGAACTAAGAATTAGATTGTCTGCAGTTTCCAGTGTATCTATTCAGAAGTACACTTCTCGCATGGGTAGGCAACACAGACCATTCTTCTCAAGCTGGAAATAATTTCATGATGCCCACAGATTCTGGGCTTTATTCAGATTAAAGTGGGTAAAGCTTAGACTCACAGTCTACAGCGGGTGGTTTAAATTAAATCACGATCTCTGAAGAAAAAAGTATGGGTCTAAGATTGGCTGGGAGGCAAAATCTGAAGCATCATAATGTGTGGAGTGTGGGCTACTCTCTGATTCTACCCCCCGTCACACAGCCCATGGCCGTCAGATCAGTCCCTCAAGGATGCTATGATGGGAAGCCAGGGCTGAAGTTGCCAGGGGAACCTGGGAGTTTTCTGACCCTTGTGCTTTCCAAATTTCAGTCTTAATAAGAGGGACTTACAGATTATGCTTTATTTTTTTCTTATAATTAAAGTAGGAAAACACTAAAAAGGAAGGAAATTTAAAGAGGCCAAATTTCACCATGTATTTACAGAGCATTAGTAATTATTGCAAGGCGTTTAAAAAACATAGTTAATACACTCAGAATCCCGAGAGGCGAGTGCAGGTGCTAATTCCCGTGACAGTGAACAGAAATCACAATCGCCAGAAGTTAACTGATTCTCATACAAGTCAACACAAGAGTGTGTGACTAAGATTACTATTAAAGATTAACTCAGGTTCCCCAAACACTACGGATAGAAACAAAAATGTACACAGATCTATCAAAAGGTCTAATTTACAGGCATTCTGAGTATAATACAGACTAAATTCTAAGAAATTTAGAATATATTGTTTATTTAAATTTGATTTTGAAAGGCAGTATGCTTATAAATATTGTTTATTTAAATTTAATTTTGAAAGGCAGTATGCTTACAAAGTATTTTTAATCTAAAATGTCATAGTACAAGAATGTTGATGGTCATTCTGAAAATGTAAAGCTCTAACTGACAAGGTGTAATTTGGCAGAGAGAGGAGCAAGGTAGGAAAAGGTTTCCAGAGTTTTCTCCAGATATATAAGAACTAATCACCAATTTTATGCACTTAGTAACTCTAATATCAGTAAGCTAATTCATCTAGAAATGCAATTTCAAGCTCTTTGAAGACGCTGCTTCGAGAAACTATTTGTTCTCAACCATGTACCAATGTCAGACCACTGACCGGAAGTGGCTCTACCACCAGGAGACACACAGGGGGATAGGATTCTTACATGAATGGTTACACACACCTACTAACCATTGGAGACGACTGGTTTTACAAGCTAGAGACTGGCTCTTCTTAATGCATTAGGGATTTAAAAATTTACATTAATAAAATAATAACTTGGTGTCAATCTGCACCTCTGATCATCCAACCTCGCAAGTAACTAATGTAAATGGAAACTTAAAATAAATCTTGTAATAAGAATCTCACCATCCCCCAAAAGTGTTTATTAGTTATGACTTAAACTGATATTAAAGTCATTGATTTGGGGGAAAAAAGAGACATAAGGTTCAAAGAGGCGAAGGAATTCGTATCTCCTATTCTCAAGATTAAAACAAACAAACAAAAAAGGTAGCTTCAATTTACAGAATGTCTTTCAATTTAAAACTTCAGATCATTTACATAAACCGTCCTAAACCCTTACAACAGGTATAAAGTAGGAAAAGTTTTGCAATTACTTTCAAAAATAGTATCTCCTTATAAAAGTCAACAAAATACAAATATGAAAGGCACTGAAAAGAAGACTCAGCCATAATTCCACCTGTATCAATGCAATCATCGTTAGCATCTTAGTGTACTTTAGGATTTTATTTTTAACTCCATCTGGCAGATGCAGAGGCTGGACACCAAGGGACCTGTCCTTGTAGATACGGAAGGAAAACCTTCCACCTCCCACAGTCTAGTGAGGAGCCCTGGCCTCTGTGCTATCCGGCAGGCAAGAGCCCTGTATAGCTGATGGAGGTGCTGCCCTGACCCTCCTCCCAATTCCTCTCTGGAGACAGTAATGAACAGGAGAGGCTGGGCAGCTAGAAAACAAGGTGCATTTCTATTCCATGTCTCTTCCTCCTCTAAACAGGGCAAGTCTGTTAAATTAAGGACCTTGCTCCTTACAGAGGTTGGAGGTCAAGGCTACTTATTTAACATCAAGTAGACAGACAGAGACCAGCGGGTCTCCCCTCAGAAAGGGACCAGGGTATCTTCCCTCAGACAGAGACCAGGGAGCCTCCTTTCAGACAGAGACGTCAGTGTCTCCCATCAGACAGGGACCAGGGCAATTTCTCTCAGAAAAATACCAGGCTGTCTCCTCTGAGAGGGAGAGACCAAGGGATCTCCCTTTAGAAAAAGACCAGAGTGTCTTCCCCTCCAAAAACATCAAAAAATAAAATCAAGGTGAAATACTTCCCCGGTGAGTAAAAAATATATATATCTATTTTCTAATACTTTCGATGCTTCACAAATGAGAGATTTCTCTCGACCTGAGACAATACTAGTAAGAGCCCTAAAACAGCCCTAAATTTGGATCAAACTGGAGACCCCCAGTAGCCAATTGTGAATCCTCAACATCAAGATAAGGGGCCAGGAATGACCAAGCTGACTCAGAAAAGGCAAAGGAAGCCTCAGTATGTCCGCAAATAGCTTCATGACCCCAAGGCTTAATTGAAGTCAGATTCCTGGGTGATACAAAGAGTATATAGTGAAGAATTTGGAAGCCCGCCAAGGGTAAGCCTGTGTTCAAGATCAAGCTGACACACTTGCACCAGAGGTCAGAGACAGCTGCACAGTCTGACCACCGACATCAACACTACAAGGGGCCATGGGATGGTGCCAGCAACATCACCTGACCCCCAGATTTTCCAAGGGTGCCTTGAGGCACGTCGAGTAAGTTTCCTGCCTCAGAGGAGCTGATGGGGGAAAGCGATCATGGCGCTGCGCGATGGAGCTAAGCGTCCATGGGCTATCAGCTCAAAGAAACCTTAAGGGTCTAGTGATTTTCAAACTATAATTAGCAACAGGACACTTTTCCCCCGAAGGAACTCTTAACTGGAAAGCCGATACATGCCACACGGGCAAAGGAGAAACTGCTGTGGCTGAATCAAGGGGGTGGGAGTGATGTGCAGCCCCGGCTTGGCTTCCGAAAGAATCAAGGGGCTCTGGAGAATGTGGCTTAATCCACTGCTTAAGTCCAACACCTGCAGTTTGCAGAGCAGGGAACTCGGACGCAGAGAGCCCCTGTGTGTGCCGGAAAGAAGGCAGGCGCTGGACGCGGACGGACCGGGGTTCGAACGCCAGCTCTGCTGCCTCCCAACTGCGGGCGTGAGCTTAGGAAATTGTGTAATGTCTCTGGGCCTCATTTTCCTCAGAGCCTGGTAATAAAATACTGGCCTCCGAGCCTCAACCGTGAGCATTCGAGATGATGATGCAGCTGCAAGAAGCTCCCGGCGAGTGGTTCACGGCTCCAGGCTTTAATAGGCTTGCCTCAGGGCACATAACCAGTTAACAGCACAGGTGCGGCTAATGCACCCCAAACCCCCGTGTCCCTCGCTCTGCTCACAGATCCTCCGCACTCGCCCTCACGCCTCTCCTTCCAGATGGCAGTCACTCAATCTGTCCCAGTAGTTGAAGAACTGGCCCCAAACAGAAAAACAAAATCAAAAACAAAAAACCCCAAGGCACTGGAAATGGGCAGCAGAAGTGACCCAGGCTGAAATAACTGCCTGAAGAGATATTAACTCTGCCACCAGAAAAGGAACTTGCTGGGGCTGGGGCGGGGTGGGGGGCGGCATTTCCGATTTGTTTTTCAGCATCTGCCCTTGGTATTCTCATCAGCAAACCTCTGCCTCTTCCCAGGATCCCTCACAGATGACAGCAAATACGCCTGCTGTCGCCCTAACAGAATTTCTCCAGAAACCCAACGCCGACTTCTTTCTGTGATGTCAACTCCTTTCTACAGGTGGCGTTGACTGCCAAGTCCTGTCTGTGCCCCTGGACTAAGAAAGGTATAGATGTAGCCTCATCCAAATGTCAGGAATAACAGACAGAGGTCTAGAGTCGCCGTATCCATCTACTCTTGGTGCCTACTCCGACCTTCTGCAAATAAACTAGGGCGCTTACACTGTGTGCAGTTCTGAATGCAGCCAATTCGAAGAAGCCACATTTATAGGGAAGCCACTCCACCGGGCACACAATAAAATGCTTCATGAACCTTGACCAACCCTGAGGCAGGTACCTGGGATTGGGTGCCTGGGGACTTCTAGAGAAAATATAATAAAAACTATAACAACTGGAACAATTTTAAAATCGCTTCCTTCCTATCGTATTAATTTATATGTCATCATTTGCTCAGTGACCACATTCCACCCAGATGAACCTGATAAAACTGAGTAAGCTGCCAACCCTGACTTTGGGTTGTAGTTTCAAACTGTGATTCTATTACAAACGGCAACAAACTCGGGCTGAGAGCACAGCTGCGACTTCTCAGTCTCTACAGGATGATTTATCATTGTCAGTTAGCTATTTAGCTTAAAATAATACAGAATTCCAGATCTCCGTGACTTATCCGTCTGTGTATGTAGATGAGTTAGGGATGGAGAAGAAAGCAGGGCAAGCTTGCAAATTAGGAGGAATTCACTAAGCTGCCGGGAAATCAGTGAGTATTTTGTTACCCAAATATTAAGCTTGAAGCAAAAAAAGAAAATGTAACGTTAAAGGTCCTCTGCCAGGCTTTTAAAATGTCTGACTGCAAGGGGAGAGTTCCTGCAACTAGAATTGCAGTGTGCCACATATATACTCAAATCATCAACCATCTTAAGTAGTGGAAGAAGGGGTTATTTCCACCCCTCCCCCAACTTAGTATCGCTTTCCTAGATGAAAACATTTCCTCATTTCCAACAATTTATGACTCATTTATTCCAAGAGATGAAAGCACGTTCCTTTGAGTATATATAGCAAGTTTTGCCAGCTGCACTCCAATTGCAATTTCTGGTTTTCCACTAGAATATTCCTCCCTTCCTTTAACATATCTCATTAAAGAAGTTCAACTGCTAACCAACGAACAGATTTTTTCTAGTAACAATGAACTTAACGTAACTCTAGTCACCAGTAAGATGCTACTGGATTATCCATCAGGATGGATATAGATGTACACACAATCACACACATACACAATGCAAACTTGAAAATCACCTCAAATCTTAAAAATCGTTTCAAAAATAGCCTTAGTGATATATTTCTTACTAAGCATAGTTAAGCTGGAACACTGGCAAAAAAGATGATTTACTTCTTGTAATTCAATTGTCTCCGGAATTACCAGTTGCCTATTAGTGCCAGGGGCATAATTCAGATATTATGATAAAACTTTCTCTGCATTTTGATGCTAATTTAATTTCCTTTTCCTCACTTTAGAAGGAAATCATAATTACCAATCTTTACTCACAATAAATGGTTAAGGGCATTTCCACGTCATTTTGTGCCATCATAAGCCAAGAAAAATGACGAGTTTTAAAATATCACAGGGGATTGGTCATAACTCATCAGCGTTTTTGAGTACAGACACAAATAATTTACAATCTGAAACTTGGTGTGATAATTTTGATTCACACACACTTATTAACCCATGACGGAATCAAATCATTAAAAATGGTAGGCGCCTGAGAATTTCACAAACATCTGAAGCCAAGAAATGTATGGGCAATAGTAAAATGCACACATACAATACAGACACACAGATTAACATTGCTGAAAGACATGTGGATTGATCATAAAGACATTTAGTACCTTATATAAAGATTGCATTCTATTTAAAAACGAATTTGAAAGCTTCTTTTAATTGGTACAGTTTTGACTTAAAGATGTTTTAATAATTCTCTCCTTTTCCTCAAATAAGATTAGAAGCCCACCACTTAACTCTCACCTTCAAATGTCACCAAGCTGAAAAATAGGAAGGAAGGAAGGAAGGAAGGGAGAGAGGGAGGGAGGGAGGGAGGGAGGGGGAAAAAGCCTTACTCAATTCCAATAACTAACTCCTATCAAGTAGTAGAACTACATGAAAATTTAATTCCTTCATATACTCAAAAACAGTATCTCATGATAGAGTTTGTAGTTACTTTATTCCTGGAACATTAGAAAAGACAGAAGAAAATTTTAAGAAATGTAGTTTCTGTCTATTTCCCTTTATCACAATGATGAAAAGCTTGTCAACTTATCCCCAAGTTCTGAGTGAACTGTCTTTTATCTCCCTAAGAAATCATTTTATGCTACTGATAGGAAAGTCGTCAGAAGACCCAAATCAGCTATCTTATCTGGCTGAGGCTAAGGCTGGGGCTTAGCTTGGGAGAAAGAAAAAGTAGCAAATCATTGCTGGGCTGGCTACAAGGAATTGCCAATTGGGTCTACAGTGGGCTAAAGGGGAAAATGTAAATACAAACAGTTAACAAACTATAAAGCAATACACAAACATTGTTATTATGAATGGTTGTGATTAATGATAATAGTAACAATAATTATAATATTTTCAATGCTTATTATTTTGAACTACATACCCCAAACCTACAAGGAGTGCAAATCAACAAATCAGTGGTCAACTACAGGTCTACTGTGCTTAAGAGTTTTGGATAGGGAAAAATCATTACTCATTACCTCCAAAATTCTACCCTATGTAACCCACAGAAGGCTCACTGAAGCTCCAGCAATTTCTGCTCTTTGAGAAGAGAATCAAGCCAGCTAAATTTTTTTTTTTAATTTGGAATTTTGTATTTATTTCAAAACCTTAAAAAAATTATATTCCCCTTTTCTTCAGAATTGACCATACCATTTTAAGCCATTTTTATTTCACTGCAATAGAGTAATTTAAACTAAAATTTTATATAACTTACTCAACATTATTCCTCAAGAAAGACTGAGATGAAAAAGGATGGACAAAGGTGTATATCTATTCAATAGGTTCAAACACATATATTAAGTAAAATCTTTACTCAAACATAGTTACTGGAACTAAGTTTGATGTTACCTCTGGTACTCCTAATTTTCGGCATGCTTCCAGAAAGTTTTCCACGTTTCTTCTGCATTTGGCCATGCTAAGTTTAGGCTATGAATGCAAATATTCAGAAATAAAGAATTACTAAGAGAAATACTTGTAATAACAGGTTAAATTTTAAACTTTCTAAATGGCAGAAGTACTACACGTTTACTGGAGAAAAATAATACATAAGCAAACAGAAGACAATAAAAAATTATCCAGAAACATTCACCTAAAGAGCTGTTAATATTTTGGATTATATTCTTCTAGACACTGTGTGTGTACACAAAGACATGCATATATACACATAGATATGTGTTTATATGTAGAATTTCTGCATACATGTATATATGTATATACACATGTGCAAGATTTTCTGCACATGTATGTGAATGTATATGTGTGGATACACACACACACACAGTTTTTACGAGATCATACTGTTGTGTAACCTGCTTTAGTTTACTTAAAAGTACACCATAAACATCACCTTTTCCCATCAGCAAATATATTTCTATATGAAGGGTTAAATTCACCAGGCCAATGACTCTCTTTCTCGCCAAAGCAATCGGTTTTATTAGAAAGCTGGTGATGCTGCAAGGCGAGGAGATTTAGAGGCAGGGTGGGGAGCAGCCTTCTAGGTTAGAGTGAGCAACTTGTGCAAACACGGGCGTGGACAGTGTTTGTAAGGCAATGTTACACAGACTGGAGATGGAAGCGGGCTCTACCGCTACGCCGTGGCTGGGTCTGGTCAATGGGAGCTCAAGATGCTCAGAGAAGAATTTCTGAGAAGCGGACATTTAGAAACATTTCTAGAAAGGAAAGCTACAATATAATAACATAAGCTAAAATACTTCACAGTTGTTAAAAGGGATATTTATGAAGAGTTTTAATGACTTGGGGAAATACTCAGGTTTTCATACATTTTAAAAACTACTAAATAGTATATATGAGAAGCTCACAATTCAAAAAACAACTTATATGTAGAAGGAATGTTAGCAGCATAAAAGCCAAAATGTAAACAGTGGTTGTCTTTGGGTGGCGGGATAGAACATGATATATTTTCCTCCTGCATTTCTCTATTTTCTCCGATCAAGCATTATTCCCATTATATTTTCAATTAAATTTTTTTATTTGTAAAAGATAAAAGGTGACAACCAAAGAATGTAGCATTTTTTTCCTGAAGAATTGATCAAATATACAAATGTGTGTAGATAACATGATTCATAGTGTCCTCATACCTTATAACACAATAACTGTATATTTAAATTGGAGGCTGAGGAATCGTACTTTCTTTCTTATAAGTTGGGGAAAAATACTGAATGAGAATCTGGTACACAGCTCTAACAACTTAACAGCAGTTTGGACTTCAAAACTTTTTCATATTCGATTATAGGACAGAATTTACTGCCCAAACTAAGGCAGATAAAGCAGATTTGAAGCAGAAGACAAATTGTTTTGTTTTGGGTTTTTTTTCCTGTGTTTTCTGAGGCAAAAAAGTGGTCAGTCTTTTGACGGGAAAAATATATTCAACTGTGTAGAAAGAACACTGACAGTTGAAATGCGATCATCAGCTAATTTTTCCTGCTGCCAAGAGAAAAGAAACTAAGAAAAATAATGCCACTACGATGCTTTCCTGGGCGGGGGGTGGGGCTTCACGTGAGGCTGTCACTCCACAGACTCTTCCTATGATATTTTATGAACACTGTGCCTTGAGGTTGGGGGCTCTGGCTTTTGAAAAATCTGTTCATAAACACTAACGATCACAATGGCTTGCATTCATATTTATATCACATGCAGGCCCTCATTTCATCCTCATGGGAGCAGTTCCATGACAGAGAAGAGCCAATCAAGTTCAAGAAAGGTTGAATAACTTTCCCAAAGTCGTATGGATTATATAGATGTGGAATTGGAATCCAACCCCTACATTCTTAGCCCCTAAACTCTTCTGCTTCACCTAATAGTAAATAGTATGGATAGAGGTTTTCCCTACTTGTCTGAACCCTACGTAGGCTTCAAAGACCAGCTTATCTTTGATTCCCCCTCCCTCATCTGAATGACCATAACATGACTCCATAGCTCTCTTCTGGATGGTAATATGGTCCATGATTATAGGAAAAGGATGCCAGTGCCTGCTTTATCTCCCCCACATGGAGACGAGGATTTTTAGGGACTAATGGCATCTAGCTCGGTCTCTTTCATCTTTCCCCAGTTTCCTTGGTATCTCCAACCTACCCCTGAGCACAGCTAGTGATCAAGGAATTGTTGAATTAATGACCAGCTGACCAACCTCTGGTCTGACAGGTTACTAATGATATTTTATACAGAATCCACATCTTTTCAGAGCTATCCTAAAATCCTCAATAATTAATAGAGGAAAGAGTTTCCATTTAGAAGAGAACTCGCCAACCAAAAGAAGTTTCCCAAAAAGACTTCTCACTGTTTAAATAATTCCTTGTGAGGAATGAATCTTTGTGTCTCTACAGTCTTAAAGTTAGCACCCCAAGCGTTTCTTTAACGTGTTTTGCTTTATATTTGAAGTAAGTTCCTTTTCTGTCATTTACATACTTACTTTAAATATTTTCCCTTTTTACAGTGAAAATGTTGCTTCATTCAGAAATGCTATTCCTTTTCTGCTCTTCTAGTTGTTTGGGGCCCAACACAGAGCATTTGAGCAGCGTCCTGGAGATCCCATCGGTATCTTTAACCAGCAATACTGTCCCAAAGGAGTTTGTTTGATGTAAGAGTTAGTTTCCCTTTATATGGTGTTACTTACGACTGCTGGTGAGGGGACATGGATGCTTGCGACGGATCGTGGGCGGATGTGGTTGACTAGATGGCAGAGGACGACGCCATCCATGAGGGCAGCCCCCAGGTCTTCGTGCAGGCTGACCTTGAGTCTCATCTCGATGCTCTGGGAAGGAATCAGAAGGAAGCCAATTGCTCTCAGGCAACTGAGGGTAAAATACAGTTATGGGTATTTATGAACTGAGACTTAAGTTTCATTATGGAGAAGGATAAGAACACGTGGAAAAACACTGACATGATTTCAACCTTTTCAAAAGATATTAAAATAAAAATCCCTCTGTAGAAAAAAACATTCAGTTGTGTCTAAAATTTTTAATTAGTTGAATTTTTAAAAGAATGGGCTTCTTGGGACTTCCCTGGTGGTCCAGTGGGAAAGAATCCGCCCTCCAATGCAGGGGACGTGGGTTCGATCCCTGGTCAGGGAACTAAGATCCTACATGCCGCGGCGCAACTAAGCCCACGCACCACAACTACTGAGCTCGCGCACCTCGACTAGAGAGCCTGAGTGCCACAAACTACAGAGCCCATGTGCTCTGGACCCCACGCCACAACTAGAGAAGAGAAAACCCACATGCCACAACTAGAGAGAAGCCCATGTGACGCAACCAAAGATCCCACATGCCACAGTGAAGATCCCATGTGCCTCAACGAAGACCCGAGACAGCCAAAAAAGAAAAAATGAACTTCTTAAGTTCAACATTGCCTCAGACTTAGCAATGAAAATAGAAAAACAGACTGAGTTGAATAATAAAAGCCAAATCCATAGGGATCGTTTTGCCATGTGTAAAAATATCACATCACTATGTAGTACACCTGAAACTAAAATCATATTTTAAGTCAATTATACTTCAATAAAAAATAAATAAAATAAAATAAACAAAAATAAATTAAAAAACCAAAATCCAACTGGTTCAGACAGACTGCAAGGGGCAGAAAAGGGATTAAGAGATGCTTTTCTCTAAGACCATGTTCTAGTTCAAAAATCAATTTTTCTCCCTTTTTAAAAAATTAAACACTTTGAGATAATTATAAATTCATATGGAGTTATAAGAAGTAATACAGAGAGATCTCATGTACGCTTTACCCAGTTTCCCTCTAAGGTAACAACCTTCAAAAATATATACTACAACTTCACAATCGGGACACTGGCGTTGATAGAACACGCCCATCACCACAAGGATCTCTCACAATGCTGTTTTACCAGCCACACCCACTTCCCTCCCACCCCCAGTACCTCTTTGGCCCTACTCCCCTTCTCCTCTCCTTCCAGGACCCCCGTGACATGAATGCGTATCATCTGTTACATGCCCACAGGTCCCTGGGGCTCTCTGCTCATTTATTTTCAGTCTGTCTTCTCTCTACTACTCAGATTAGGTAATCCCTATTGTTCTTTCTTCCAGTTCACTGATTCTTTCCTCTGTTACCTCCATTCTGCTGTTGAGCCCACCCCCTGGGCTTCTTCTTTTGGATAATGTATTCTGCAGTTCTAAATTTCCATTGGTCCTTCTTTATGTCTTCTATTTCTCTGCTAAGATTTTTTTTTTGCGGTACGTGGGCCTCTCACTGTTGTGGCCTCTCCCGTTGCGGAGCACAGGCTCCGGACGCGCAGGCTCAGCGGCCATGGCTCACGAGCCCAGGTGCTCCGCGGCATGTGGGATCTTCCCGGACCGGGGCACGAACCCGCGTCCCCTGCATCAGCAGGCGGACTCTCAACCACTGTGCCACCAGGGAAGCCTCTGCTAAGATTTTTTATTCCTTTGCAGAGGCATTCTATTTTTTTCTTTGTTTCACCTGTGTTCGTAATTGCTTGTGGAAGTATTTCTATCACGAACAGTATAAAATCTCTGTCAGGTGATAACATCTCTGCCACAACAGTGTTGTCATCTGTTGATTATCTTTTCACATTCGTTCTGGTTCTTGGTAGAATGAGTGATTTTTTTGGTTGAAACCTGGACATTTCTGGTATTATGAGACTCTGGATCCTATTTAAACTTTCTGTTTTAGCTGGCTTTTTTGGACACGGCTCTGGCAGGGAAAGGGAGGCTACCACCTTGTTACTGCTGTGTAAATGCAGATTCCCACTTGCTGTCAGTGACTGGTGTGGGTGTGGAAATCCAGGCTCCCCACGTGGGCTCCACTGATACTATGGGAGGGGACGGGATCATTCTTAGCTCATGGGAATGAAATTCCTGGCTCCCAATGTGGCCTTCTCTGATACCATCCCAGCAGAGGTTAAAGTCTAGCTGCCTACGCCATCTTTGCAGGCATGGGTAGGGGTGGGACCACGGGTTTTCTGCAGTGTTTAGCTGGAGTAGAGCCTTTAATGTCTAAAAATTTTCTCTCTCACTAGGCTGCCCCTTTTCTGGTCCTTTGACTAAAGTAAGCAAGCTTTCATTGGGACTTTTTTTTCTTAATTTGTGCCCATTAGCATTTCCGGTTTCTAACTACTTCACCTTCAAGTCTGAGAAAGATAAAGCAAAAAAGAAATCCCACTGGACTCACCACCACTGTCATTCCTAGTCCCAAGGAGCCCAGCTAGTCTGAATTATTCTCTCCACTTTTCAGAGTGATTCTATGCTTATTTTATATATAATCACCAGGGGTTTTAGTTGTACTTAGTGGGATGAATGGGGAAAAGTACATCAACTCTATCTTCTCAGAAGCAGAAGTAGATAGATCGGTTTTCAAAACTTCAAATACAAATTTCTGCTTTGTAGCAGAAGCTCCTTGTAAATGGATAACAGCCTAAGCAAGGATGACTTTATTGGGAGATCTGCAATAAGCGGAGCGCTTGAAAATCAGTGCATGTAACAGTGTCGCATAATTCTCTTTCAGAACTGTCTTGTACAGACACCTCATTTTTTTCCAAGCATGCTTTCAGTCTCTAATTTTACATCACTAAATTAAAACATAAGCTATCAATATGACCCAGGCTTTAAGAGAAAATTATATCACTCTTTGAGAGGCATAGCTCAACTTCTGATCTTATTTTTACATATCTCTGAAAGTTCACCTCCCAAGTTTCCAGCACATCCAAATATTCTAGGCAAATGACAGAGGACTGACTTGCCCTATGTGAATGCTGAGTCAACCACAGTGGCTTAAAGTGGTGGTAAGAGGTTTCTGGGTTTTTTTTTTCTTTCCTCCTGACTATGTGCTAAACCGTATATAAAGTATCATCTGTAGCAACAAAGATTCTGACCTGCCTTAATTCAGCTTTAATTTTAAGATTCACTGCTCATTTGTAGAACTCACTGCTATCTGAAATTGTGTATTTATTTGTTTCCTTCTTACTTACTCTGTCTTCTCAATAGACTACAGGCTTCATGTAGCAGGGACCTTTTTGTTCTTTTCTCTGTCTGTCACCTAGACTATACAGCCTGGCACAGAGAGCAGTCAATAATCATTTGCTAGTGAAAGGAGAAGATGTAGTATAAAATCTACCTCCTCAAGAAGCTTCTTATATTCGTCTAGTTCACCGCTATGATACTTCTCTTTAAATATAAAGAACTTATGTAGTGATTCATGATGTACTGCCTTTAATAACTAATACCAGTGTGTTCTTTGGTGACTGACCCTTGTCCTGCTGTTCGATCTTCCACATATTTACCTACGATCCTCCTAACTAGACACAAAGACCATGAGGGTAGAAAAATACATACACAGTTCCCACGAGGAGCTGTGCTGGGGATAGAAACACAACAAGGAATAAGACAGCCATGGTCCCTGCCATCACCAAGCCTGAAATCTTCCCTGGCACCCAGCACGAGACTTCACCCTTGGTAGGAACTCAAATGGTTTGCCTATTACAACATTCAAAAATTCTGGCCGGTTTGGGGTACGTAGTAAGGCTAACTACAAGCATCTTTAAATTCATGGCATATTATTAAGTAAATTAATAACAGTGCATTTTTTAAAGCATACCAGAACTGAAATAATACTAGCTTTTATACATAGGTATTAAGTATTTCTACTTACATTATCTCATATATTTCTCATAAAATCCCATGAAGGTAGATGGGAACTATTGTTTTTAATACATGAAAAGACTCAAACTCAGGGATGTTAAGTGACTTGCCCAATATCAAACAGTGAGCTGGCTAGATTTGAAACTAGATATTCAGTCTGCAGTGCTTCAAAGTCTACTTTTTTATTTAAAGATTTTTTTGATGTGGACCATTTTTAAAGTCTTTATTAAATTTGTTACAATATTCCTTCTGCTTTGTGTTTTGTTTTTTGGGCCACGAGGCATGTGGGATCTTAGCTCCCCAACCAGGGATTGAACCCACACCCTTTGTATTGGAAGGTGAAGTCTTAACCATTGGACCACCAGGGAAGTCCCCAATGTCTACTTTTTAAAAATACAGAAGGCTGCTTCAATTCTGGAAATAATTATTCAGTTATACAATGTTTCCCGGTACCTCTCGGAGCTGTTCCACCAGTTCTTTTTCTTCTCTCATCTGCTCCATTTTCCGCCGAATTGTAAACTGTGGGTCTATAGATTCCAAATTTCTCTGTGGTCTAAGAAACACTGTAACAGAAAGGGAAAAAAGCCTTTATGGAGCGCCTAGTACAGGATGCCGTATAGGGCTGCTCATATTTAAATCAAATAGTTTATTTATCCCAAATAATTCATTCACCACTCACAGAACAATAAATTCTGACTTCACATGAAAAGCTTGATTCGAATATGCTAGAGAAGATTATGTATTCAATTATTCTGGGTTGTGTGGACAAACCATCAGCTGAATCCAGGAAAGGGATTGGTCATCCTTGGCACCATTCCAGACCCCTTCTCTCTTTTTTCCACTGCTTTTATTCCAAGTTTTCATCTACACTCCAGGTTTCACAATCCTTTCATTAAATTTGGATACTTTGTTTCAGCTAATAAGGCAGAATTGCTTTACAGGTTACAAACAAGCACAGGTTAAGGATTCTGTTGGCTGAGGTTTTTCATCAGCCTGGGTTAGGAACTAAGTGATGATACACACTATCCACTCAGATAGGTATCTGAGTGTGGAGGGAAAAATTCTGCCTTCTATCATGTCACTGACAGCACATCCCAAAAGTCAGCTCTTCAGAGATGACCACAGACTCCTTTTAGAAAAGCTGGCAAGATGGGAGACAGTTTTAAGAGATCATCTCTGGCTGCACGTCCTTAAAATTACAACCTCCAGAAACGGCGACTCACAGTGGCAACTCTGGAAGGAGTTAAGGCCGTGGCTGCAGAGAAAAGGAATGCTCTCAACCTTTGAAGGATGACATCTTTTAAAGACTAACAGAGAAGGTACAAAATATGCTATGTACGGGCAGAGTGATTATGGCAATTTTTATTAGGATACAAAGCCCAGGGCGAATTTAAACTTGAATCTTTTTCTTCCTTGAGATTCTTATCTTATTAAGACTGTCAACTTTCCATGCACACCAGAGGGGGCAAAGAACGGTTAAGAGCTGTAGTTGGTTCCCCATGTCCCATAGATTTTCAGATTGGGGGCGGGGGGGACAAATGAGGGGGGCGCTTCAGAAAATTTGGGGCAGAGAACTCCAATTTTAAAAATCAATACCACGTAGAAGGCTGCACTGACATACTGCAATTCTAGGAGTTTCAATTACCGTATCTTCAATGATGTAGAATAGGAAGATTATGTAACGCTTATTCTATTCTGCCAAATATTTGCTATGAACCACTTTAAAAGCATTTCACTTTATTTGTTTTTTAATGAAATATGGTTTACAAATATACTTTGAATAAAAACAACTGGAGTCCACCATATAATCAATTATCCCATATTCACCCAACTATGTCGTTTTAACCTCAATTTGTATCTTTGAACCAAAACACTTTAATGAGTGTCTTGCACTATACTTCTCACATCTCAGTATTTTCTTTCTAAATCAGTTCTCGGATATCTGAATCAGCCCTCTGGTGCTCTACAGAGGACCAGAAAGTTGACACATCTTAAGAAATCCGTGACTTACAGAAGTTAATGGAGCAAGGGAATGATCTATTGTATATGTTAACACCTTCTGGAACCTCAGAGAGAAGTCAGCCTGGGGCCTGGGCTTCTGCCTCAAGCCACCTAAGGAAGAGCCCAAGTCTTGTCACCAAGACCTACAAAAAACAAACCCCACAGGAAGCGAGACCAATTGTTTCAAAAACAAAGGCAAGGCAGGCAAAGGAAGTAGGGTTGACCAGCCAGCAGGGAGAGATGAGAAGTTCACAGAGCAAAGGGAAACGAGGAAGAATTTGACAAAATAAGAAGCACGGAAGAAACTGGAAATGCATTAAATTTGCCTTTGCACCATATTGAGACCAACCAAAAGAATCTACCCATTTAAACATAGTGACCAGAAGAGATACATATTAAAATGTAAAGTCCAGAAATAATCCACACCACCAAAGAAAAAGTCAACCAAATTTACCAAAAACAGTCAAGGAATGTGGACTTAGCTGAGTAATACACACACTGGCCAGCAAGGGGAGCCCCAGAGCCGATTAAACAAATCTACTGTTTTCTGTAGAGGTTTTACTTTCCTTTCCCTTTTTTTCTGGGGGAAATCTTATCCAATACTACATGTTTAATATTTTCAGTATGTTTTTACTGGCAGATTTCATTCTGAATACGAAGCTATCAGGAAGTTAAATTAACCGTGAACTTTTGGCTAACAGCACACTCTTCAAGTATCTATACCCTGTTAGAGCCCTGTGTAAGACACCAAGATAATTCAATGGTATCTGGGCTTTAATTTCCTGGCATTGCTTTTCATCTTAAATTCCCATACGTCTCAAAAAATACAAAATGCATGCTCGGGTATTTGCTTTATGAATGTAAGCGGTCAAAAAGTGTTAAAACATATGTGAACCATTATTTTTAAGATGAATACTTCAAATGTACATAAAATTACTGGAAACCTGACTATAATACTACTAGTTTTCTAAATAGATTAATTATTGTAGAATATATTAGAATTTAAAATGAACTATTTAATAATAAATCTACAGAGCACATAAGTTTATGACAGAATAATTTTAATAGGACTATTATGGTAGTTCTGATTAATTTATCCACAGTTGTTTTGGTTTTTTTTTCTTTCAAGTCATATTTAAATAATAAATGCAGTGGCCAGCCTGGTCAAAACTTCAGGAAATTGATCTATGGAGGAATTATTCTGGTCTTCCTTAATTTCATATCACTACATTTCAAGAACTCCCCTACTTAATTCAGGGGAATAAAAGTTTAGCTTGTGGCTGCAAGACAATATTAAGAGCCGCCCTGTTAGTAACTGTCTTTCACATCAAATGTCACACTGATTGTGTAAATAAGAAGAAAAAAAGAGGGGCAAGGGAGCAGAGTGAGGGTGTGTGTCAGTGTGTGTGTGTGTACACACACATATGCATGCACAAGGGGTAGGAAGAGACAAGGAAATAGGTGATTTAAGATGCAGGAAATAATGAGTCCTGCTTAGCTGTTTAATTACTGTATATCAAATACTGATAACATTCAAAGAATGAAAAGGACGATTTGTTTATATTTGCAATTTCTTTAGCTGAAGAGACAAATTTCTAAGCAAAGACTCTGCAGGGAATGGTGAATATGCTTATGCAGAATATCAAATGCATCCTTGCAGGTACACGTCCAAGTCCACTGACGTTTCCGTTATCTCTACCTCCTCCTTCACCCTCCCCCTCACCTTCATCCCTGACCTGGGAGTGGTCTGTCAGCTGTGAATGTACAACATGCTTTATCTGTGTCTCTCACGGCACTCTTCACTTTCTGTCTTACAGGAGAGATCTGCTTTTCTCCATGAGGACTCTGTAAGAGTTTATGTTTGTTTCCAATTTAAACCTCTACCCCTGCCCCACAAAGCAGTTTGTTAGATGAATAAACAAACACGTGTTTCAAAAATTCCCTCATTCAAAGATCACTTTATATGGAGAATACCTTGTCAGAGATTACCCTACCCTGATAATCAGTCATCTCAATTTTTTTTAACATGAAAAATCTCCTAAAACTTAGTCTCCAGGTCTGAATGCATTAGAGACTGAAATAAAAGTTCCAGGAAGGCAGAGATCTAGTCTGTCTTTTTCAGATCTGTATCCACAGTAACGAGCATCATGCCTTACACATAGGAGGCACTCAGTAAGTATTTAAGGATGTGCACAAGAAACTTTTTCTAAATGTTGTAAAAGTATCTTTCAGTTAAGCAAAGAAAGCTCACTCCTCTAAAAATTGCCTGAAATGTTACTTATTTAATTATTAAGTGAAAGGAACTTTGCATAGAAATTATCAGTCTATATTATTAACCTTTGTTGTCTAAATTTAACTCTAGATTTCTTCTCTGTGGACACATGAGGTTTTGGAATTTGGCTCTCAACTTCTCCTTTGAAATTAAAAACCTGGACTGGGTGTGATGTTGAAGACATACAAATTCAAGGGCAGCAGTATGGTGGCTTTGAAAAAGTATCATGAGCTGTAGATCCAGGTTAATGTGAATCAGAAATCTAATTAGTGCATTCATTTATTCCCTCTGGTGTCCAAAAATGAATTATGTAAATCCTCTGCCCTCAAAATGCTTTCTATGGTCTTGGGCAGTTTATTCAACCCAGTGGTTTTCACCTACTTAAACATAACATAAAATCAGTAAAATAATAAGAATAATAGTCAGTGCGAAGACTCCATGCTACTCCGAATAAATCAGCACAGGCAGTGTGGGGTATAGACAGCTATTGTTTATAAAATGCCCAGATGATTCTAATATGAAGACAAAACACTGAACCACTGAAACACCTCTCATCTCACAGCTTCAGTTTCATCATTTTTGTAATGGGGAAAATAATACCTAGAAGTGCAAGATTATGGTAAAACAATTCCAGAAAATGTCTGTAAACTGGCCCAAGATAGATATGTCCATTCATTCACTTTCCAGTGATAGTTTAAAGATCAATTTTAAGTATAAATTAGCACCCACCAATTCACTGCAAATGAAAAAGGGAAAATAATTCAAAGGAAGATAGGAATGATTTTAATTTCAAAGTGAAGGGGAAAAGGAAAGTAAGATGCAGAGTAGTAAGAGGGCACAAGAAAAGGAGCAGAAGAGAAGTTATCAAGTTAAGAACAACTTGAAGTGAAGCTGCCCCATCCAGCTCCAGGGGTGGAAAGACATACAGACACACATCCACATCCTTCCCCATCCATTTTAGGAGGTAGAACTTTGGGGATTGTGGGAATTCAAACTCCCAAGGACCTTCTAGCCAGTTTGCCTTTTTTTATTTCTTTGAAGAATGAGTTTTAGGGAAAATAGGGAATTTGAAATGAGATATATTTGAAACAAAATATTAGAAAGCTATGTTTATTATTTTAAATGTATTTTTTAAATAAAATTTAAATTTTACTTAAATATTGGAATTTAAATAAAAGGGTAATTTTAACATAAAGACAGTGAACAAGGTATAAAAATGCCAACTTTACCAAAAATAATTAATAAAAATACAAATGAAAGGCAAGCTACATTATGCTGGGCTGAGTTGGTAATATGATGCCCTTTATTTACACAGGGTGAGATAGCTGCAGATACTGGATAACGGAGAAAATATGAGGAAACAAAACTGCTGGGGTAATCAGCTTTGAAATGCCGTGAGAGGCCACTGAATAGGATCTACTATTTCAGAGGAACCGGTAAGAACAACATAAAAGTAGGCTGTATTCCTCTTCCAACCTTAGCACATATACTTGGGGATACATATAGTGCTTCTTCATTAATTTAAAAAAATGTACTGGAAAATGTATTCAAATCAGAAGGCAATATTTAGCACAAAAAGAATGAAGATTCTATTTGAAAGGTCAGATCTGGGAACCTACACAAATATTTCCAAGATTTCTGTTGCCAGAAAATTAACAGATAATTAATAGAAAATCATCACTTGCCCAGGGCATACTGTAGACAAATTGCAAATAGGGGAAAATAACAACTATCCAATATCTGACATGATTAACCCAGGTAGATGAATACTGAAAACAATCCTTTTATTATTTGTGTGTGTGTGTGTGTGTGTGTGTGTGTGTGTGTGTTACAGCATAATAGCTACACATGAATCCCTGGAATTTTCACTCAAACAAAAACTACCAGAGAAGTATTGCCAGATTATTTTATTTTCAGAAAGATTTTCACAATGATTATTTTTCTATGGAAATCTTAGGACTTTCAATAAAAAGAAGGCCGTCTGGCTTAGTAGCTTGCACAAAGAACCCTCAATAAACAGCTGTAGATGAAGGTAGATATGGTGGAGAGGAGATGATCAGAGAGTTAGAAGCCCTGGGTGTGACCCCACCTCTCCCTCTACCTAACAGCGTGACCCAGCGTGACCCACCTTTCTCGTTTTGGTTGGTTCATCCATAAAGATAGAAATCTTACTGCTACGTAAGATGTCTAGATCTTACCCAGCTTAAAAAAAAAATGTCTTTGGTTTCAGATATCACTCCTAAGGAAATAGCAAATCACACATAAATCTTTCATTCTAGGCTCGTTTCCTTTAAATAACATCAGATCCATAAATAGCCATGCTTTCTGAAAAACAAAAATGCCTCTCTCCCCTTTTTATTTTTAAGTAAAGGAACAGGTTTATCAAGAAAGTTTTCATTTAGCCTTCCTCAACTTCCAGAATTTAAAATGGGATGATATAAGAAGGGACTTTGGTTTCCCTGTTGTTGTTCTTTAATCACACTTGTTTTCAGTTAAAATTTTAGAAATCTATGAAATAATGAAATTCCTTTTGTAACTAACCTGCCAAGATATACATTATCCTTGTACATAAGGAAGTCTGGAAAAGCATTTTTTGGTTGAATTTTGACCAGAAATCACAGAAAATGTTTTAAATATACGGTTTCTATTCATTACACATAACATATTGATACTTAGATAAAAAAAATAAGTATTATCAGAAAATACATATTGTGCTTGCATCGTGGTTTTACCCCACATATCACTTCTCTTCCCTATAAATCATACTCTCTATTTCATTTCACGTTACTTTTATCTTCTGGTATCTTGGGGTAAAATGTTTAAAATCTGAAGTAACAGACCAGTATGGAGATTCAGATATCTGTGGTAAGTATATCTAAATAACTATATTTATTTTATTTTCATCTGTTAAGCTACTTCAGATATCTAGTGGCATGAAATCAAACGATATCCACATGACTCCTAGCTAGGTGTCTGCAATTTCTTATTTGCACATTTGGTTCTCAAGCCAAATTACCATTCTTAAATATCATGTAGAGGAAATTACACTCAAAAGGGCTGAAGGTATCAAAAGTCAAAATGTGCAAATAATTTGCAAAAAAAAAGCAAGTGATTTCTCTTCATTTTTAGGAATTTCTCACTTCTAACTATTTTCAGTGCAGTCCTCTTGGATCAGCCACAGTATGTCTTGATTACTTTAAAAATTTCATATGGTAAATAAGCATAGATGATAAAAGATGAAACTCTGAAAGCATTTAGTTCAGAAGCAGGAGCAGCAGAGATTATCCAAATGTACAAACCCCCAATTTTTATAAACAAGCAAACACACCAAAAAAAAAAAAAAAAAAAAAACCCAAGCAGAAAGGATAGAGAAGAAATTATTGTACAGCCCTTCCAAAATTCAGAATATTCAAGATAATTAAATGTAGTTTGATAAACTGCCAGAGAACAATCCACATGCACTTTTCTGGACTTTCCAGGTTTACTATTATTATCTCTTATATCAGGCATGCAGGAGAATATACACTCTATCTTCAGCTGCACAGAAATGAATGTTCAGTATATTCATTCATTGGCTTATTAATGAGCACATCGAAGAATAGGTACAAAGCCACCTACCATTGTCACTGTCTCCTTCAGATGGAACACTGTAGCTAGAGTTGTCCCATGTTTGTGCCTGTGTAAGTTTGTTGAAGGAGATAGGAGGAAGAGTGAGGGCTGGGTCTGCAGGAGAGCGAGAGAGCCAGTCCACGTACAGTTGCACAAGGACCAGGAAAAACCAAAGGGGCAGCAGCATTTCACAAATGGCATACGGATTGTATGGAAATGAAGCGAATTTCATATTATGGAATTTAATTTCAAATGTACAATATAGGAGAAGAATGAAAGATGGCGCATGGAATAAAAAGAATGATAAAAAACTGAGTGTTAGTACTTATCAATCATATACTTGGCATGCAGTTAATACCATTAATCGTTAACAGTTCACAAGCCCACAGACTTAGAGTACTAATGAATCATGTCAGTGGAAAGAAGGAGTACCCATAGATTATGCAGATAAAAAGCAAAAGACCTACCAGATACCTTTTCCAAAGACCTAAATAACTAACAATCTTAGCAAATATGACTCACACAAAATATTTGTTTACATAGAAGAAGCTTAATATGTATAAATATGTCAATTATTTAGAAATAAATCTATTATAGAATCAGTGTTTGCCACTGGTGGATTTTTATCCCAAGGTAATGTAAAATTTCTCTTTAAAGACATCTGTAAGTCTGCTGGCATGCTTTATTGATAAGTGAATCTAGCCAACTCCGCTCAACCCTTAACACACAGCTATACCTCTCAATACCGTCTTAGATACTGATCAGTATAGAACCTATTTCGGACACTAGTAGAGTCTCTTTAACAACAAACCTAATTAACCGATAGATGTCAGTCAATTCAAAGCACTTCTAAATTGGTCATTTATGAAATAACACCTCTTTTTTTCTTTTGGACTAACTATCCATATAGTAATTTTTGATGTTTAGGAAATATCTATACAATTTTTATTCAATCATAAGGCAGGGCCAATAAAATACAGGGACATGATTCTAGTAATGCATATTTGGATATATACAGTTGTCTTTCTTGGGAGGAAAACACAGAAAATAAAATTTCTTTTGAAGAAAACTATTAGTCTACTTTAAGAATCTAAGTTTCTATTCCCACTTGCTAATTTGAGCAGTCTGTTTTTATTTTTAACACAGAAATCACATGAATTCGTACACTTAACTTGAAAATAAAAATTAAATCACTTTTTAAAGTTCCAAAGCTACTCAATCAAAAATAATTTCTCTCTTTTGTAGTCATGTGATCTTCAATTAAGATTAGTAGGTATATTATTTTCTAGAAAATGCGAAAAATACATACTGTAATATTTTAAAGTCACTAAATAAAAATTTTTAAATTCCCAATACATGATGCTAGTTTCATAACGTTCCAACATGCCAACTGATGTTCCTGAAGAAAAACCAGCATTACTTACGACAACCAAACTCCACAAAGCTTTCTACAACTGGCACAATTTCCACACTGGTTAGTCAGCATTATAGAAAGGTTGGAAGCTAGGAAAGGAAACTATCTTTGTTTCCTGCTATTCAGAATAAATACTTCATTTATTTTTCACCACCACAAACAGTCTGAAATGGTTCAACAGTGTGGGTATGAGGTTGATAAGTTGAGTTTGGACCCCATAAAAAGAATTGAAAAAGTCACAGAGACAATTTTGCAACTAAATTGCAAAGATGCACGTTCAAAAGAATATTATTCTTTGGAGATTCATTCAACTTTTGATTTGCCCAATTATAAGTTTTGTTTTGTTTTGTTTTGTTTGCGGTACGCGGGCCTCTCACTGTTGTGGCCTCTCCCGTTGTGGAGCACAGGCTCCGGACGCGCAGGCTCAGCGGCCATGGCTCACGGGCCCAGCCACTCCGCGGCATGTGGGATCTTCCCAGACCGGGGCACGAACCCGTGTCCCCTTCATAGGCAGGTGGACCCTCAACCACTGCGCCACCAGGGAAGCCCCTAAGATATTTTTAAATTGTGTAAAAGTGCTTGTAAGGGATAGGAGAAAGTCTGTAGCCCAACATGAAGTCCTCAGTGTATAGAGTACATTCCTGGCAGATCATCACTCAGGGCATGGAAGCCTCCATTCCTCCCAGCACAATCTGAGACCTTGGAAATGGAGGCCCAACCCAGATCTGGCTGCATACTCTCAGCTCCATGAATGGTGAGGCCAGCCATTTGAGTCCTATTTCATGCACAATTTGGTTCTCCATAAAACACCTCCTAACCCTTGCCACACCCAAGCATCTTCTCAAATGGCTTTGTCTTACAGCCCATTCAAAATGCCAGGAAGCCATTACACCTGGCCACATGTTACCCATCAATCAACTTTCTCCAAAAACGAAGAAACATTCCTTTATAAAAGAACCATCTTCGTTTTTTTCTATGGGTACCCTTTTTCAAAATATACACATGTATAACTTCAATTGTTGCCAAATGCTTTATTAAAAAACCCAAGAACATATGAGTTCTTTACTACCTTTTGCTTAAAGCGTCCGAGTCCTTTCTTAGCACTTACTGAAAAGCATTAGCAGTGAGTGTATGCAAAAGACTTAAGAATCAAAAATATTAAAACAAAGAAGCACCTAAAAGAAGGTAGATAGTGCTAGAACTTTAAGTATGTGGAGAAATCAGAAGAACCAAATTTTTCTATACATAGTCCTTTTTAAAATCAGCAGTTGTTTTGCACATTGCTGTAATTTACATTTGTGAATATACTAAGTTAAAATAAAGTAGGTAATATAAGCAGAAATGCTCTTAAAAATGTCTCCTGACCACTCATGTGAGTCTTGGAAAGACCACCCTGTCACATGAGTAAATATACAGTCCTTACGAAGGCCCAAAGAGCAAATGAGGGGTGTCTCAGAAAAGAGTCACCAGCCTTAATTTAGCAAGGTACCAGGAACCACCGGGGCAAAGGGGTGGCTATTTTATCAACAGAATATTTCTTTCCCACTTACACGTCCCAACATCTTTTTCTCTTTGCTCTGATTCAAAAGAAGGTAAGATAATCTATTACTGATAACATGGCGTTAACAGGTGATTCATGACCACAAGGCTCGAAAATATGGCCTCCCCACGCTGTAGTGGGGTTCTGATGCCAGGACTCAAACTCACCAGAGTTGACAAGGCTGCTCACACTATAATGTATGCATTTAAAAGGCTAAAGAGAAACTCCTGAGCTGTTCACACGTGCAAGAACACTAAGGTTTCAATTTACCTGATCGAGGCTTCAGGCCAAACAGAGCTGTGCTGGTGTTGGTAGGAGAGATGGCAGGGGAGTTCTCTCTCATCTGTGGTGTTAGAAGAAAAGGACATTTTTTAAAGAACTGGAGCAGAACTATGCATGCCTCTCTGTGATCAAGGATTATAATAAAACCATGACCTCCTTGCATTTGCTGCCGTGAGGAAGTCCTGACTAAAAAATGATAATTGATGCATCTTCACATTGCTAATGTTTTAAGTGGTAGAATCGACAGAATGTTGTTTTGGGGGAGATCCGTCCAATTGTTTATGTGCTCATTATAAAAACAGTTCATAGTTGTGTGATACTGGCAATCCCTTTCTGCTCACGAATAGATGTGTGCATTCAGGTGCAGGCACTGACACACACAAGCACTCACTCACATCCATCTCACAGAGGGCACATCTGATAAAGAATTTCATAACACAACGAGATGAGAAAACAGGTAACACTGAACAGGTGTCTCAGCTATAGGGAAACCACACACTGAATCACTTATAGATAACGAGACATTCTAAATGTTGCCTACATGAGCTATTTTCACTTCGTTTTCTATAAAAACATTCCCACGTTTGGTCTTCAAAATATGTCTTATAAAATGAGTCTTTAATTATGGATAGGGCCGGATCGGGCTATGAGAGCTAATGAGAGATTCCCTCAGAGATTCTGCAATACAATTAACTCATGAATCATCATGGTCTCAGGTTATAGATTTCTGTACAAGATATTCCAATTCAGTCTTCACAAAATACCTCAGCTTTCATTAATCTTCAGGAAACTTACCTCATTGGGAGAATACTCGCTCCCATTACTCTGTAACGTTAGATCATTTTGCACCTTAAGGAAGAAAAAAAATGCATGGTACGTTCCATCAGACTATAACATTAGTGAGGCAAGAACTGAGTTTTTCTAACTTCCATCATATCCCTGGCACATAGGGACACAATGAATAATACGCTGAATTAATTAATTAGTAGTTAAGTAGGCCATACTTACATTTTCTAAAAACATGCAACTATATCCACAGAAAAAAACCACTAAACTATCACACAAACTAAGAAAAGGGATTTCCCAGAGCAAAGCGCTCAGTCCAAAGTACCTGTGAACTTCAGCTTTCCTTGCTAGGTTACCAAGCAACCTGCAGGCTCCCACCTGCTGGGAGCATAAGGGTTTTTATAAATGGTCCAAGGCAGTAGTTCCCAAATACACAGAATCTCATTGGCAGCTTTTTAATAAATATACATACCCGGACCTAGGAAAATCCTGCGCTGTCAATTCAACATCACTTTGCTTTGTCAACCAATGGGGAACTCGATAGTTTATTTTACCCAGATCTGCCTTCTTTATAAGGTAATCAAGAACCCCACTGAGGGAATTCCCTGGCAGTCCAGTGGTTAGGACTCCACGATTTCACTACTGAAGGCCCAGGTTTGATCCCTGGTCATGGAACTAAGATCCCATAAGCCGGGTGGCACAGCCAAAAAAAAAAGCATTGATCCAAAAAAATTTGGTGATAGCTAATATAAACATCTTCATATATGTCACCAAACTAGCATAAATTTCAGATGTCTGTTCCTATTCCTATTGTTGAGGAGTGCTATTAAAAAATATTCCCAACTGTGACAAATCCAAGGGAATAAAATATTTTTAGAATAAACAGTCATTCATTTCCCTACTCAATTAAATGTCTGAATTGCTAACAAGTAACTTGCAGGTTTGATTTTCTCTGTAAGAAACTCATTCCTCTAATTTTCCCTGTTGTCCCCACAGCATCCTTCCCTATTGGATATTACTTATGTATGAGAGTATAATTTGCAATTCTTCCTGAATGGTTTCCATTGCTACCCAAACTTGATGTGGACAGTCATGTAAAGTGTGTTAAAAGTCAGATAATGTGATGTGCTGACAATTACAAACCATTTCATAATCTTGGCCTCACTTACCTAACTGGGCACCGGCCTATCCCTCAGTGTTTCTGTCCGGTTCATGCTCTGTGCTGATTTGACCATGGCCGAGCTGCCTCCTGGGACCAATCCAAATCCTAGCTGCCCCCTAAATCCAGGTTTATTTCCCTTTCCTTAACCTCTTATCCTTTTCCCAGTCTCACAGAGCACCTAAAACACTCAGGATTATGAACTCTCTCATATTCTTCTCTAAGTTTTCTCAATTTCTAAGCCTTCTTTCCTCCACAATTTTTAAAATGCCTTAAAAGTGAGGGCAGGGCTTCCCTGGTGGCGCAGTGGTAGAGAGTCCGCCTGCCAATGCAGGGGACACGGGTTCGTGCCCCGGTCCGGGAAGATCCCACATGCCGCGGAGCGGCTGGGCCCGTGAGCCATGGCCGCTGAGCCTGCGCGTCCAGAGTCTGTGCTCCGCAATGGGAGAGGCCACAATAGTGAGAGGCCCGCGTACCGCAAAAAAAAAAAAAAAAAAAAAAAGTGAGGGCAACTTCATCTTCTTCCTATCCCAGTCTTCGACACCCCAAACAAGGCTGAATCCAGCACAGGGACTCAACAAATACTGGCTAACTGATTCAAGACTATTGTAAAGATACTGCTTTCTTCCTGAATGAGATGGAAGAGAGAATATAAAAATCACCAAACCATAAAGGAGGGTCCCACTTAAGTCCCACATAACTATCAACACTGGCCTTGCTAATCTACCACTTTCTTTTCCTCCTCCTTGTGACTTCTTTTTTCCACCAGAGCCAGCAATTCCTCTCCCTTTTTAAAATCATGTGGACAGAGAATTGCCCAAAGAAGGAAGACAATGTGTAAGAATTCCTTACACTGAACGTGACTCCTCATTCAACCAAAAAGGGGGAAAAAAACTATTAACATTGTAAATCAGACACGGAATGGAGATCTTTTTTCCTAGAGGCTTGGTGTCTGCCTGATACTCCTGAAATCATGCACACAGGAGGGCATCTATTCTACTGGAATCAAAAGTGGGTCTGCAGCAGGATTCTAACATGGTCTCCAAGTACCTCTTCACTGACTGATTGTTAATTGCAAGGGGAAAATAGAATACTTAGATGCTGGAGAAATCAGATTCTACCTCGATTGGGTAATCAAATTAATGTCACCAGTGAAGCACAGATGTACACAATGTGCCTCCAAATGTGGTACCTGAGAAGGACACCGCACCACCTGTGCAGCATCCCAAACGAGAATGCAGGGACTCAATCTAATCATGAAGAAATATGAGGGACTTCTGTCCCACAAAATAAGGGGCAGTTCATTTTACAAAAAGAGGAGCACTATATTCTTCAAAATTTTAAGGTCATAAAAAATCAAAGAAAGGTTATGGAAATGTTCCAGAATAAAGCAAACTATATAGTTACCTGACAATTATTGCCTCTAGACTGGATCCTACACTGAAGGGGAAAAAGAGCTATGAAAGACATCATTAGTTCAACCTAAATATTTGGAATATGGATAGCAGATTAGATGAAAATATTTTATCACTGTAAATTTATGAAGGTGATAACTGAAATGGGGTTATATAGGATAAAATCCCTATTCTTAGGAAAGGTACACCGAAATGTTTAGAGAAAAGGACTATGATATACAAAACTTTTCCTCCAATTTTCAGAAAAAGAACTGTGTATGTGGAGGAAGAGAGAGATACTGCAAATGTGTTAAAATGTTAATCACAGGTAAATCGGGGTGCAAGGTTATAATTTTTTACAACCTTTTGTAGACTCTTGTAATTTTTAATAAACCTTTTATAAATTTTAAATTATTTCCAAATAAAAAGCTAAAACTAAAAGTGAGTGTGTACAGAATCAAAAGCAGCATGTCTCTAAAGAAGAGCCTGTGGAAATGGGCCCAGGGCAGCCTTCACATAAGAGGCTTCCTGATGTCCCACTACTGGGTCATTCAGTGATGCCTCCACCTGGGGAAGAGGGAGTGCAATGATTCTAAGGACCACACTGATGACAATCACAGAGCAGAGTAACAGTAACAGCTAAGTTAGGTGTCCTGGGTTACAAGATTGATCCCAATTTATAGAAAATAAAGGTGAAGTTAGAAAGGTAGCCCACAGGAGCTCACAGTTAGCAAGTCTTTGAGATAGGGCCGAAACTTAACATAATTCCAAGTCACTACACTCAAATATGAAGCCATGCTCTCTGGGAACATGGGTTTTTCGATTACAGTTCTTTTCCTCATTTAACACAGAGACTTAGCTAGTTAAGAGTGTGAAACTGCTTTACTATGGTACGTGTCCAGACACCTCAGGGGACATAAATTGGTTGTACTGAAATCAGCCATCCTAAGCCTATTCAGTAAGAAGGGATAAAACAGGTCGTATGTAAACAACGTTTTACTCCCATGTCGCTGACTCAAGCCTATCTCTCTAGGCCTGCTTCTTCGGGACCTTCCAGGCTCATCTCTAGTTAATTATGTCAAATCTGCTTTCTTTACAGACACCCAAATTTCACCGTCTATAGCTGCCTGACCTACCTTTACTCTGTCCCCAAACCCCACCCTCCACTAGTTTCTCTTTGCTAGAGTCACTTAATCCTCCTAGGCATATCCCAAATCACTCATTCTTGTCTCTCAAGTCTTTCCTAGTTTATGTTCATCTGTGGCTGGTAAAACTTGCATCAGATGGTCCTACCTCCAGTTTTTGTTTTTTTTTTTTTTTTTTTTTTTTGCGGTACGCGGGCCTCTCACTGTTGTGGCCTCTCCCGTTGTGGAGCACAGGCTCCGGACGCACAGGCTCAGCGGCCATGGCTCACGGGCCTAGCCGCTCCACGGCATGTGGGATCTTCCCGGACCGGGGCACGAACCCACGTCCCCTGCATCGGCAGGCGGACTCTCAACCACTGCGCCACCAGGGAATCCCCTACCTCCAGTTTTTGACAGAGGAGGTTTCCGTGTGGGTCTTAGCTGCCAGGGCCTGACTTAAGACCGACCGCCTGACATAAAAAATTTAGAGAACTTAATGGAAACAGCCAACTCTCATCTTTAAGGGGAGGTGAGTATAACAGATAAGCAGGAAGACTAAAGAAGCCAGAACTATAAAAAAACTGAAAACTAGACCTTGAACAAATTTGAATATTGATCTCACTAATGAATGTTCCACCCCACGATAAATCTCGATAAAATATGGTGGCCACTCTTCTGTAGCAGAGTATTGCACCAGAGCTCTGGTGAATCCAAGAGCAGCCTTACCTCACATTCTGGAGACGTCTCCAACTGTATTTGACCACTGTAGGAATTAGAGGAAAAAAATGATACGAAGTGGAATTTAAAGCAAAAATATTTCAATGTAAAAAGGTAAAATATATTGTTATAAAAAGGTCAACATACTTTAGTGCAGAGTCTTGTAATTCTAAGTCTTCTGCCGAGTCCACAGGGTAAAAGTTGACAACACTTCTCTCTGCAATATCTGTGCTTAATCTAAAGAGTAAGGGAAAAAAAGTGCTACCAAATGTATTAAACTTCTAATAAATTCTACTGCTTTTAGTCATATATTTAAAAGTTATGTCTATTGTTAAGATTTAATAATGAAAGGTTTAAGGTAGAAATTTCAAACTACATGGTATTTCCCCGCCATGTGCCAAATACAATATAATGTAGTTTTAATATAATTTTCCATATGCTTTGGTATCAAAATCCAACTTGTTTGAAATATACTAGTAATTTCTGATAAGGTCATAATATTCATAGGTAGCACACACTAAATTTTATTCTAGAAATTTATTAGTTTACAGAAGCAAGTAAAGTTGCTCTATACTATACTATACATGTACTATATTATGGTATATGTACCAAGGGCATTTGTTTTAACAGGAAGATCTCTTTGATAGACCCTAATACTCTCAATTTAAAAAATAAGAATTTATAAGCAATTTGATATGCATTTTAAATTCTGAAATTGTCTTACAGTTTCTGAATTTCTGTGATTTTAAGAGCTGAACTTTTTTTTTAAGATCTACAAAATAAGGAATTTCTATAAGTCATATACAAGTTATAAAGCTATTTGAAAAAGTAGGGATAAGTTCATACTATACATGCCCATTGAAAATGGTATCAAACCAACAGTCAGAAATCCTTAAGAAACCAACACAAAAGCAAAACAGGATAGCAATATTCAACTCAATTTTTTGATGTTAAGGTTGTGTGAAAGATAAAGCTCTAAAATTTAATCCTGTAATCAACGGCTTGACTAAAACAAAGAAATCTGGATCTAGGAAATACGAGATAAAGGAAAACCTTAATGTGTACATAAACTTTTTATTACTATTATTCAAAAGCAACGAGAAATAAGTGACCTCTTGAAGTGCCCTCTCTCTTTATTAGGACAAAAACGGGACTCTTTCTTTATCCCTATTACACTGGCGCAAAGACACGTTATTATCAAGTTAGGATTGTCGTATTATAATATCTATTTCAGGATGTACAACAAAGATCTGCAGCCGCCAAATTAGTGGATTATTGTAGGGAGGAAATTAAATCCCCATAAAATTTTACAATGTAAATAATTTAAAAATAGCAATCCATAAAGACGCAAACCAACTACCCCTTGGAAGGTTACTCAAGGCTGTTTTCTTCCACGCCCACCATGCTGACTTGCTTGACATCCTTGGCGACCCTTTGCCTCAGACCTTTCCAAGCTGGAGAGTAATCTGCAGATCCTCAGTTCATCCCACTTCTCAGGAAAGATGATGCAACTGAGGTCCAGAGCGGGGAGCCACACCTTCCAGGTCACCCCGATCTTACACTTGGTTCCAGTCCCACATTCCCTGGCCGCTGCTATTTCCATCAAACAAGGCTGTTCTTTTTCAATTTGGGGCTCACATCGTAATCTCGAATGCGTAAGAAAAGTTTATTGGAAAAGTAATACGAAATGTAGAAATATGAAAACAATATAAAGTTTGAGCCCAAGTGGGGCCTTCTCTCTGTCACACCGTGTCTTCTAGGCTCTGTCCTGGACTCACATTCCCTTCCCGTTGATATGCTTGCCCTTGGGAACCTCATCCCCTTACACTACTCCTGTTATGGCAGCACCTTATGAAAGTAACTTTTAAACTTAAGTCTCGAAGCCCCAGACCTAAACGTCTAGCCGCTGAATGGACGTTGTCACATTGCCACCTTGGATTTTACTCAGCAGGTCCTAAACTGACCCCAACATCCTCCTCCTAAAAACCTGCCGTTCCTCTTGGTTCCCCATCTCAGATGGAGACATGAGGGGTCAGGTCTAAAACACCTTGGACTGTTTGTTCCCTCCCACCCTCACCATCCACTTCAAACAATCACCAGAGAACTACCACCGTACCTACCACTGTGTATCTACAATATTTAAAAGTATAAAGAAAAGTAGTAATTTAGAAATACCCACAGAAAAAAATCCATCTTAATATATTTCTTTCTAGTTTTAATTTTTCCTAAGCTTCTTATACAACTGGGACCTAATTCTATTTATATCGTTGGGATCAAACTTTATGCATTTTTTATTCTATTTATATCATTGTGATCAAACTTTATGCACTTTTTATACTTTTTAAAGTTAACATTATATAATGAGCAATCTAAGATATAGTGGAAAGTTTAAAAAACATTTTATTGGTCACATATTACATCTTATTAATGACCAAAATTTAAGTATCTCCAAATTGTTAGATCATTTCCTTTTTTGCAAATATTTTGCTATTAAAAGTGCCTCTCCCCTCACAATTGCTGTTCATATCTCCTTGTCCCTTAGGATATTTTTTAGAATTAATTCAAAAGTTTTATATCTATTTTTAGACTATGGCTACAAACTACAAGGATGTCTTCTGGAGTGGTTCTGCCTGTTTACCTTTCCCCCAGCAGTTCATTTATTATTTCAAATCTTCACAACATTAAAAGATAAGTATTTTTAGCCCATCTTATAGATGAGAAAACTGGGGTACAGAGAAGTTATATAATTTACCCAGATTAACTGGTATTAGAGCTGGGTTTGCAACCAGTATCTGGTTGATTAAGGTATGTTCTTCTCCAGCCATGCTATTTCCCCATTCCTTATAATTTCTCTCTCTCTCTCTCTCTCTCTCTCTCTCTCTCTTAGGATGTGAAACTCAGCTCTTTAAGGAACTTACTTGGTTAGGTGCTTGCTAATAAGCCAGGCCCTGAGCCAAACATTAGGGAGAATTAACCACATGAATAATCATATTTTTAAACCATAATTACCTCCCCCTACATATAAAATAAAGTCTCAGCTCCTCCACACAGCATTCGAAGTCATGCCTGCATCACACCCAAAGGTCTCTCTGGTGAGTCTCAGTCCTGGCTTCACATCAGGAGCACTGGTAGAACTTTTAAAAAATAAAAATGGCCAGACCCCCAGCGCCACAGGTGGTGTCGGGCAGAGTGTCTGTGCTCTGGAACTTCTACAAATGATACTGAAGCAGAGCCAGCACGGAGATCACCTTTTCTGCCTGAGATTTTCCAAGCTTGCTCCATTCTTTCTGACCTCTGTACCTTTGAATAAGCTTTTAATTCAATCCAGAATTTGCTTTCTCCTTGAAAATGCCAGCTATTAAAGGCCCAGGTAAAATACTCCAACCTTCAGGAAGGTCAGCCAAGCCACCCTCCCTTCTCCATCTGGGGTCAGGATCCCCTTCATCTCAAGCACTTAAATCAATGACATGTATAAATCACTACTCAAAGCAATGTCTATTACTATAGTTTATGTTCCTAGAAGGAAGAGCTGTGTCTTGTTCATCTTTACATCCCCCAAGGTGCACACTGTAGATCTTTCCATGCTCTAAGCACTCAGCTAATGTCTGCAGAATGGAAGTGCTTTTCAAATCAATTGCTAAAGATTTCCAGCCATACTCAACCCGAGCTTAAACTATTCTTTTAGAGTCAGACAACAGTGCTGGTGGACTCTCACTGGCACTCTGGGACTCACTCACCACCCTGTTCATAAATTCCCAGAATGTGGTGTGATTTCCACGCTCACCGTATTATCAATATAAGACCACATTATCTTCACATTGAAATTCCCAGGATCCCTGAATAGTTTACCAGGGATAAGCTTCGGATCTATTTCTCTATTAGTACGGTAGTTATTATCTGATACCAGGTATACTGCTTTACTGAAAAATATTTTGTCTGTAGGAATTCCGTTATCCTCAGCTCAGAAACCAAAAAATACACCTATATATAAAGTGCTTATTATTGATAAAGACTAATTCAATTAAAAAATTATCTTGTCACCCAAATCTTTAGAAATACATGATTTAGTTAACATATATTTGGCACCATCAGAAATAAATATGGTAGTACTTGATAAACCAAGTCTTTCCTCTTTGGAAACTCTCTTATATTTCTCTATTCCAGGGGTTTAAACTTCAAGCTATATAAAGTATGCAATTTGACTGTATTTCTGTTGTCTAAGAATTATACAAAAATTGCCCTATGAATTCCACAAAGGGTGAATGAATTTCATGAAGGGATGGAAAAGCGGGGAACTGCTCTCAGTCCCTCCAGAAGTTTGACTCTTTTACTTACGATCTCAGGAAAACAGGCAGTTAAAATGACTTTTCTTCGTTAGTGGTTAGTGCTAAGCCCATACTGTGTGTGTAAATATCTTAAAAACTGAGATAATGTACTCAATAAATTAGTGTACATTACTGACACCTGAAACCTGGGCCAAGGAAAGACACACATACCTGTTGGGATCTTGCAGCAAATCCACTGCTTCTCTCAGCTGTTCAATCATTGCTATATTCATGTCCTGGTCTTTGGATGAACTTATTCTGCAACATGAAACCAAGCTTTAGACTGAAAATGATCACTAGAACATGAATAGCACCTAGGTTCTTAAGAACAAACTTATAAAGATCCATCTGACACTGAAAAATGATTTTTGACAAACTCAACATTTTAGCGAGGATGTGTCAGTACCCTGTGGGGTGGGCTGCCAGAGTGTAGCAGAAGAGCTGCTGGGTGGGAGGAGCCAGCTAGGCTGTAAGGCAGCTCACACAAAGTCTCAGTGCCCGTGGGCAGTGCTCACCTGTAAAAGCAGGGCAATGGACTGGCTGGGTAGTTCTCACGCTGTACTTTCCTGAGCCTGAGGGAGATCCACAGGGGTGCTCAGCTACGGCGGGTCCGCACTACTTCCAATTCCAGTTCAACCAGCCTGGCTCAGTTTTATTGCTTTCATACAATATGGGGCTTCAGTGTGGGACTCTGGTTCCCAGTCCAGGCTCGTTAAGCATCAAAATCACCTAATGGTGCTTAAAAAAATACGCCAGGTCTGATACTCCTAAGTAGATCTGTCTGGGGCTTGGACATTTTCTTAATCAGATGATACTTATTTTACAGGCAGGGTTGGGAACAATAGATATAAGCTTGAGAATGGGGTTTCCAAAGCTTTACACAGTTTAAAAACTCTTTCCCTATAAAATCCTTTTCGCTATAATTCTATGATCAAGCTAGTTCTCCTCGGCATCACAGAAATATATCCAACAAATAGCTGGTTATACTGGACAGTGATTTGAAAGGAAGTCTGCAATATTTTTAAAAGGCAAGAGAGATCTGATCACGGTTCCTGCTTTCCATTGCAGAATATAAGCCAATGTCTTTCTGTAAGTGGAGAAACTTTTTAACAATGGAGTAAATTCTCACTAAGGGGAAAACCCTCATGAGGTTTGATGGACGGTCCAGGCCTATATGCCAGATCATGGAAAACAAAATCCTGGGAATCAAAAACCTACCCTCTGCCATATGGTCCAAACTCAATCCCCCTGAGTGGCAAACCAGTAAAGTGGTTTACTGTCTGTTAGATGGATCACTCATGCCCTCCTGTGTAAATCTTTATATGCGATAGAGTAGAAGTGCTGTCCATCTGGTACGAGATCCCAGCCCTCTGTAACCCTGGGGCAAGATAACCAATCTCCCTGTGCCTCAGTTTTGTCATCGGTGAAGTGAGGGATAACAATAGGACTTACAGGATTGTTGTAAAGAGGAAATGAGTTACTACCTGTGAAGTATTTTAGGACACTACCTGGCACGTGGTATTTAATAACTGTTAGCTATTACAATTATTAGACTTAAGACCAAGACATTGAGGTCTATGGTTTTCTCAGATCTTGAACTTGAAGACTCTGGGGAAAGAAGTGGGAACAGGACCACGTATCACTTTAGGTCCAGTTGTCGGTTTGTTCAGAGAAAGGAAAGTAAGCTAGAATCTCTAGTCTAGAAATTCTATCTAATTTCCTGAATCACATTCTACCCACAGCCTCAAATCAGATAAAACTCAAGGCCAAGGAACAGGTATGACCTGGCACAGTACGGCCCCAATCCTGTGACAGTAAGCATCAGGCAGAGGAAACCTTGCAACTTCTGAGCAATATCATTGAGGAAGGTATCAGCTTGCTCAAAGAAAAGTGGACCAAAATTCTATCAGGACAAGGCTGCCATTCTGCTTGCAACATGAACTTTACAGGATGGTGGCTCATCACCAGCCTTCGGTACTCACATCCCCTCGGATGGCCAGTGTGCGTCCTCTTCTATCCGTAACAGTTCTTCACAGGTCTCAGTCCTTTCCTGTGGACAGAACACATGGGTCTTCTGAGAGCCACTGGCTGTAACAGTCAACAGTCTAAACCTGCCCTCATCCATATTCACAACAGCCAAAAGGTGGAAACAACCCAAGTGTCCATGAATGGATGAATGGAGAAAATGTGGTCTATACATACAATGGAATATCATTCAGCCTTAAAAAGGACGGAAATTCTAACACATGTTACAACATAGATGAACCCTGAGGACATCATGCTAAGTGAAATAAGTGAGTCACAGGAAGAAAAATACTGTATGATTCCACTTACATGAGGTTCCTAGAATAGTCAAATTCATAAAGACAGAAAGAAGAATGGTAGTTGCCAGAGGAGAGGGGGGAGGGGATTGGGAAGTTATGGTTTAATGGCAAAGAGTGTCCGTTTTACAAGATGAAAGAGTTTTGGAGATGGAGTACACAACATTGTTTTGGTTACACAACAATGTGAATGTACCATTGAACTGTATACTTAAAAAATGGCTAAGATGGTAAGTTTTTATGTATTTTGCCACAATTAAAAATAAAATAAAATTTTAAAAAAGAAGAAAAGAAAACCTGGCCGAGGACTACAATACCTGTTAACTTAGAAAAGAGTCAGAAATGCAAGGCTTAACTCCATTCATGACTGCCCTCTTAGCACCTCCTGATGTTGACAGATTCCTCAGCTGGGCTTGTCAGTCACATGAGAATGTGCATTCTGATGTTGGTGAGAGAAGCTGTGTGTGTGTGTGTGTGTGTGTGTGTGTGTGTGTGTGTGCGTGCGCGCACCCGTGCACATGCACACTGTTAACAAAAAAGGAAGTATTAACGACAGAAAAATGCCTCAAATTGCATCTAATAGTTTTCACATGTACAACGTGCAGATTTCACTGAAATGCACCCCCCTCTTAATATCCCAAAGAAACACTGTGGTGGGAGTATTTAGAAAGGTGTGTCCCACTGTTGGAACTTCCATGCGAGTCTTTCCATCTTGATCTCTGACACAGAGAAATGCTGCTTTAACTCAGCTGACAGCTAAAACGGAAGCCATCCCCGAAGGGGCAAACATTCCCCTAGCAAGGAAGGAACAACAGACAAAAGGACTGTTTTCTGTGTCAAAGTTCTGACACTTCATTAACGAATGCAGGCCCAGCCAATTCTCCAGATGTGTCACAGAAAATAAGTCTTTTTCTGAGGAGGTATCCAGCTGCATGATGTCAACCTCTGGCTTGAAAAACACTCAGACTTTTTCTATATAGATTATACTTTTGGTGCATTATAAAATCAATATATAAATTACTGTGCCTCCACCCAAATGCTAGTGAAATTCATGGGTGAAAATATACTACGAGAAACAACCAAGAAAACATGTTCTTATCTCTTCCTGTTGGGTTTCAACTATAGGAGCCATGGGTATTTCCTTCTAATTTTCAGTTTCATAATAAAAAGTAGCCAGTAGTAGAAAATATACTTTTTTTCAGTATGCAAAACAGAGGTATACTGGGTTTCTTTTGCTAAGTTAGATGGTGACACAGTTGATACACATTATTCATGGATTCTGTATTTATGAATTTGCCTCTTTACTAAAATCTATGTGTCACCCCAAAACCAATACTCGTGGTGCTTTTGCAGATACACGCAGAGGTGGTGAAAAACTAGAGTTCCCAACCCCAAAATGCACTTCCCAGTTGAGGCTGAACAAGGTAGCAAGCGACCTGCTTTCTTGTTTCAGCTCTCAGACTGTAAAAAAGTGTCCTTTTCAGAGCCTGTTTAGTATCACATTTTCACAGTTTTGTGCCTTTCGTTGGTGATTTTGCTGTTTAAAATGCCCCCTAGCATAGTGCTGAAGTGCTGTCTTATCTTAAGCACAAGAAGGCTATGATATGTACTGTACCTTACAGAGAAAACACCTGCGTTAGGTAAGCTTCCTTCCCGCATGAGTTACGGGGCTGCTGGCCGCAAGTTCAGTGTTAATGCGCTAACAGTACATATTAAATAGGGCGTCTTGAGACAGAAGTACACATAAAACCAGGTATGTACTGACCAGCTGACAAAAATGTGTGACCAGAGGCTCACAGGAACCTAACCCTGTATCTCCCGTGGGAGCAACAGTTCAGGATTGGATAATTCAGTGTTTGAGGAAACTATCAAATAGAACTGCTGTGAATAAGGATCCACCGTAGTTACAAAAGCACAAGATGCTTACTCAGTGGAGAGAAAACAGGATTATATAAAACACAGAACTCTTGATCGTCGAGGACTGAGTAGTTCAGCACACTGGCTGGCAATAAAACACACTCTCACAGACTTTAAAAGTGATGCAAGTCAAGGGTAAAATGGGCCTGAATTGAAGCGTACAGCTTTTAATTGTAGATTTATGTTTTATTTTATTGTTAGCATTCTTCTCCACTTGCCAACAGAAGCCTCTTGTAGGAGTGGGCACTCAGGAAACATTTGCTGTAGATTTCTACACCCCATTGGCTCCCCTAGATTCTACACCACAGGACCCACGCTGTAGAGCAGCCATTCCCATGGAGCCCTGTGCCTCCTGAAATCTCTAAATCTAGAAGAATTTGCTTTTTTGAAACAACATGTTTTATTTTACTAATCACTTTAATTGCTTTCCTTCAAGGCTTCCATCTTTACTTTAGACCCTCAGCTTAAGATAAACTCTTCATAAAAGGAAGACAGAAGCCCAATTTTCCATGTTTTGCTGACAGACTTGTCTCAGAGCTGACAGACAGGCATCAAGCCTGGGAGAGGCTTGTGAGAACCACCGGCTGGAGAGCCACAGGATGAGGACTTTACTTCGGAAAATGTCTGGCAGCAGCAGGGGCGGGATGCTGGATGCTCAGCTGGGGTAGGAGGGACTCCTGCTGTCCTAAGAATAAGCAATGATAAGGCTCCACTGAAGTCATGTCAGTGGAGGTGGAGGACAGAAAGGAGGCAGTGGGTGTGAGATGTTTTGAAACAAGAACTGATGGGATTTATGATGGATTAAATATACAGAATAAAGAATTAGGTTTTCTACGGATGTATGTCATATGAGAGGTTCATTATTTTTGTCTTGAGTACACCAGAGTCTCCTACAGTGTACGATTCGGCTGTTTTCCTCCCATCTCCCTTGAAGGTGATGCCCAGAGACGTTAGTTGAGACAGAGCCCAGCCATCCTAACACCGTCCTCAGGAAATAAGAACCAGCACCTAGAGAGCCTGGGTCCGACTTTAACACAGTAACTCAGAGACCACTGTCTCTCACAAGCCACAAGGAACCTGAATTTTACCGAAAGGATTATCTTCGTGATCCTTGGGTGCCACGACCTGAACCAAAAGGACTGGCAGAAACGTACCAACGCACCTAACTGTGTCACAAAGTGGAAACTTAACTACCAGGTTTATAAAGGGCTAGTTTTTTTCTTGTTTCTGCCGCTCCTATGACGAAGGTTTGCCTGACAATTTAATGACTTCATCTAACATTTCAACACCTCAGCGCCACTATACCTGTTTATGAATGTGTCCTCAGAGTGACCCTTCTAAAAAGGGAAGACATTCATTTCCAGATTTTAAAAGTCTCCATTTTTCTTCTTTTACTATGAATATACTCCCAAGAAGAACTTACGTACCTAGAATATGTTGAAAAGCATGTGAAACTTTGTTTTACCTTTTTTACTGGATGGTCATGGTAATTCTGATAACTTATACAATGCACTGACTACCAGAGAGCTGAGTAATTTCTGAATACAAAAGAAAATCACCCATATACACAGACAAATAGAGAGGTACGGATGAAAGGGACAAGCTCCTAATATCGGCAAATAAACACGCTGGACTTTGAGAAGATGTTATAAAGGCCCAAGGAAGGTGGTAGCAAGCTGACATTTAAGGTGATGGATTGGTAACCTTGAACATAAATTCTAAGGCGCCAAACAGAAGTAAATAAGTTAAAAAATTATTATCCTCCACTTGCCTTAATATAGTTTATAAATTCCGAATGGAGAATGTCTGTTCCGTGGGAAAATTGGTCTCTTTCTTCTCCTGAGTTCTCATTGTCACTCACAAGGGAAGGTGCTGGTTGAAATTCCTGATGAAATTCCCCTATTAGGAAAATATAGAGAAAGATAGAAAGCATGATTTCATAAACAGATGAGCAAAACATAGATGACTGTAAAATACATCACCTAGTTTTTCAATCTTCTCCCTGACCTCTTCTGGAGGTATACGAATGACCCAAGTTTTCTCCTTCTGAAAGGATGTGAGGAAAAGGTGAAAAAAGGAGGAAGAAGAGGAAGAAAAGTAAAAGAAATGGAAAACCCCAAACCAAATGAACCTAAAAGTCAAGGCCCCTATATGGCTTAGTTCCTTATGAAAGAAATGAAATTTCCTCTAATTTTTTTTAAGGAACAGAGAATAGAAAGTATAAAAGAGGGCTTTTTGTGCTCTCAGCAACGTGTGACAAGTAAGTATTTCAAACTCAAAATTCCATAGTTACCGAACAACTACTAAATGGCAGGTAAAATACCAAACATTTGGGGGATTTAAAAAATTAGTGAATGGGACTTCCCTGGTGGTGCAGTGGTTAAGAATCCGCCTGCTAATGCAGGGAACATGGGTTCGAGCCCTGGTCCGGGAAGATCCCACATGCCGCGGAGCAATTAAGCCCATGCGCCACAACTACTGAGCCTGTGCTCTAGAGCCCGTGAGCCACAACTACTGAGCCCACGTGCCACAACTACTGAAGCCTGCATGCCTAGAGCCATGCTCCACAACAAGAGAAGCCGCCACAATGAGAAGCCTGTGCACCGCAACGAAGAGTAGCTCCCGCTCGCCGCAACTAGAGAAAAGCCTGCGTGCGGCAACAAAGACCCAACGCAGCCAAAAATAAATAAATTTATTTTTAAAAAAAATTAGTGAACAATTGCAAGAAAGAGTGTGGGAAAGGACTAAAATAAGGACCCAAAATCATAACAACAGAAGAAGTGACTATGATGAGAGCCACATGGAGGGGAAAGCACAGAGCTCATCCAACAGGTCTGTGTTCTAGATGGTGCAGGAGAGGTGAAAGGAGGAAAAGCAGATCTCTTCTCTCTGATCTGGACACTGGGAAAGAAACAAGTAGGACCACACCACTTTCAAGGGCTCCTAGCCAGCAAAAAATACCCATTTCTAGAACAGAGGGGAGAAAAACTGGTGACAAATGATGTAATTCTTTTATTTTAAAATACCTGCCTAAAACCCTACCTCTCATACTGCATATATTGTTACAAAGCTTATCTAAATTACTAAAGTGGCAGTCATATTTTGGCATAATGTATACAGTTATAGTTGGGGACAATGTATGGTTCCAATCATCATCTCAGATAAACAAATGCTAACCTTAAAAACCTGAGCATAATAAGTGAAAGCAAACAGTAGAGTGTGAGTTGGTTTAAACAGTTCTCCCGTCACTAGGGAGGGCAAGGCAAACTATTAGGGAGATAATCTTCATATTAATCTAGTTCTATACTATCCACACGTCATCAAACAGTCTCTGCCACAGATGTAAACATTACATTTGACAATTTACTTAAAAGTCACTGAATAAACAGAAGCAGTCAAATTACTGTCATAATGTAATCGAATGAGGGCTACTCACCAAGATATGAAGTGTATTACCAGGATTTTAAAGTAGGCAAGACGTAGAGTGTTTAGTGATCATCTGGTGATTATCAAAGAATCGCAGGCTTTTAGAGCTACACAAAACATTACAAATCACCTCATCTAATCATCTCATTTACAGGTGAGAGAATTAAGGTCAACTGACTTGTTCAAAGTCAAGTAGATTCCTGGGCACACATCCCAGTGACATTTCCCACCCTTGCATGTAGTTAGACGTGACCCCTGGGCCTGTGAAAGGCCCAGCCCACGCTTTCCGCGTGGCTGCTAAAGTTCTGTTTCTCTAACTGAGAGCTGGACCCTTTGTTCCCATTCCTGGAGCGAACCTCCATGCTCCTTCCGCTTTAGCTCGAAACAGATGGACTTGGAGATACAAATTAATATAAATTAAAGATGGTAGAATCACCAGATAAAAGGAACTTGGGCTCTTGAAGCACTGCGTGGAGGAGAGTTGCCTGGGAGTCACTAACTCCCCTTTGGACTTACTTTGCATTGTGTTAAGTCAATGAAATTTGGGGATTTTATGTGTTACAATAGCTAGAGTTGTCTTAAACAGTATATCTACACATCAACATTTTTTTCCAATAATGGATTGAAGGAATCTTAAATAAATCTTCACAATGAGAATAGCTCTACTATTACTAGCTACGTGACCACTGGCAAGTTACTTAAACTGAGACTCACCTATAGAATGGAGATGATTAGAGTATCCACCTCAGAGTTTTGAATTTTAAATGAGATGACCGTCATAGATTAGCACAGTGCCTGGGGCGTATGAAACGCTCAATAAACATTAACTATTACGGTTGCCATGTTTCTGCATATTTTAAACATAGCATTTGAAACTTAAAAACAAGCTTTTTCTCCCCATCCTTCATTCTCAGACCTTTAGCTGGACTAAGGCGATGGCAGGAGTCCTCCTTGATCTGTTGTTCTTCTTCCATGATATTTGACATTGGCACGTTGAGGCTAATGGCGTCTTCATCAGAAGGCTGAAAAGAAACAGGACACTGCCTCATTCAAGGGAGAAGTGTTATCAACATAGATTAAGAGAACGCTACGTAATTAAAAAATATATATACTGTGATTCTCACAAACATAATACGGAGTAAAAGACACCAAAGGACAATGCCACTTATATAAGTTCAAACATGGGCATAAATAATCCACGGTGTTTGAAGTCAGGATAGCGGCTGCTCTTAGGTTAGGGGCGTGGGCACATGATGGGGGCTTTGTGGGCGGCTGGTAAAGTTCTGTTTCTCTAACTGGGAGCTGGTAATGAGTGCGTTCACTCTGTCAAAATACATCAAGCTAACACTCACGTGCTTCTCTGTACATATGTTTCGAGCTGAAATTTTTTCAGGTACCTGATGATATTTTCAAACCTAAGAGCCACAGTCAGGGCACTGAGAAGGACTGAGTAACGCCTGAGAGAACAAAGAAATAACTGGAAATACACTACCATACCAGCCCTAAGTCTAATCGATCGCTTCAATAGTAATGGTGCTCTGAGATCTGACAACACAAATTTACCGAAACTATATTAAGGCTTCATGTGGCCAGTCCCAGAAAGCAGGCAGTCAGCCTCTGGGACAACATCTCATTTATTTACACTGCATCTTACACGCAACATCAAGCTTCAGTTTATTTCCCTGTTTAGGCTGTGGAAGCTGCTTTAAACATATAAGAAGCTGCTTTAAATAGATAATATAGAGTACTTAAAAGGAACAGGGGATCTGTGCAGTTTTCAGAATAATGCTTCGATTTAGTAATCAGAGTTAGTTCTCCCTGGGGGTCTTGTTTCCCACACTAACTGATGAAGTTTATTCAGATAATCTATGATTCTGTCACAAATGAAATATGAAGCCTCATTTATTTTCCTATGTCTCCGTTTTAGCGTCGCTATTTCACGAAAAGCTTTTCAAAATCACAGGGATCAGGAACCTCCACAGAGCACGTTTCTGTGGCTTTGCTTCTAAACTCCTGAGGCTATAATTTTTCACAGCACAGTGTTCATTTACTTTTGGACACGTGCACAGATTGTTCAGAAACTGGCAGAAAACAAATGTACATTTCATTCGCTGCACAGCTATTCACTGAGCCTCACATTTTTTTGCTTGTTTATCAGAGTGACAAATGCTAAATCAACCAATGGCAACAGCGAGAGAAAGGAATCAGGTGTGACTTCTGAACCCCACAATGAGACGTAAGCAGGAAGCAAGGCTGACTGACCACAGATAATAAAATATTTGCCAAATAAAGTGAAAATAGAAAGCTACACAGAATAATCCAGAACCCTTATCCTTGTAAAAAAAAAAACATTTCTAGGAGGTGTTCTCAGGTAAGGAGGCCACAAAGCAAGACAAAAAAAAAAAGCCAAAGGGAAAATGTACACACTTCATTCTGTTGAACATAATCCTTTCTGTAGTCCTTCCTTCCACCCTCCTCCCATCTTAAAAACTTATTAGCAAAATTCCAAGATATGCATCTAGTTAAAAGGAAGAAAATAAACCCTTGGCCTCCTTTTAGAATATTAGCATCCTACTTATACTAAGTGAGAACAAAAGGATAATGAAGTTCTTTGTGTAATGTTTTATTAATGAACTTAATTATCCTTAGAAGGCAGATAAAGGATAAAGCAGAGTCTTTTAATTTAACAGAAAATAAGCTCGGGTGAGTAATTTCTGAAACAAAGGGCTACTTCAGGGGACTTACGAGTTTCAATAAAGTTAAGGGAGTAGAATTAAATACAACTTGTAAAGCAATGTGTTGAGTATTTTCTCCCCCAGGGAATCATAGTAAACTATTCATGTAGGTTCATGAGGGTAATTTTACTTTATTGATACTGGCCTTCTTTTTCTGCCTACTACTCTTCTTCCTTTTGAAATGTTCTGTATTAGAAAGTTTTTAAGGTATCCTAGTGCTTTATGAAGTATTTTGTGGAAAATAAATTCGAGTATCTTAGCTACATATTAAACCTCAAAGGCCTTAAGAGAACAGGGAAAAGGCAATTTTCCTGGACTTACATATAGTAAAAATGTGGATTTCTTAGACAGGGTAATTGACCTACTAAGTACATCTTCAAAGAGTATTACAATGTTTCAAAACTCAATAACCACAAAAACTCAGTAAGTTCCCTCAAAAAAGGAAGGCCTGATAATACATACATCCTCTACTCCTGCTATCCCTCCTAGCTCTGCTGGTCAATAAACCCCATTTAATGGTTTATTAGTGAAAGATTTTACAGAACCTAGCAGACTATAAATAAGATAACAAATGTTCTAATTGAGCTATATATAACCACTTTACAAAGCTCCAGTGTGGGAGGCCTCTTAGCTCACAAATAACCAAACTTATATCCAATTATCTGAAAACAACACAATCTAAGAATTTCAGGAAAACAAATATTGATATAAAAATTATGGCTACTCAAAAATGCGTTTCCTGTGGGTAAAATGCAATGTACATTTATAGAGGGAAGCAGCCGCATAGCACAGGGAGATCAGCTCGGTGCTCTGTGACCACCTAGAGGGGTGGGATAGGGAGGGTGGGAGGGAGACGCAAGAGGGAGGGGATGTGGGGATATATGTATATGTATAGCTGATTCACTCTGTGATACAGCAGACACTAACACACCATTGTAAAGCAATTATAATCCCATAAAGACGTTAAAAAAAAAAGGCAATGTACATTTGATTCCTTAACATTTATGCAGGCATATAACAACTTTTTCCTAAGTTACTCTGTCACTTAAAAACAAACATTTATAAAAATGCCTTCCGGGTTCTTGCACACCACTTAGTCATTTTATAATATTTATTAAGCATGCAAGAATATTCCAGATAATGTGAGGGGTGTGGTAGGAGGGGAAGGAGATAGGGACTCTATTCTTGAGACATTTCCAAAACATTAAAGATTCAGAAAAAGCTAACAACAGTTAATATTTACATAACAGAGGATTTCAAATAACTTTCACAAGCATTATCACACGTTCTCATGCAACTGCCTTTTATCCGAAAGGAGTACAGCGAATGCAGGTAGATATATATAGAAGCACAAAAGGAAAAAAATCTGATCACGAATTTACCTCTGTGGCAGATAATCGCTTGTCTCCATTATCACTCCCAACGCCCGAGTCAGAATCCTTCTTGCTGGGTTAGATGCCATCGATATTGAATTCATTCAGAAAAAATTAAAATCACAAAGTTCACAACAAGAGACATCAACTTATATTCAAATAATGACTTTACTAAACAAATTTTTATTATTACCAAAAGACAACAAATACGCCCAGTATTGAAAGTTGTTAAGACAAGGGCCTAATGAAAATCAGATACTTGTACCATCTAAATATGGTACAAGATAAATTCTTTGTGTTCAGAGTTTCATGGATTTATACTCTACCTGAGTGGCCCGTTCTTTGAAACAGTTAATAATTTTCTTATTAGCATATGAAAAAGCAAAAACTACCAATTGCTTTTACCTCTTAGGTTATGAAATTTCCTAACTTTCAATAATTCTGTAAACTTTTATTCAGTGACTAAATAAATTTGATAGTATGTTTAAAACAATAAAGTAATGAATACATATTTTAAGCATTATATAAAGGTACCATTAGGGTAGGCTGAGATTTTAAGTCACTACAGTATATTTACTTTTTTTAGTAAAAAGTTCAAGAAAGATTTCTGCAATGAAGACATTTCAAAAACAACCTGCATTTCTACAAGTGTGTTCAGTGTGAGAATTTTGTTCTCTGAAAATTCAAAATGGTTTACACCACAAAATGGCCAAGGACATGTTAAACGATTCTAAAACTTCCATTCTGAACAGGAAATGGCAAAAACTATGCACAGTGCATTTTTAAAAGACAATTAAAAAAAATAAAGTCTGCATTTTTTCTTAACAATGTTCTGGAAGCATATTAAAAATTAACTTAAAAAACCATGTCTCTAACACAACACTGTAAATCAACTATACCCCAAAAAAATTTTTTAAAAATACAACAAAAAACCATGTCTCAGTTTGATGTGGTTGTTTTAAATGATAGGTAAAAAATACATATATTTATATTATAGATCTTATTTATAATATGTGCACACACATATGTTGCACTCAGGAAGGACTGATTCTTGATTAGGAGAGGGTAGATGAAACCTGAAAGATGCCAAAATGTTATCAACAGCATCAATTTTCCCTTTTTTATTCCAAAAGTGTTCGAGACTCTGATGTATAAATCTGCATTGGCTGAGTGAAACAAAAGGATTTTTGGAGTTAGTTACCTGGAGCGCCTTGGCCTAAGCAAACTCTAAACGGGGGCTTCTAGCCGAGGGGGGTCACACTCACCCGTCTTCCACGTGCTGGTGTAAATGTGGCCTCTCCATGGTGTGGAGATAAAGGGAGTCGGTTGTCTTAATCTGGCATGCTTGGATGCTGAGATACTTAAATATGTGCACTTTGCCCTTGGTGCATATCTATGGAGAAATTAATAATATATATATTTTTAACGGCAAAACAAAATGTAAACACTAGACATCTCACTCTGTATAATTTAGTTTTTGCATTTTCACTTTAAGTAACACGTCAACGATGGCCACCAAATTTGACCTCTCCAAAACAGGTAAGATTTTAGGCAATCATTTCCTCCAAATTCTACTTCAATAGAAAACCATGTTCAAGAGATTTCTAGTTTCTCTCGCACTAAACCGCAAAATTCTAAGAGAAATACGTTTAAGTATAAATAGTGTAAAACATATATACGTCAGATAACTAACCTGGTAACGTTCCAATTCTGAAAGCATATACACTTCATTCTGTTCTCACATAGTTTAATATTTGAGCTTGAATCTTGTCTCTAAATGACTGACAATATTTTAAAATGGTTAAACTCTAGTTTCCAGCTAACTTCAATGTAAGGAATCTATTACTCCTTTTGTAATCCATACACTCCATGAAAAAATTTCAAATGCATGTACAAAATGATAAACATAATAACTGAATAAGTGAAATCATCAAACATCATCATTCTGGGATTGCAGTGACCAGACAGTGGGGCAAATGGTGGGAAACGATTTTGATGTCACAGAAGACAACATACTGTAGTCAGATTCACACGAGGTTTCATTTTTTAAGAGATTGTGACTGTTTATGATCGTATCCATACATTAATTCTGCAAAATATCAACAAACCAGTTCTGCTGAGAGTTGCTTAGATGCTATTGATAGTCTATCCCCCCGGCAACAGCTTTGCTGTGAGACCCCCTCACCTGTGCTGGAGGAGACTGCAAAGGGTTATTCTCAAGCAGTAATACTTGCAGCTGCTTCATCTCTCTAAAACAAATGGGAATCACGAGCACTTTATTGCAGGAAAAGTCAAACTTTACCAAGGGAAGATCTACTAGTTCTAAAAGAACAGAAAAAAAAAAAAAAGAAAGAAAGAAAAAAAAAAAAACTCAGAAAGCAACAAGATTAAATGGCTAAACACATTCAAAAATTTTCTGCTTATCTGGAAATATATCATTTAGCATAATTAAAACCAAGTTGTGTATTAGGAATATAAGTTATGTATATATAATACTTAACTAAAGAGGAGAGGAAAGCTTTCATCGGGGGCCCAACAATTTTTAATTTGTTGTTATTTCTGATATGAGCTGGAAACACTTGACATATATAACACCTATTGTTTAAAAAGGCTTTTTTTTCCAGTGAAACAATCACATAAGCCACACCACACAAGATATGCTTATGTTTTAACTTCAAACTGTTTTCAAACAGCTTGCTACCTTATGAATAATATGTTAATTACAACATATTCTTATGCATTCCATGTATGTGGGCTGGCAGAATCTCTCAGAACGAATTACTAGAAATATGTTCTTGATTGTTTAACTCCACTTTAAAAAAGAAATGCTATCAAATTTGGAACTTTGCAACAGACCCTGTAATCCTGATTTGATTAGGCTTTATTCTACTGCTTTAAAAAAGTCTTCTGTAGCTCCACAAACAAGACAGAACATTATATTTAGCTTAAAATCCCCACCCAGTGGCATAGCAAACACTCAGTAATTTCAAGTATTCCAACCGACATTGGCAGCTGCAAGAAACTAAGTCAAATATATTCCATAGAGCAAAGACGCTGAGCAATGCCAGAGTAGGGTGACACGGAGCAAACCACCAAGATCTCCATGTGAGAGGCTATGGAGGGTTCATTTCAGAACGGGCCTCACGTTTGTTATGAAACCTGGTAAGGGAGGATACACGGTGCTTTCAAATACTCAAGGAATTCCCAAGCAGATGAAGGGCAGGGACTATAGGAAGAAGAGGATCAGAAAGCAGTGACCTGTAGAAAGAATTCATACTATCCCTCCGCTCCTCCTGTACTGCTGGAGGGTTTTCACGTTACTCAGCTAGACTACTTCATGTTCCCCCAACAAAGGTTCACTTAGCAACCAGTCTCTGCAAATTCAACTCGCTCTGGGTGTGGAAGGGACTTTCCTTCTTTCATACCTTAGTGAACTACTTTGTATTAGAGAAAAGAGTCATGAGATTGAAATGCAAGGACAAAGACACAGGAGCATCAGCTCAGCAGCTCCCAAACTCAGGTCCATGATAGGCAGGCGGCTGTGTAACAGAAACTCAGGATGTGTCTTTTTAAATCTTTTTTATTGAAGCATAGTTGATTTACAATGTTGTGTTAGTTTCAGGTGTACAGCAAAGTGATTCAGTTATACATATATATGTGTATATATATTCTTTTTCAGATTCTTTTCCATTATAGTTTATTATAAGATATTGAATATAGTTCCCTGCCAGGTCTTTATTGTTTATCTATTTTATATATAAGTGTGTATATGCTAGTCCCAAACTCCTAATTAATCCCTCCCCCTCTTTCCCCTTTGGTAAGCATAAATTTGTTTTCTATATCTGAGTCTGTTTCTGTTTTGTAAATAAGTTCATTTGTATCATTTTTTAAGATTCCACATATAAGTGATATCACATATTATTGGTCATTCTCTGTCTGACTGACTTCACTTGGTATGATAATCTCTAGGTCCATCCATGTTGCTGCAAATGGCATTATTTCATTCTTGTTTATGGCTCAGTAGTATTCCACTGTGCGTGTGTGTGTGTGTGTGTGTGTGTGTGTGTGTGTGTGTGTGTATACACGTTACATCTTCTTTATCCATTCATCTATTGATGGACATTTAGGTTGCTTCCATGTCTTCGCTATTGTAAACAGTGCTGCTATGAACATTGGGGTGCATGTATCTTTTTGAATTGGAATTTTCAAATTAGAATTTTTGAATTCTTATTCAAATTGGATGTGTATTTTTTAAATTGCCCCAAGTAATTCTCTGTTCAAACTCAGCTCTCCCACCAATAGCGGGATAAGTGATTTGCCTCAGGTCTCACTTGTCCTGGTTGCCTCGAAGAAGCACATGGAGAGCAGTGGGAGATGAAGAGAGGAGGTGAAGCCAGAGGATGGCATGGAATCAAGAAAGTTAAAGGGAAAGGGAAAGTAAGATCTTTCCAGTTAATAGTTTGTTTTGAAAACAGGGCTGAGAATTAGGGGGACTGTATGTAAAAAGAGTATCTCCTTGCTAGAACTTCCAGTAATATGAATCCATCTCTCCGATGGCTAACTTGACTCCCTCAAGTTAGGCTGGCAAATCAGGGGTGATTGCTTTTCAGCAATTTGCCACTTAAAATGAAGACTTTTAAGCAAGACTAGAGAGCTAAGTGCTTGGAAGACACAGCAGGAGGGGAAGGAAGGCGACTTACAGTTAAATAAAGTAAGAAATGGTTTTTATAATGACAATTCCTTTTAGTGCCTGTTGGGGACACAATTACCATCTTAGTTTAGGAAAGCTAGAATCTGACATTTTCACAACAAGGAAACAAAGGAGAAAATGATAACTCCAGCTCAGAAAAAGCCAAAGAGAGAGAGCAGGAAAAAAGGGGTAAGAGAAAAGAAAAATGAATCCCACTCCTCTTTCTCCATTGCAAAGAGGGGCAATGAATGACTACTTTAATGCTCTGTCCATTCCGGTGCCAGGAAGAACAAAATAGAGTCTCCCTGTTGCATTAGTTGTAGTATAACCACCACAAGATTGATGTAGGCAATTAGGCCACAAACATTTTCCCCCTCCTCAAACTGAAAGCATATGAGGAGGGGTACTAAAGAGGAAAAACAAGTGAGTAAATACGAAAAGTCTTTAAATTCACTGCCTGAGAGCATTATCAATGCTCTTTTGTTAACAGAGTTCTCCAGAGTAAAGCAAAAAGAAACTTGATATTCAGGAAATTATTTTTTTTTAAAGAAGGTTTTCCAGTAAACTGACGTTTTAGCTCCGAGTGTATATTAAAATATTAAGCCTGAGAAAACATAATTATGAAAAGTATAGAAATTTGTGAGTGATCTTTTTAGGAGAAGGAATGTTTTTAAGTTAAGCGAGCAACGAGTGGTGAGAGAAACAAGTATCTTGATTTTACAGATGCACTTTCTTCCCACATGTTTCTAAGCCATTACAGGAAACACTTAAATGATTAAATTAAATTTTTCTTTTGAAAACAAGAGTTCAATAATTTGTGATGACCTCTCAATAATTAACCTAAGAGCTTAAATTTAGATGAAAGTTTTCTTTAATGTTATGAAAGGCTGTATGATTATAAATTTGCTGTTAGTAAGAGTTTTCTCTTTATACTTGCTCAAACCAAGAAAAACAATTTCATCCATTCAGAACTGGAGTCACACAATGAAAAAATGAAAAATCAATGTTTTTATACCAAGTCATCTCAAGTAATAAAGTAATAAATCTTCAGGCCGAGATAGTTTCTAACTCTTCTTCTTTAAATACTAGCCAGCATGAGAAAGGTGAAGACGGCAGATAACACTTAAAACTCCCATCTATAGGGCACATTACATGTTATAAAGTTCTTTCCCTTTCTTGAGCTGCGTTTTCTTGCCTTGAATAATGAAGCACTTCAAACCAAAGATCATGAAGCAGGAACAGAATAATAAAAATCAGGCAGCTCTCAAACAGCTGCATTAGAGTCCGATTAGCCAAATGCTGTCTATTCCCAAATCTACCCTTTAGCTTATCAGGTACCCTAAATGTGCTTAAATGAAAATGATAGAAACCAGTGTGACCTCTGAGAACCAGAGGATGTTTCGGAGAAAGCATACAGTGTCCTGCTGCTCATCAACTCATTCCTGAGTAGGTCCAAACGAGGATCCCAAAATGTGAAATTCAGATCCAGCATGATCTACAAGGCTACTTATCACCGTTCTTAATGGTATAACATTTCTGAATAAATATATCGGGTTTTTTTGTTTGTTTTTTTTTTTTGCTGTACGTGGGGCTCTCACTGTTGTGGCCTCTCCCGTTGCGGAGCACAGGCTCCGGACGCGCAGGCTCAGCGGCCATGGCTCACGGGCCCAGCCACACCGCGGCATGTGGGATCTTCCCGGACGGGGGCACGAACCCGTGTCCCCTGCATTGGCAGGCAGACTCTCAACCACTGTGCCACCAGGGAAGCCCTGAATAAATATATGTTTCTTATTTTTAATTTATTTTTGTTTTATTGAAGTACAGTTGACTGACAATTTTTTTTTCTGGCTGCGCTGCATGCGGGATCTTAGTTCCCCAACCAGGGATCGAACCCATGTCTCTTGCAGTGTAAACACGGAATCTTAACCACTGGACGGCCAGGGAAGTCCCTGATAATTTTTTTATTGAATATCTTTTTATTTTAACTTCAACGCAACATATCAGAGGCACACACTATGGAAGCCCAGAGCTGCAGGGAAGGGTTGGCCCGTGTTTGGCTCCTGGGTGGGGCTGTGTGAGGGGCTCAGTGTTTGTGCCGAGTCTCAATGCTGAGGCTCTGGAGCCATCCTTGCTCCAGGCTTCAAGAAATTCATCAAAACAACCAGTGGTATCAGCCCAAGCTTCACTTCAGCAAAGGCATGCCCTCGCCTGAAGCACGGATTCGAGACACTCAGGGCTCCCGGTCAGGGCTCCCAGATCCCCAAAGCCCCAAACCCTGACTTCTGGGTCTGCAGGACCAAGTGCAGCAACTAACTACTGGCTGGATGTTCCAGGACATCCACGTCCATCCATACCAAAAGCAATTCATGTTGCCTCCTGTTAGGAGCTGAATTGTGTGCCCCCCAAATTCATACGTTGGAGCCCTGACCCACAGTACCTCAGAATGTGACTGTATTTGGAGATAGGGTTTTTAAAGGGTAAATGAGTTAAAATGGGGTCATTAGTGTGGGCCCTAATCCAGTATGATGGGTGTCCTCACAAGAAGAAGAGATTAGGACACAGACACAGAGGGAAGATGCAGGGAGAAGACGGCCATCTACAAGCCAAGAAGAGAGGGCTCAGGAAAAACCAAACTGAGCAACACTCTGATCTCAGACTTCCAGCCTCCAGACTGCGGGAAAATACATTTCTGTTGTTTAAACCACTCAAGTCTGTGGTACTTTGTTATGAGAGCCTGAACAAACTTAATACACACACATACACACACACAGCTTTATACAGGAGTATGATTTTGTTACTGAACCCCTGACTAAAATTACAACTTGAATATAACTTTTCTGTTATCAGCACATGAAATTCAAATTATAATTAATATTAATAGGCACACACAAACATGACTAGAGCTACCTTCTTCACAAAGGTAAACAAAAAATAATAAAAGCCTCCTGTTTGATTGATTCATTTTTCCTCTTTCTTTTTTTACCTTGTGGTAGAACTTTAAGGTAATTTCTTCTGACATTCAGTTCTCGTAGGGATTTCAGTTGCCCTATCTGCTGAGGCAAGGCTGTGATCTCATTGCAGCTGACGTCCTGCATTGAAAACAAAGAGGGAAACAGTAAACGCCTTTTGCCGGGAGATCAAGCATTTCATGTGAAATCTCCTTACGGAATTTAAATATTAGGACAACTACACAGGGACATTTTTATATTGGTCTCCGGGTCCGAGGTCAAGGGAGGCTTATTAGCACAGAGAAGAAAAAAGAAAGTGCAACATTTAAAACATCCTCTGAGAGAAAACGGAGAAAAGAAGCCTTTTCTGTTAGTAGCCTTTGGTAGCTACTCTGCCAGCCTCGAGGGCTGCTGTTCTCGCATGCTTCAGTCTTATTTCTCACAACAAACCCATGAGGTAATATTACTGGCCTAATATTCACAGATTAGAACACCGAGGCTCAGGAAAGTTCAGTCGATTGTCCAAGGCTTGCAAGTACCAGGGTTAACACTTGGAACAAATTTCCAGCCGACCGTTCAGCCACTACCTTACCTTACAAAATGCCCATAGTTTACAGTGTATGCCTATATATATTACGGCACTGTTTGGATGCACTATTTATTTAAAATGGAGTTCTTAGCAGAAGGCTGGAAACTTTGGACCTGAACACCTTTACAAACATTTTACAAGCAAGACTGTGGGGTATGTGGACTGTGTCTTCTTTGCTTTGGAAAAGTAATACTCTATTAGTAGTCATTGATGGGAACCACCTCTTGACACATGCAAAATGGTGGCCATGACATTTTTAATCTTCTGTATCATTATTACCTCCCCTAACCCCACTCTTCCTCTTGTCCCTAGTAGTTCTGTCCTGCTCTCCACCTCCCTTACCCCAGCCACTCCGTTAGTCCAGACCAGCAGTATCTCTCAGCTAGACACTATAATGATCTTCTGGTTGTTTCCAGGCATCAATCTCCTCCTCGGTTCCATCCTTCACAGAGTGAAGATTTACAGAGTGTGAATTTCACTCTATCATTCATCAGCTCAAACACCTGCAACGGCTCCTCAGGATAAAGTCCCAAACTCAAATCTGCTCAAATGTTTGCCTTCTCCTGTGGGCCTGTGAGCTCCTAGATGGAAGACACTGTGTCTTAGTCACTCTGCCTCCTGTGCTGAGCAGAACGCCAGGTATAAAGTAAGGGATCAGGGGCTTCCCTGGTGGCGCAGTGGTTAAGAGTCCGCCTGCCAATGCAGGGGACACAGGTTCGAGTCCTGGTCCGGGAAGATCCCACATGCCGCGGAGCAACTAAACCCGTGCACCACAACTGCTGAGCCTGACCTCTAGAGCCTGTGCACCACAACTACTAAACCTGCGTGCCACAACTTCTGAAGCCCGCGTGCCTGGAGCCCATGCTCTGCAACAAGAGAAGCCACCGCAATGAGAAGCCCGCACACTGCAACCAAGAGTAGCCCCCGCTCGCCGCAACCAGAGAAAGCCCGCGCACAGCAACGAAGACCCAACGCAGCCAAAAATAAATAAATAAAATAAATTTTAAAAAATAAATAAATAAAGTAAGGGATCAATAAATATTGGATAAGACTTCTGAAATCCATTTATGTTGATGTTCCATAATGTACAGTTTATTCTGTCTCTGGCTGGGAGCCCAAGAGGCTCCAACATACACACCATATTTCTTGCAGGTCTTGCTTGGTGTCACAGAACCACAAATATATTTGGGCCACAAATGATCCCAATGAGATCAAGTCCTTAAACATCCCACATCACTGATGAACCTGCAAAAACTCCCCTTCACTCATCCTCTTAGAAAGCAGCAAAGCCTTGTTTCAGAAACTGGTTTCATATTCACTCGGATGAGAACTCACCACTGACCAATTCTTTGAAACCTCTGTGCTCCGTGTTAAGAGCAAGGCTGTACAGAACACAGTGGATCACTGCCCTCTAACCTCATCTCATTTACATATTCCTCAGGTGACTTGCCAATCTGTCAAGGTCATGAAGGCGCTAAATGGATATCACTTGATGAAGAGGAATAACATCGCTCCTATTAAAGGAAACGAAGCTGTGATCTGTAAAGCCTGGGTGTACGCATTGGAATCAGCCCGCCATACTGTTCCATACTCAGCTGTCTGACTTGGGGGTGGGGCAGGGGGCTGGCGCGTGACAGGTTAAGGACATTAGGTGTTCAACGGCATCTGCCTGTCTGAATATACTTCCACATATGAGAAGTGAAAAGTAAAATGCCACCTTTTCCCAGTTACTGTGGCATTTCATCAGCCACAAAAGTCAACAACCAAACCCTTTCAATGGAAGTTTTATCTTTCTTTGCTTCCACCAAGTTACCAATAAGCAAGAGGTACCATTTTAAAATCTAAGAGTCCTCACACAAATGGTACACAGGTAAGCCCTAGAAATATAGGAAATTAAATCGTTTTATTGGACTCAGGACCAGGCACAGTCATCTTGGTGATGGCTGAGAGGAGGGGAGGTCATGGGAGAAGAATTAGTGAGAATTATTTTCCACCTCTAAGGAGAATTTATGTTGACACCTAAAATGTTTTATAAGTCCACGAGTGATAGCATGAGAAAGACCCTTTTGCAGATTACGGGAATCACGTATTTTTCAATGGGAAACTGATGATTTTCAGAAGTTTTAAGGACATAATTAAAAAAAGAACATTTCTCTTAAAAAAAAGAGAGGTGGGAGAGGAAAACTAAAAGAGAACTGATATATTTAGGCAGTATAGTCTCACCATGAAATCTCCTGAGATGAAATGCATCTTTATTCTATTTTTTTCCTGTGTACTACACTCACCTTGCACGTTGTTGATTAACCCCAGCTAGCCATGAAATTAAGAGTATGCTGTTTCCATAAATATAAGGTAATTTTTCCAACATATATTTCTAAATGGCCTTATCAAAGAAAAGAGACTCCCCTCAGCTATATTTAAACACTTGTTTACCTGCAGGGAAAGTGCTTTCCTAATTTATTTTTTTTAAAGAACTTCACATAATGATAAAACAAGTTTTTCCTTCTAACTTACAAGACAGGACATCTGTAGACAATTAGAAACATAAAGCCCAATTGTCCATTCACATTTTGAAGGGTATATGGCGAAGGTCAAATTATTTTAATAGTACTCTGCACTGCTTTCAGTTACTTCCTGTCCTGCCAAAATAATGAGGGAAAAAGCAAGATAAAGACTTTTCACTCTTGTATGATCAATATTGCAGAAAACTGTGGAAACTCAATGCCCTCCCAGCTATTAAACCTTGCCAAGTTTTAAAAAGGTTATGAATTTCATCATAAATAAAACCCCATAGGTAATTATGTCTTAATTAGTTGGGAATGAGGAGGAGGACAGAGAGGAAAATAGTCTAGATGTTTTCAGATAACGTATTTCAGGTTAAAAAGTGTAAAAGCAACATTCTTAGAATAGCCTGGTTCTCTATAACATGTCTGTCCACATTTAGTCTAAAAGAAATAATGGCTTTTTTTGGGGGGGGGAGTTCATTTAAAAAAGATATGATTTAGGAAAATAAATTTAAAAAATAAACAACATTAGTGCCCCATATTTCTGCAATACTGAGAATTTATCAAGCTATGAGTTCCAGATCCAGTAACTTCTTAGAATAGTCAAATGAATCCCTTCTGAATGGTCTATTAGCCCTAAGCTATGTCTTGGAAAATAATTATTCCAAACTACAGTGAAATCAAATTACCATATATTCAGCATTATAAAGTTATAAATATACAGATAGGCCCAATTCTATTGTTTGATACAGAAATGAATCTAATCATTATGCATTATATAATCACATAAATACTCAAACTTAAGTTTTATGAACCAGCCAGTCTAATTTTGTCATTTAGATAAAAAAAAACAAAATAGAGAATTTTAGCTATGACTTAAAATACACTTATTTTCCACTGGTTTAATCAAGATGCTTTTAAGCAACCAAAAGAAAAACTTTAGAAGTTAAGATTCTCATTTCATCACAACTCTTCTGGGCAACTAAAAAGGTCTCTAGAAGGGTTAAACGCATGTTGGAGATAAATACATTTTAGCTGACTGACTGCTAATTGCTACCTTACCTTCAGAATGCAAAAATGACAAGGATTTAAAACAACAGCATAGGTTCAAGGATTATTAAACTAGGAAATGTCCACTTTCAGAATATATTTTTTAAAAGACTAGACATGCTTTCTTAAGTCGTGACTTCTAATGAAAGCCAACATAACTACTGCGTCAAGATGATCTTGGTTAGAGAAGGTTTCCAGTAAGACCAGGCTAAGCGGCAGAACTGCACATGGTATTCTATGAGCTACCTTCCCCTGACTCTTAAGTTTTCAGAAACTTAGCGTGGTTATACTACAGCTTAAGTCGTATTTTAAAATCTACCTCTTGGGCTTCCCTGGTGGCGCAGTGGTTAAGAATCTGCCTGCCAGTGCAGGGGACACGGGTTTGAGCCCTGGTCCAAGAAGATCCCACATGCTGTGGAGCAACTAAGCCCATGAGCCACAACTCCTGAGCCTGTGCTCCAGAGCCCACAAGCCACAACTACTGAGCCCGCATGCCACAACTACTGAGCCCATGCGCCTAGAGCCCGTGCTCTGCAACAAGAGAAACCACCACAATGAGAAGCCCGCGCACCACAACGAAGAGTAGCCCCCGCTCGCCGCAGCTAGAGAAAGCCCACGTGCAGCAACCAAGACCCAATGCAGCCCCAAATAAAATAAATTTATTTTTAAAAATCTACCTCTTTATTTAATTGAAGAAAATGCAAGCGTTCTAACAGGAAATATAAGCTATTAATACTGGCCTCCCATCATGTGAGCATGTCCATTTTTGGAAAAGTCTTTTGTATGACTCAGCGTAACTTTAGGTAAATATCTTAACCTCTCTGTTCCTAGGTAAAAAGAAGAGGTGAGATTATAAATAATTCCAATTTCCTTCCAACATCAGGAAAATCCATCTACCATATCAAAAATAATGAAGAGATTTTGTTTGAAAGATAGATACTTAACTCACTTAGGAGTAATGTCAATTTTGATTTTTCAGCAATCAAAAACCTAAATGCCTGTAATGAGAACTTCAATTTTAAGACAAATCAGTATGTTCATTTAAACTCAAAACTTTTTCAAGCAACCTCTGATATGATAAATTATTACCTCTCAACACTTACTGAGAGTCTACTTCTAGTATAAAACTCTACCTCACACCCTTCCACATACCCAGCAAACACATACCTCACCCCCACTGCTCTTCATAAGAAACGCAGAGATAGAAGCAACAGAAAGGACCCTGCACGGGCCATGAGTTTCCAATTCCCTCACAGAAACCAGAGAAGTTAGGAGGCATCTCCAGAGACTATGAATGGACCTACGATTACATCAGACATGAATTCATGTCTCCATTACACCTACCTCAGAGACTGGAATGCGACACATAAAAAAAAAACGAAGGACAGATTTTCCTCAGAAGTTCCTCAATACATTCTGTGTCTATAATCAATCCCTGAATTCCAACTCTCCACACAACCAAACATTTCACAAAAAAGAGAAAAAAAAAAGTAGCATGTCTAGTCAGGGCCAGGAAATGCACCTTCCAGTCAGTTACTACCTGAGTCAGGCCCAGTGAGTTTGGGGTTGTAAAAGCAGGTTTCTGAAACAGTGATATTATGCTCTCTTATAAGAAGTTTAGAGCCGGAAGACACAATTTTCACACACGGCAGGAGTTGGGAGAGGGCAGAATTGAGAAAAACCAAACAAGAGATGGACCCCAGTGTGTCAGCATGTACAGAGAACTGGTGAGAAAACTTCTAAGACCTTTGGCAAATGCCCCATAAAAGGTTCTCAAATTTATTGTGTTCTTCCTTAGTGTGCCTGTCTTCTTCGGAGCCATCTGTTAAGTATAACATGGCATTCATACAGTATTTCTTACCAAATATTTAACACACCTTATCCTTCGGGTATGATTTGACAAGTAAAAAACACAAAAAACATGTTTCCAGGATGCTGACACTGTCTTTATGAGTAAAATGAGGTTTCGTCAACCCGAGAGAAGTCTGCTGACCCTGGTGCCTGGCTTGAGGTTCTTCAGTGAGGGAACTCTCAGACAGACACGGTCCATTTGTACCACACCCTACTTCTGTAACATTCTCCCGGCCTGCCCCAACTTGAAAGGGAAAACCACTGCAAGTTGAAATAGGGCAACTGCACAGAAAGAAATCATGGCTCCTCTCCATAAGAGGCTTAACGATCTAGATGCGGACCCAGTGAGCACAGCTGCATTGTACTGCGGAAAGGCCTTGGGCTTTCAACAGACAAACCTGGTTTTCACTCCAGCTCTACCACGTCATGGCCCCACGCCCTTTGGGTAAGTAATCCTGAAACCCACACTTGCCTGCGCAAGGTAGACAGGATATCCACCTTGCTGGGTTATTGTCAAGGTCGAATGATAGAACACATGTCAAGTACTCAGCAGAGTACCTGGCATACAGTAGGTGCTCAGTAAATGCCAGTGCTTTATCTCTTTCCTGGATAGAAAGAACATGCAGATACAAAGACTTACAAAGCAACACAGACACACAGCTACAGCTCTAAGGAGACAAGCGGTACAGGTAGCTGAGGAGGTCAGAAAGTTCTAGATCATTCTCATCAGAAATGACCCTTGAGGGGCAGCTCCATAGAGCTTAGGTTCCCCTAAGTTCTCCGGCACCCGAAACAATGTCCTCGCCTCTCCTGTGGACTCAAGAAAAGACGTCTCAGAAGTGTTACTTAATGAAAGTCTTCATGGAAGGAGGAAAAACTGGTTGTCCATATTCTTTGCGCAATCACAATCACTAAATGGCAACGCTTTATGTTTTAAGATTCTTAGATAATTGTGATATATTCAAGAAAGTAAGATACTGTTTTCCAAATCCAACTCCTCTCAAAAATTAGAGAGGGCACCCTTCTTGCAGATGGCCACAGTGCTTTGGTTTTTGTTTTTTCAGCGAATGATGACTCTGGAACATTCGCTCATACTTGGAAGAGAAGAGAGTTTACAACTCAGTTTAGGATACTCTTCGAGTCTGATGTGAAGATTTCTCAAATATTTCTACCAAAATAGTTCAACAGGGCTCAGAGCCTAATAATAAGCTGAGAGATTTTATCAGCGCTACGTGACTGAAGGTACTCTGAATGCTTGGGGAGCACCCAAAATGTTTTTAACAAGTTGGTTACTATGTAACTACAAAACAGGAGCCTCCTACGCAATTCTAGAATTACTTCAGGCTCTCCAGGGAATTTTTTTTCCAGTTGATAGCTAAAAATCATCTGACATGGTTACCTGTAGTATCAATGCTATTTTAAGCAAAAAGATATGAAAAGTAAATAAGAATGGATGGAAACTAATCTTTTTTAGTCTGTGACCTTAAGCAAGGCCAGTCACCCCTTGCGGTTAAATAATGGCAAGTTATTAAATATTCACCAACTTCACAAATAAATGCTTTTTGTGAAGGTCACACTTGCCCATAGAGCAGGAAGAACACAAGCTATAGAGCTGCCCTGTCTGGTAGGGTGGCCACCAGCCACATGTGGCTATTAAGCAGTAGAAATGTGGCTAGTCCAATCAGTGCTGTGTCAGTGCAAGACCTCAAAAACTTAGTAGGAAAGAAAGACTACAAAATATCTCATTAATTTTATATTGTAGAGATGTTGAAATAATATTTTAGCTATCTAGGATAAACTAAAATATATTACTAAAATGAATTTCACTTGCCTCTTTTTTTAATGTGGCTACTAGTACATGTAAAATGACATTTGCAGAAGGACAAATATCATATGATAACGCTTATATGTGGAATCTCAAAAACAATGGTACAAATAAATGTATTTACAAAACAGACACGGAGTCACAGATGTAGAAAACAAACTTATGGTTACCAGGCGGGGAAAGAGGGGGAGGGATAAATTGGGAGATTGGGATTGACATATACACATTACTATATATAAAATAGATAACTAATAAGGACTTACTATATAGCACAGGGACCTCTATTCAATACTCTGTAATGACCTATTTGGGAAAAGAATCTAAAAAAGAGTGGGGGTATATATATGTGTATGTATAACTGATTCACTATGCTGTACAGCAGAAAGTATACAACATTGTGAATCAACTATACTCCAAGAGGGAGGAGATTTGCGGATGTATGTACATGTGTAGCTGATTCACTTTGTTCTACAGCAGAAACTAACACACCGTTGTAAAGCAATTATACTCCAATAAAGATGTTAAAAAAATACATCCAAAGGAAATTTTTTTAAAGGCACAAACAAAAAACAGAAACAAAAAATTCAAATGACATTTGCTGTCGGCATCATGTGCTGGGTGGGGGACAGAGCCGGGTGAGGGTGTTTCTGCTTGGGTTGTAAATCAGCTACGCCAGGGTGACTGACCCTCTGGGCATCGCTCACTGTCTCTCTGCCTTGGGTTTCTTCTTTTGTAAGATGTTGAGAGCTTGGACTAGACGTCTTTTTTTTTTTTAAAGATTGGGTTTTTTTTGATGCAGAACATTTTTTTTTTTGTCTTTACTGAATTTGTTACAATAGTGCTTCTGTTTTATGTTTTATGTTTTGTTTTTTTGGCCCCAAGCTCCCCGACCAGAGATCGAACCTGCACCCCCTGCATTGGAAGGCGAAGTCTTAACCACTGGACCGCCAGGGAAGTCCCGGACTAGACGTCTTTTAAAACCACTGTGGCTTTAACATTCTAGGATTCAAGTGTGCAAGAGTTATTGCTGGTGGAGAAAAGACAGAGGACAGGCTGATGGCAGTGTTGGAACCAGGAGGCAAAGCAGCTTCCCTAGAGCTGAGCTCCGGATGGGGGCCTAAGAAAAGCCCAGGGCATCCCTTACAGCCACCCAGCAGCTCGTGTGCCCCGAGCCTAGAGACAGTGCTCTTCTACCTCTGCCGCCTGCCACCAGCAGCTGACAGGAGAATTTGAGGAAAGCCCTGCCCCGTGTGGGGCTGGCTGCAGGGCTCAGCACGTGCACCACCTATTAGCAGATGAGCTGCTCTGTAGCAGCACAGCCCATGGGTGGCACGCTGTCAGCTTAAGCCCAGGGTGCAGTGGGACAGAAACACATTACGGCTGCCAAAGGCTGACTTCACCGATGTGCCACACATCCACTCCGCAGGAGCCCGACAAGTGGAAAAACACCAACGCTGTACTCATACAATGTTTGCAAGACCTAATCCAAATTCTAGCAAACCCGGATTTGGGGGTTTATCACACTCCTGAAAGAAGCATTTTTTTAAAAAGCAAATAAATATCAGTTTCTTCCGAAGTGTTATTTGCTATATCTTTTGTTTTCCAGAATCAGTTAAAATGGAACCTTCTGAGTTAACTTGGATTGAAAGACAGAGTCGCCACTCACTGGCACGGCCCTTGGGAGTCCTCGCAATCGGTCCCAAGCCGCCTTCTTGGTCCACTGTCCACGATTTGACAGCAGCCTTCAGCAAACATTTTTGGGGGCATCTATCTTGTGCCAAGCACTGGGATAAAACAGCAAGTAACACCCAGTTCCGGTCCTGAATCAGCTTTCAAGGTGTAGCGGGTGTTGGCCTGGAGAACGCCAAGTGAGAAGACAAATGTGGTTCCCTGAAAATTCAGTGATACATAGAGGGTGCTGGCCTTAGGAGCACCCAACCCTGGCTTGGAGGATCTGGGAAGGCTTTTGGAGGGAGTGAAATCTACCTTGGCTAAGAACTGACCAAGAGAAGAAGAGAAGGAAGAATCAGTCCTTGTGGAAAGAGTGATGTGCTCAAAAGTCTAGAAGTGAAAATGAACAAGGCTGGAATTCAGAGCGTAAAGGGGCCAGGGACAAGAGATGAACCTAGAGAGGTATGCAGGGGCCAGACTCAGCAGGGCCTTGAACACTCTGGGAAGGAGGTGATGATGGCCTAAATCTAAGCCGTGGCCTCGAGGATGCAGTGCCCAGCCTCACTCCACCTAGCCTCAATGGGATCATACTGCTTCACACTCCCCAGGCATGCCGTGCACTCCCGGGCTGTCGGGCCTTTGCACAAGCTGTCCTTTCTCTCTTGAGTGCCTCCTCTGTCCCTTACGTGGACTTATGTAAGGCACCTCTCAAAGGTCTCTTCCTGTACAAACCCTCCCCAACCCCAAGACTGAATCAATCAATCAGTCCCTACGCCATGCACTTACTTCTTGTAATAGAGACTTTGTGGAGAGGAGGGTGTCTGCCCAAATTAATATCTGACTTCTTGCAGAATCACCCCTCTCGGTGGCAGCCGAGCAGCCGTGTCCAGGCAATGTGACCATGTGCCTTGGGCATCGCTGACCAAGTCAGGAGAGGACGCTGGAACCAGGTCTCGCCTCTCTCACTCAGAAACCAAGGCTGAGACATGCTAGTAGGTCCTGCCATGTGCTTTATCTGGGGGGACATTTAAACTTGGGATCTATGGGCTAGGCGACCTCTCCATTGTATGGAGAAAGCTGAGCAAGAAAACCAGTGGCTTCCGTGGTTCTTGACAACTTTCCAGTACCTTGTTCTAGTCACTCACGATCCCTGACCAGATGTCATGGTGCTAGGGATGTGAAGACCCCTGTCTCCTTATGACTCATCCCAACTCTTGGTGTGAGCTAGTTGGAATGGGTTTCAGATACTGCCATCCTGAAAAAGGTACTCTTTTTAGGGCTCTATTGCCTCTATACAGAAATTACTCACTTCTGTCCTAAAATCAAAGTGGATACATATGTGACATGGGGGCTGTCACTTTCAGAGCCAATTCCAGATGAACACATGACCATAGAGTCACAGCACTCTTTATCTGGGCCTCACAAGCCACCACCCCAGTGTTCCAGGTGGCCCTGAAAAAATTAACTGGAACTGACACACAAGAGAAAAGTTATTGGCCATCAATGTTCTAGATTGGAGTCTACTTGAAGGAAGGTATTATGTCCTTTTCATGGTTGTAATCACAACATCCAGCTTTGTGCTGGACACAAGGGCAGTACGGAAGAATGCTTGTTGGAGGATAAATTATGACTATTATGGTTTAGACCTGTTGCTCATTCTTGACTCTTCATTCACCCAAGATATCTTTAGCTCAACAGAAGTACAGAAAGAACTCATTCTTTCCCATTTTAGAAACAAGGTCAGTAATTCAATTAGTAGTGAAGGAGCTGACATCTCGGTCTCAGGTACACACTTACAAGCCACCTCTGCCTATCTATAACTTGTTCTTCTTTCTTCTCCCTGAGGATATGGACACATTTTAAAGTTACATCAATTTGGAGCAACGGTTCCTAAAATTCTTAGAGAATCAGAACATTCTCTTCTTTCCAAGTTAATTATATACATTCATAAAGTTTGGCCTACTAACTTATTTGCTGATTATTTTGCCAGTGTATCCATAATGTATCACAAATTTATTTATGCATTCTGAAAAAAAAGTGATCTAAATACCATAGGATAATCTGTAAACTTCAGGAACTGTAAATCCTGAAAACTTCAGGAAGTGTAAACTACAGGAAACCTATAAATTTCAGGAACTCTGTCACAGCAAAGCCATGATTATTCCTTTCCCCACTTAATGTCTCTATCATATACAGACCTTCCCACAGGACATGATCCCCTCCTTGACCCACTGGAGCAAAAAGTCTTTCTGACTGCCTTGATAGGCTACAATTAGTAAACAAACAAAAAGGGCATCTTAAAAATCAGTAACATACCAACTCCATTAACTGTTTGAGCTGACCTATCTCTTCAGGCAGCGATCCAAGTTTGTTGTTACTTGCAATTAAGACTTTGAGAGGCAGACCACACAGGCAGGCCGGCAGGGCGGACAGCTGATTCCGACTGCGAAGAAATAAAAGAACTCTGGTAAACAGGCAGGCTACTTCATACTGTTTGTGAACATGTTTTTTCAACAAACAAGGAGAAAGGAGTGACCGAAGAAAACATTTTGCAAATATAAAAAGTCTGATAAACTTTTATAAAAATGCAAATCCCAAGTGTATAAGAAAATAAAAAATAGTTTTTAAAAATGAGGGGCATAGGCAGTTGTGAGGGAAACAACTTTTTCCACAACAAGGGACCCTATCAAGCCCCCTGAAGATGCTGAGCTGTTGGCCAGCTCGAGAGCATATGGGCAACACAGGCTGTACCACCAATAGCAACGGGAAGCTGGTGCCAACTGTTCCCTTTCTGACAGTGTGAACGGGAGATGCAGCGAGGACGAAAGCAACCAGCCCAGCGCAAGGAAGCATCATCGCATCCATCTTAGTAGTGACGAGGAAGATCATTTTGCTGTAACTCACAAAACCGCCGGGCCCATTTCCAACATTTTGTTAAAGCAAGAGCTCTGTGGTTAAATTCTGCTTGGGTTATCTGTGAGAGAGCTAATTAAAAAAGAAAAAGGAAAAGTCGGCCTTCTGGCAAAAGTGAAGTTGGAGCCAAGAGGGGTTCAGTTTCACAGAGGAGCATGAAAAGTGTGAGCCCAGGCCTCACCTCTGCTCTTCACCAAAAGGTCTCTACTCTACTTAATGGTCCGCATTGAGAAGTCTTTAAATTTCCCATCATCAACGCTAGTTGACTGAGAGACAGGAAAATATAGGATAAATGAAATCTACGAATCACATCAAGGATATGTCGACCATTTATTTACCTTCCCCTCCACAAGGAGCCCTTTTCCTGCTATCAAGTAAGGAGACAGATGGTTTTCAGTTTCCCTTTCTTTCTCAGCCATTCTGCTGAGGGAGCCAACCACCAGGCAGTGAAATATCTACAAATCTGTATTTGGAACTTCTGCGTGTATTCGCACACACGTGTGAGACTTCGGAAGCTGTGGTACCATGTGTGTATTTGTGGGTGTGCATATGTCTTTGTGTGTGAGAGATGGGAACAGACAGCTAGACTGGAAACACACCAAAATGTTATCAGTAGCCATTTTTGGGGAGTAGGTACAGTGAGTGGATTTTATTTTCTTTATTATACTTTGCTGTATTTTCCAAAATTCCTACCAAGTGCTTTTATAATTTGGGAAGAAATATCATTATAAAAAGAAACTTCATTGGATACTGGCTACATGGGTGCTTCTAGGTGTGGAAATTCATGAAGATGTACACTTATAATCTGTGCACTTTTCCACACATATATTATAGTTCAGCAGAACCTTTTACTCCCTCACCCTACCATGTGAGGGGGTGGGTATCTGATTAGGAAAGGGTGTCTCTAACGGACGGGCTCAGAAAAAGCACGTGCTGTGCTGTCAAAATAGCCTTTCCAACCTGGGTCCCCCCTGTGACCACTGTGACCAGGGGCCTGATGCCAGGTAACCATACTCTAGCAAGAAAATGTAGAGCCATGTCTTCTCTCCCCTGCCCAGATGTGAAAAGAAAGCTCTTTGCAAAAAGGCACAGAAGGAAGAGAGCTTTCTCTCAGGGGGTCCAGCAGAGGGGGAAGGAGAGTGAGAGCCCTGAGGGTGGAGGTTGTATCCTGGTGCTGGAAGGACCAGCTGGCTCTTAGCTTCCCCTTGGTTAGGATAACAGGCTAGAATAGGGGCAATGGGCTCGCCCTGACACTCTCTCCTGATGTCTGGGGGCAGTGGAAGGGGAAGCCAGGGCTACCAGGCTGTCTTTCTGTGCTCTCACACCCCTCGCGCTGCCCCCTCTCAGCTGCAAGAGCCCAGGAGGGCTCCTCGGTCTTGAGGAGGGGGCCTTCCCAGTGCCCTGCCGGGACAGCTTTCTTCAAGCTCCAGAAAAGTTTCCTGAGATACTCCCTCTGCAAAGGAGAACCCAGTTTATTAAAAGGTGGCAAGTAAATAATTTGGCATTTGTGGTTTAAAATATTTCTTAATATACAATTTCACATAGTGAGGACTGCTAAATTAAAACGTTAATACGGTAATCCTCTTACTCTGGAGCCATATTTGAACTTCCTTTGGAAGAGAGGATAACGGGAACAAAGATAAGCATTTTTAGAAATTTCTACGCTATTTTCCACAGAATCAACAATTACAGTTGGAGATCTTTCCTGTGTTTCTCTGCTTGGAAGCTCAGATTTAAAGTATTCCCAGTCTCACTACCTCGATGCAGGCATCTAATCAGATTAGCAGGTATTGCATTGGATGAGCATCTATATACCATTTAAGCAATGCAGTGAAGCTTTTGCTTCCTTCAGACACGTGAGCATTTGAAATTACATGGGATTATTCCCACTGCAGTTCTTCCAGGATGGGTAACTAATTTAAAATAAAATTTAGGCTTGTAAAGCATTTGCGGTTTCTTTGACGGGGATGAATGCTTTTTATGATTAAAGCAGCTCATGGAATAGCCTATTTATTTATGCCCTACACATTCCTCTATCTATACTGTAGTTAATCACCTGTAGACAAATCGAGATGCCAGGACTAGTCATAATACAGCATGCCACAGGCCTGGGGCACATTTCTTCTATTTCATCCATCCGTTCCCTCAGCCTGTACTTTGTATATTTTATCACAGGATGTTCCTGTATTACTGGTAATTTCCCCCACAGAAAAAGGAAATACACACGCACGCAAAAACCCATTAGCTCTCCAGCAAATATTTATAAAGACGAGGAGAAACTGCACGCCCTTTAATCCTCTCCCCACTAAAGACCACAACAGCAGCCTAAGCTTTTTGAAACTACTCATCTGGCAGCAACTTTTCTCAAGCAAGTAAGTGCCTCAGGCCACAATCCACCACTCTGGCCCCCACTTGTCTCCTGCAGCCCTCTGCACTATGAACAGGCCCTTGAAGGAAACAATGGTTAAAAATAAGGCCGTACAGCATCTGATCAGGTAATGGCCAACATTTATTTTCAAATCCAGCCTGGGAGTCACATCTGAAAGCAATATATTTAAAAAAAAAAAGATTTTTTAAAACTCACTCATTACAAAAGAGTAAATTAACGGGGGGAAAAGGGCCACTTATTCAGAAGTAGAAATTACAGGTTCGGTCATGGTGGCCTGAGCCTTCCTGCCAGCACAGAGCAGGGCCTCCCCAGTGTTTCTTGTCACTCTCCCTGCTCAGGCTGGGTGGAGGATGGCGCGAGGAGGAATGAGGCGGGGCCGGAAGGCAGCGGGCTCTTACCAGCCTGTGATTACTGCTAACGCTTTGTCTTCCTTCCTTCTCGGCTGAATGACTTCCTACTAGAGTGACTGGTCTGTTTCCTCATTTCAGGGTGAAACAAGGCAGCTCATCATAACCTCAACAGTTCTGATAGCCTAAGTTTGCAGGTTAAATTCCTCTTCAAGTAGCGCTACCCTCGCTTAACAAAAGTCCTAAATTAAGGAATTCACAAACCAAGTCACTTCTGCATGGTTTCACTTTTATTTTTTTTTTTTTAAATAAATTATTTTATTTATTTATTTTTGGCTGCGTTGGGTCTTGGTTGCTGCACGGGGGCTTTCTCTAATTGCGGCGAGCGGGGGCTACTCTTCGTTGAGGTGCGCGGGCTTCTCACTGCGGTGGCTTCTCTTGTTGCGGAGCATGGGCTCTAGGCGTGTGGGCTTCAGTAGTTGTGGCTCACGGGCTCCAGTGCACAGGCTCAGTAGCTGTGGCACACAAGCTTCGTTGCTCCGCGGCACGTGGGATCTTCCCGGACCAGGGCTCAAACCCATGTCCCCTGCGTTGGCAGGCAGATTCTTAACCACTGCGCCACCAGGGAAGCCCCGGTTTCACTTTTAGAGAGTGTTATTTTAATGTATTTTGACTATGGCCTTCCTTAATTATTAATATCCATGCTTTCAGATTTAATTTTGGTATTTAACGCTATTTATTACTGGTTTACCCGAAAGTTATTTTCCTTAATGTATGTGATGATAAAAACATGCTATAGTCTTACATGTGATTTTATTATCAGACAGCATATGTGTTTCTTATTCTACTGGAATAGATCCTTTTTGTAAGTGAATGGGTTCACTTAATAATGAAACATGGAACTCACTTAAAATAATTTATAGAAAGATTTCTGTAACAGACTCACCTACTCAGTTGGTACAGAGATCACCAACTGTGGAATTAGAAAACCTGGGTTCAAGTCTCATCTCTGCCATAATCGACCATAGAACTTTAGGTAAGTCACCTACCTCTCTGACTCTGTCAGCCATAAAACATAGATAATAAGACCCACCTAACATGATACATGAGGTTATGGATGTAAAAGTGCTTGGCCCAACACTAAATCCATATGTTAAGGTTAAACCGTTCCCAACACCACTGACGTAGCAAAGCAATGGGAGGTGACCAAAAAGAGCTTAATTAGGTTTTAGTTATTGATTTTATTTCCTAACTGCTAACATTTCAACCACTCTTAAACTAAGGTTGCATGTTCAATTTGTCAAAAACATAAGCCAATTAAAGATGACGATTCGGAGGCATGTTGGGGAAAACCAGGCTGGTTTCAGGCCAAAACAAACCAAGTAACTCTTTCCAATCTGGAGAACCAGAACTAGAACAAAAAAAAAAAAAAAAAAAAAAAATCACACCAATGACCTTTTCTCTCCCATCTTCTCTAATTGCAAGATCCTACCATTACTCTGGGAAAACATGAATACCCAGGGGTCATCATCTCTATTTACTAGTTTTCAAAAACGAACAGAAATAATAATGTGAAATCACAAACCTATTAAGAAAATGTCACAGTGTGCCTCTAAAGGGCACAGAGGAAGCAGGGCAGGGTTCATGGTATCGGCACCTCAGGCTCACCCTGTATAGGTCTCAGGCAAGGAAGGGAATAAACAAGCACAGGGGAGTTATTGTATATTGCTTGTTTGAATCACACTGTCTGTGCTTTTGGCACATGAACCACAGTGAAGAGCGGTTATTTTACTTGAGCCAAATAAGTTTCCTCTTGCACAGGGTACCTCACCTAATTTTGCTGTATGTTCTTTTTGCATACGCTGTTCGCCTTTAATTAAAGGCAGAGTGATTTTTCTCTGGTGTGTGTTTGCCACTTGACTGTTCCTTGTCTTCATGTCCACACACAACGGTGAACAATATCCATAGAGAACTATTTCCTTTTTCCTGCTTGCTTCATTCTGAAAACCCACCATGGCAAAATTTCTCGCCCTCATTTCCTCAAATGACTAAATACTTCCCCTGCATGGCCAGCCCTCCCCCTTCATTCCCACCATCCTCATGTACCTGAGACAAGGACCAACAACAACCAGAGCCTGGCTTTAAGCTGCCTGGAGATATCTTGGCCAACATTAGTTTTGTAAATATAAATTCTATAAATATAGCTTTACTAATGTGTTACATGACATTTTTTAGATAGAAATTCTATTGACCTTATGTATACGCATAAAATCCGGGAGTCCACATCTACATCTAACTTTGAAAGCAGTTCTGCTCCCTACAACTTGAGAATGACAATCATTTGAAAACTTAAATGTTGCAAAACTAGAAACACAGAGTCATCATTTCAAGTGAATCTTGAACGAGTTTTGAACACTATACCAATCCATTTCACACTACACAATAGGGCCATTCTTTGAGAAAGTAAAAGGCAACTTTAGAAAACTAAAAGAAAAGGAAGAAGCGAGCATCTAAAGCAGCTCAGAGTTCAGGCAAATTGCTGCACCAGCCATTTTGCTGTGCATACCTGCACCATATTTGGCTTCTGCAGCTGAACTGGTTTCCCACAACAACAGTCTATCAGTCTCCTCTTGAGTATAAATAAACCTTTGCTTAACATATTCTGGCTTTTTACACCCCTAACAGTCAGCAACCACCACTACCGATGTCTGTAATTAGATTTCAAAGTGCAGTTATTGATAACTTGTCCCTTTCTCAGCTATTTCCTCTCCTTTTTTCTAAGATCTCTTCAATTCTATAAGGACAAGTCTCTAAAAACTATTCCTTAAAGTTTCCTCTATAATATTTATCATTTCCTTCCTTCATTGTAAAATGGAGTTAAGTGTTCAAAATCAAGGAAGCTTTAGATTTCAAAGAGAACTCAACACCTGATACTAGCAAGAATAATAATTGGCCAAACACCTCCAGAGGCAACAATGTAGATTTGAGGTTTTAAGTATTGAGACTGTAGAGGCCTGAGCCTTATGCAAAACATTGTTGCTGCCAAGTGGGAAAAGTACCACTAAATGGCTGGAAAAGATGTACTGGCACTGAAGAGAATCCTCCCACTTTTAGGAGCCATGTCCCAGGCAGAATGGACACCACCTTTCCGTCCCCAGGAAGGTACGCCTACCTTACCTGCCTTCTCCTCCATGCCACTCCACACCAAAGCCAGGGAAATAGATATTTTTTACTTTAACATTTTTCCCAGCCAAAAAAGAAAGGGCTATGGATACTGACTGAAATGAGAACAGGCTGCTCAGATCAACTTTTACCCAGGAGGACTGAGTTAACAAAAATCATTCATAATAAAATTTAAGGTGCCTGAGCATTTTTGTTTATCATTTGAAGACGTGTGTCTCTCCATCCATTTCCAGGAATTTCTGAATGCGTAATGCCGGTAGACATGCATGAATATATTACTCTATATACGTCCTCTTCTTCCCACATATCCTTCCAAGTAAGTGAGTGTTCAGAAAGCTTCTCTCATGTAACTTGACAGCCAATAATAATTCAGTTCCACTTAACTGCTCTAAAACGTAAACAAATCAGCAGCATATCCTCTTTACTAAAAATGCTATAAAATCCATTTACTTTACTCAAATACTAGACCTCTTGCTATTATTTTCCTTAACCCATTTTGGAATCCATAAGATAATAGTATGCCACAAACTTCATTCAACAAACATTTCTTGGGTGGTTATTATGCATAAGGCACTGCGCTAGGCACTTAGACAACTATTATTTTATTTATATTCACAATAATCCTGTAACATTAAACCCCCTACTTTTCAGACACAAAAACTTATGTTATTCAGTGAATTTAAACCACTTGCTCCAAGCTGCCTAGCTAATGCTAAGATATGAAACCATGTGGGCTGGGCTTTAGATCAAAGTCTGTGGTCTTCCCTCAATAAAATACAGCCTCTTCTCATTTTACTTTGGAATAAAAAGTACAGGTAAACCAGGAAAACAGTAGGAGGAGAGCTCCAAATTCCAAACGGAGGCAACTGAGACACTAGACTGACAATTCAATGACTGATGTATATGAAAAGGGATGGAGGAAAGGGTCGAAGATCATCTCTGAGATTCCAAGCTGGAGGATAGGGTGCTGGAGAAAAGCGGTAGGAGCATGGCTGGGAACGAGGTTCCAAATATGCTAATTTGGGAAAGAAAAAAGGGGCTTAGTTTAGCCCATGTTGAACTTTGAGGTGTTCCATCTAAGAGGAATTGAATTTTAGTCCATTGGGAAAATAAGGACTAGTGTTAAAATGAGTCAAAGTGACAGAGAATGTATTGGATACACACACATAAGGCATGAGGTCTGAGAGAGAAAATTTAAGGACCAAAGATGGGGCTTTGGGGAATACTAGCATTAAGGTGCAGGAAGAGAAAGAAGATCCAGACACAGGAATAGAGAAGAGACAGAAAGAAGTCGAAAAGTGAGCAGGAAAGCATGTGACCAAATCAAGGGAGGAAGATGCTACGGTGTCAAGTGCTGAAAGGAAGCTAATTATTTCCTACACTTACTGAGTGCCACTCTGCCCAAGAACCTGTTCTAAGCCCCGAGAAAATGTGAAATGTACATGAATCCTAAAGCTTATTAACTCCTACCAAGATACGCAACATCCCTCTGAGCCGGTAGACCCTACCTCCTACTTGAATGTGGATCTTATATTTTAAAAGCGCTGGAGCAGCAAATATTTCCTACTGGGTTTCTCAAATTTAAGATAAAAAATGAGTGACTCTTAAGGAATAAAGAAAGTGAGACTTCCTTTATGGGTCTTATCCTGTAAGGTGGAATGAAGGATTCCAGGCTCGTCCTAAACAACTCTTTAAACAAGTGTCTGCAGATTTGGACACCACTGTCAGATGCTCAAAGGTTGCCTCTGCCGAAGTCCCCAGGTGTTCTCTCCTGGTACTGAGGTCACAGTGGTCTCTTGCAGGGACAAATGCACCAGAGGGGCCACCACTCATATCAGTTTACTTAAATTCCCTGAAGATCATCCATTTAAATGGCCAAACAAAAGTGAAAGCAATGGACTGCCTTCAAAGCACTCTCACTATATCCTCAGTCCTCCCTGCCCACCTACATGCAAACAGCCTTCCACAGTCTTTAGAACACAGGATCTGAAAGGAAGAGTTTCACAATCCCCACTGAACACCTCTTTATTTTTTTCTTCTACCTATAGTCCTGTTCAAATAGTTCACAGAGCTATACAGTTCTTGCACGTGGTGATATAAATTAAATTATTTGGTGTATCAGGAAAAATTGTGACAAAAACCATTACTGGGGGTCTTGTCTAGCACACCCTTCCAGATTATCTCTGCTATTCATTGTCCTTGAGTTACTGTACAACTCTGTGTTTGTAGAAATGGATTGTAACGCAAATCATTTTTGTCCACAGAAACGCAGATGAATCATGATCAGTGTAGAGGAATTATAACTGACTACTGGATACTGACCAGCTTTGCAACTTTCTGTTAATTTACTTCAGTAAGCCCACTAGTGTGTGTGTGTGTGTGTGTGTGTGTGTGTGTGTGTGTGTGTGTTGAATCCTCCTTTAAACAGGATATAACATTCTACTGGTTCCTTCATTAATTAATGGGTTAAATACAATCTTTGACAGATGTACATTTTATATTTGTATGAGAGTCATGATTTTACCTTTTTTAAAAGAATTACCCTTTAACAGGTGATTAGTTTTAGCCACAGCGACTGGTGTTTCAACAATGAAATTTCAGGGCCTACAATTTAATGTAAAGACCCAGCTGCTTTAGACTTTTGGTCAAGGTCATTCTTTTCCTCATTATATAATACAGAGCTCTCAGAAACTGAAAAAATCCCCTCACGCCCTCCAGAAAAAGTTCAATCTTATTAAGGAGCTGGGGAGAAGAAAAAACCTTAAACATGAGTACTAAGTGAGTGACTGATATATTCTTTGCACTTTTCAGTACTTATTTTTTCTCAAAATTAATTGCATATTTTAATTGATCATTAATAATAAACAAAATTCAGATTTATATATATTTAAAAGGTGCTAAATAAAGAATAAATCAGCCTGGATGGCAGCTGTGGGAACACACTCTATGCTGTAGTACTTCCTGGGCCTTTCTCTTTTCTACTCACATTTCATCATGCCTTTCAACACATCCAGTCCATAAAGATATCTTGGCCTCTGAACAGGGCATCACGAAGGCACATACTTTTTAACCTCATCCTTTTTTAGACATGAGGTCAGTTCCTAAATCTTTAGGTGATAAACATTCTTCTAAATCAGTGTTTACAAAATGGTGTTCTGAAAAGCACACTGTAGGAGATGCTAATAGGTAGACCTCACAAAAAAAGGGAGAAGAGTTCTGATCGCACAATACGTGGACTTTCCTTTAAAGCAAGCATACCTATTAACATCCAACATAACACTTTTCCATAGACTATACTTTTAGGAGATGGTGTTCTACTTACACCCTAATGTATCTAATGGCATCGCTGTGGTTAGAAATATGTAACTTCTTTTCTCCTAGGGAATTTGGCAGGCAGGTTTTCTCCAGTTCTGTTGCTCTCTATTCATGAACAGAAGGACTAATCATTCAGTAGAATGGGTCAATTTTCTCATATTATTTTCCCATCCCTTTCTGTGATGGTTTGCCAGTTGCCAAATGGGAGTTTCAGAAACACATTGCCTGATTTCATGAGGATAAGGTAGATAAGCTGGGATTAATAGATAATACAGTTCCACATGATCCAACTCTCAAAATGACCCAAATCTTCTGGTTATTTGGATCTCACCATTCAGAGAGATCATCTCATTCCATCTGTTCTGACAGTCCATCTGGTCCAGAGAGTATAAAGGTATTCCAGAAGATGACAGGAGATGAAAAAAATGCCTTACAGAATAACCTGCTCACCTCACAACCACTCCTTTTGTACCCTAAGCACCCAATCCCTTGACTCTTTCTAGATAAAGCACTACAGACTATGCATTTATTCTTGACTTTCTCGTCCATGAAAACAAAATGTTGTTTGGAACTATTACACATGCTGCAACTCCTGGCTACATTATTTTATCAAGATTTCCCCTCCCTGAGTTCTCAGAGCACAAGCATTCCTTTCAGAAGTAGGATAATATTTTTAACATATTCTGCAATTTTCTAGCCACTACAGTGTATGTTTTACTACTTTTGAAAATGAAGTGATGCATTTAGATCTGGATTGGGAAACTCAGAAAACCAATATTGTGTCTCTTTTTCTCAAAAGCAGCTCTTGTAAAAAACTTTATTTGTCCAGTTACTGTAATTGTTACTAACAAGCAACAAAGAACACTAAGAGAACAAAGGGATGCCCTGGGTTGGCCATTATACCTCCATATGCAGTCAAATCCTACTTCCTTAAAGCCCTAATTCCAGGGAAGAAGGTATGGAGGATGCTGACAAGATAGAAAAAGCAGAGTTCAACAAAGAAAGGATTGAAGATTAAGAAGTCAAATTCTCACAAACTTCAATTTAAGGTCGAAGGCAACAAGACTGGTTCTTATCAAGTTTTATAATAAAATAAACAACTCAAAGGAATTCAGGATTAAGTTGTTTTTAGGCAACCAACAAAGTATACTACTATAAGAGTAAGAGAGTGCATAAGATTTCACTAATGAGTCAAAATGTATACAGTTCCTGTGCTACACATCTCAATCACTAAGAGTCTTCTCCATTAAGGAATCCCGTGGTGCTACAATTTTTCCTGCTTTCAAAGTATTACCGTACTTTCACTCTCAATATGTTAAAGGCATATTCATGCTTGAAAAATACCCCAAATATAAAGAAATAAGAACGAATAAAGAGACTAAAAAATGTGAAAGAATGAGAGGTCTAACATATAACTAATAGGGAGTATACAAAGAAGACAGAAATGATAGAGAAATAGAGGAAGGCACAAAATTAAAAAAAAAAAAATTTTCTATAATTGATGAAAGACATGAATCTTCAGACTCAGGAAGCAAAATAAAGTGTACAGTCAGATAAATCAAAATAATATATGCCTATACATATCATAGCATAAAGTACAGGAACACCAAAGACAAAGATATGGGAAGAAATCAAATGGAAAAATATAGAAGATTTTCTACAAACTTAAAATATGTAGACAAGCAAGGATTCTTCTATAGCAAAACAGAGGCCAGAAGGCATAATGTCTTTGATATACAATAGAAAAGAACTGTCAACTTAAAACTTTATACTAATACAAATGAAAATTTTGTACAAATAATTGAATCTTCTAAGAATGAGGAAAGACATTTCAGAAAGAAGACTGTATTTATGTACCCTCACTGAATGAACTACTTAAGGATGCATATTATAAAGGAAGGAGAGTAAACCCTAAAATAAGTGAGATGCAAAAGCAACAGTAAGTTATACTTAGTGGATTTACTAGAACCCTGTACACAACACTTAGCATACATTCTTTTCAAGCTCATGTGTAATATTTATAAATTTAACTATGCATAGACTATAAAGCAAATATCAACCAATCTAAAGAATCAATATCAAACAAAATATTCTCCAAACACAATGCAATTAAATTAAAAATCAATTTTAAAAGATAACTATAAAAATATATTCTATCTCCAAAATATACAAACGACGCATGCAACTCAATATCAAAAAAAACAAACAACCCAGTCAAAAAATGGGCAGAAGACCTAAATAGACATTTATCCAAAGAAGACATACAGATGGTCAATAAACACATGAAAGATGCTCAACATCACTAATCATTAGAGAAATGCAAATCAAAACTACAATGAGGTATCACCTCACACCAGTCAGAACAGCCATCATCACAAAATCTACAAACAATAAATGCTGGAGAAGGTGTGGAGAAAAGGGAACCCTCTTGCACTGTTGGTGGGAATGTAAATTGATACGGCCACTATGGAGAACAGTATGGAGGGTTCCTTAAAAAACTAAAAGTAGAACTACCATGTGACCCAGCAATCCCACTCCTGGGCATATACCCAGAGAAAACCATAATTCAAAAAGACACATGCACCCCAGTGTTTGTTGCAGCCCTATTTACAACAGCCAGGACATGGAAACAATCTAAATGCCCATCAACAGAGGAATGGATAAAGGAGATGTAGTACATATATACAATGGAATATTACTCAGCCATAAAAAGTAATGAAATTGGGTCATTTGTAGAGACAGGGATGGAACTAGAGACTGTCATACAGAGTGAAGTGAGTCAGAAAGAGAAAAACAAATATCGTATATTAACGCATACATGCGAAATCTGAAAAAATTGGTACAGACGATCTTATTTACAGAAATAGAGACACAGCCGTAGAGAACAAACGTATGGATACCAAGGAGGAAAGGGGTGGGGTAGGATGAATTGCGAGATTGGAATTGACATATATACACTATTGATACCATGTATAAAATAGATAACTAATGAGAACCTACTGTATAGCACAGGGAACTCTACTCAGTGCTCTGTGGTGACCTAAATGGGAAGGAAATCCAAAAAAAAGGGGATATATGTATTCGTATAGCTGATTCACTTTGCTGTACAGTAGAAACTAACACAACATTGTAAAGCAACTGTACTCCAATAAAAATTTTGAAATGTATATATATCCTATAGGAAACTCATGGGTCAAAAATGAAATACTGGAAATCAGAAAAGATTTAGGAGTGATTTTTTAAAATACCGTACATCAAAACTTTTAGGCATCAGCTAAAGCACTAAGTACCGGGAAATCCATGGCCTTAAATGCTCTTATGAGAAAAGAAAAATAACTAGAAATTCCAGAAATTAGAAAAAGAATAAAACTACAAGAAAATAGACCAAAGGAAATAGGATAGATAATAGAAATTAATGAAAAGGAAAATAGCAACACTCATTAAACATAAAAGCTGATTTTTAAAAAGAAACACAATAAAAACAAACTTCAGAAAAAATGAATAAAGGAAAAAACAAAGGCACAAATGTATAGGTGTTAGAAATTTAAAAAGGGAATCGAGTATGAATATAGCAGTATGAATATTTTTAATTTCCTTATTTAAATATTTAGGTTGGCCTCCTGGAAGATTCTGTAACAACCATGTTTATGATTCTGAAACGATTCAAAGGAGCACGGAATGCATCAGAGCACAGCGTCAAGCAAGATGACAACGGTGAAAGTGCTGAGCAAATAATAAATGTCATAGAAATAAGTTCCACTAATTCCTATTATTCTTATTTATGAAATAGTGTATCCTAGGGATAAATCACTTTCCTATTTCCTACCTAAAGTAAAGGGCTGTTGGGACTTCACTGGTGGTCCAGTGCGTAAGACTCCGTGTTCCCAACGCAGGGAGCCAGGGTTCAATCCGTGGTCAGGGAACTAGATCCCACATGCATCGTGCATGCCGCAACTAAAGATCCCGCATGCCACAGTGAAGATCCCGCGTGCCGCAACGAAGGCTCGGCGCAGACAAAATAAGTAAATAAATATTTTAAAAATAAATAAATAAATAAAGGGCTGTTGAAGGGCTCAAATGTGATGGTGTAACAACGAAATCCTACTTGGCTATTAAGAAGTGATGATGATTGATGATGATGGACAACGGTGAAAGTTATTTCAAACTTCCACACCTCCTTTCACATGTTTATGCTCTGTTTTTCTTCCTTTCCCTCTTCTCATCTACATCACTTGTTATAAGACTTGGTAAACTGTAATGCTCTTGGAGTAAACATAAGTTGATGATTGATGAAGTGACAATGTTTCAAAGGACTTTGGTCTGTCTAGTGAGAAAAATAAATGTAATTTGCTTGCTCATTTGGAGCATGGAGCTTGGTGGGAGCTTGCAGAAAAAATTTTGAGAATTTCCATAAACAAAAAAATCTATACAATGAATTAGGAGTGTTCACCCTATTTTCCGAAAGCAAATCTGCAGCACAAAGATCTTAAAAACTTTATTAAGATCAGAAGCAGAACTGAAAACAAAACCAGCGCATTCTGACAGCAGTCTGGCTATCAAAGCTATAATGCCCCTTTTGTGTCTCTCTGTTCTTTTTTTCAATACAAACACTGATCTAAAGAAACGTCTGTGATCAGGTGATGTGTAGAATGGAAAAATCCCTTTTGGAAGTCTTGCCAAGCATGGGTTATACTAAAAGGAATGGAATCTGATAAGAAATACCTATTACGAACTCATTCGCATTTAATGAAGCCCTTCAACTGCCAACGCCAATAACTTTACAGGCACAGTAATTTATAAGTATACTAAAATTTTTAGGGACTGTTTACTCAAGGTTCCATCTGAAAAACAAATGCCCAGTGAGCACATTAGAAAAGGCAAGGCTTAAACCACAAGTTGCCGCTCCTGCAATGGGTGACTCTGGTGACCACTTCCAACTCCAGCATTCTATGAAAAATACCTTCAAATTTTAAGACGATACTTCCAAATTCCAACATGGTTCATTGTGTTTTGGTGTCTTCCTGCTGACTGTCAATTCACAAAGCACAACCTAGTCACCAGAAGCCAGCTCCAAAATATATACACTAAAATATTCTCCCTTCCCCTTTGAATGAGATAAGATCTTCACAAAACAAAGAGGGATGCAAGTTTGAACTGAGCAAAATTCCTCCCCTTTTCCAGTTTAAGAAGACATTGTCCGTTTTCTCCGTTTCTAGAAAGAAAAAAACCACTATCTTACAGCTGAGACTTTCTTCAGAAAGGTCAGTCACAAGGAGAAGGTATATTTCCTAGGGATAGAAATCAAAATTCTTAGGAACAATGAAACTTCATTTTTTGTTCATAACAAAAAAATATTAAATCTGTGCTTCCTAAGGCAATCCTAGCATGTAGGATGCTTCTCCCAAGCCCTGCAAATACAGAGCTATAGTCTGAGGTTTAAAGATTAATTCTCCAAATGAGCCCCCAAAGGAATGTGGGGATACAGGTTATACAGCCATCAGGAAGTTGGCTCTTTCTGCACATTGTTTAGCAGCCAAAAGGATGCCAGCCTTCAGAAAAAGAAGCCAAAAAGGATTCCTTGTAGGGCGTGATAACATTTTGCTCAAGAGACGGCCCCCTTCTCTACAGACAAGGCCTCACCATCCACTCCTAGGAGGCTGGGAGAGAAAGGGGCTTCTAATGAATCAACCAGCTTCTGGCTCTGTGCATTTCACCCCAGGAAAGTAAAACCACTCACCGAGAGTTCTGGAAGGACTACGATCAAATGCTGTAAAGAACTTGCATTTCCTCGCTGCCTCTATTCCAGAACCTCTCTGAGATGAAACTTTTAAGCTAAGCTCCCTATTCTTAGTTGCATTCACAACACCATTACACCCGCCAAAAGCCTCTCTGCTCTGGGTTCTTCTAGTTTTCTAAGGTACATTTTCTGCATGAGTCTCATCAACAACAATCTCTCCAACAATTTAAAACAGATTTTACATTTTGTGAGGCTTTCCTGTGTAACCCAGGTTCAAAGCGTTTGTTCCCATATAGGAACAAGCCTTGCTTAATCACTTTTATTGTTCTTGGCCACATTTCTTGGATTAAGACACTTTCTAACAGGAAGAGACCCAGTAGCACATACATTAAATCAACATAACCTTTTGTTGTGAACACCAAGAAGCAAAGATTAAAAGCCCAGTTCCTCAGACGCAGGCTACATAAACAGCGATAAATTAATGTTTTCCACAAACAGGACATTTCTGTCACGAGAGGAAAAACTAGAAAACACTTCAGTGTTTTTAACTGTGTTTCACAGTGAAGGTTTTCTTTCCATGTGCTAAATAAACCCGTCTCTAGTCTAAGATGGGAATTGGGATGCTGGCACCAAGCAGCCATCTGACATCTAAAGATAATGTTGCTGAGAGACCCTGTCAGCCAAGAACCTGGTGAGGCAGTGACTCACCATCACCACCACCATCACCTCCATTGTCATCATTATCACCAACACCATCAAATATTTATGACTGTTTACTCGGCTGGAACATGCAATGTATCCTGGAGGGTGTAATCAAGTTTGACTGGTTCCCATGCATTCAAAGTCCCTTCACAGGATATCTCTCTTATTTTGGAACATACAAAATCAGCAATTCCTACCTGTGATTTATTTAAAAAGAAAAAAATGTTAAAAACCCAGTGAGATCATGTTTAATTTTAAGTATAGAAACATGAAATCTGTGGAACTTGAAAAGCAGCTTCTCTGCACTACTTTTTCGAGCAACTCTTTTTCTCTGGCTAATAGAAATAAGAGAAAAAATCCTAAGCACTACAGAAAAGGAAGTGTTCGGGGTATTTATTGATAAAGGCTACTGAACTTGCCTATTCGTTAAAGCTGTTTCACACCATGCTATATCTGAGCCAGTCTACACTGTGTGATCAGAAGTAATTTACAGTATTTCTTTAATTTTCTGAAATTTATACAGACCTCCCCAACACATCTAAATTAGTGACAATTTGATTAAATGCTTGATTTGATTAGATGCTTCTGTCTAGAAAATGTCTTTTCAAAATCTGTATGATACTGTTTATATGTGGAATCTAAAAAATAAAACAAACTAGTGAATATAATAAAAAAGAAACAGACTCACAGATACAGAGAACAAACTAGAGGTTACCAGTAGGAAGAGGGAAGTGGGGGGCAATATAGGGGTAGGAAATAAAGAGGTACAAACTATTATGTATAAAATAAATAAGCTACGAGGACATATTGTACAACACAGGGAAAACAGCCAATATTTTATAACTATAAATGGAGCACAGCCTTTAAAAATTGTGAATCACTATGTCGTACACCTGTAACTTATATAATACTGTACATCAACTATACTTCAATTAAAAAATAATCACTCAATCAAATGGACTACTAAAAAACAGAATATGAGTTTTTTTCACTGCCATAATATCTCATTTGTAACTACCACAGAAAAAAAATCAGTTTGAAGGGGACTCAGCAGCTCTCCTACAAAGCAACCTACAAAGTCCTTTTGCAGCATCCTGAGTGCCTTGTTTCTTTTGCAGTTAAATGGATTGGCAGTTTCTCCTCCAAAGGCCAAGAGTCAACAGAATTCCACCATGCCTCTTCACCATACCCAAGAAGAAATACCTTTTATTTTGTTGACTTAGTTTTCATGAGGGGTAGAAAAGACATGAAAAGGCCACAGTGCTCAACCCTGGTTGTTATGAAGGGGACGTCTGTCATGATCACAAACAAGCACAACGTTCTAAATTCCTCCTGGTTACCAGCTTGGGGGGGGAGGTGGGGTGTGGGAGTGGAGGTGGGAGTTTGAAGACAGCAAAAACTCACATAGACAACACGACTATCATGTGATGTTATTACTCAGCATATCTCAGAAGACTTACAATTTAATTAGATGGCACTGGTATTTTCTAGATATTATTATACATTTGGAGATAAACAGATAAGTCACCTACCATTTCACAAGCTACAAATAAATCTTTTATGCAAACATAACATTCCACCTTAAATTATTCCCAAACTGAGAAATAACTCAATTCCAAGGGTCCAATTCCTAGAGGACGTGTTTCAACTAAACCCAATAATCAAACAGGAATTAAAGGCCTTATAATTGAATAAACAAGATGACCATCTCCTGGTCACTTTTCAGATTGCCCTATGTTACTATTTTATATTACACGTTTACATTCATGAAGTAAATTTGATAGAAGGCATCAAAAATAATTATATATGTATAGGGACTTTCACTGGTGGCGCAGTGGATAGGACTCCACGCTACCAATGCAGGGGGCCTGGGTTTGATCCCTGGTCAGGGAACTAGATCCCACATGCATGCTGCAACTAAGAGTTCACATGACACGACTAAGGAGCCCATGTGCCACAACTAATGAGCCCATGTGCTGCAACTAAGGAGCCAGTGAGCTGCAACTAAGACCTGGCGCAACCAAATAAACAAGTAAATATTTTTTTAAAAACCTAGTGAATTTATTAAAATATAATAATAATAGTTATATACATATATACAGTACCTGGCTTTCAAAGAGATTAGAGGACTTACATACGTTTTTCATATACCCTGATACAGTATCTCTGAAAAGTAAGAGACATGCTTTTTCTTAATCTTCTCCATTTAGTTATCAATTCCTTTAAAGAGTTCAACACTAGAGAATATGTCTTAACACATGGTAATATTAAAGTAGGAGATGTCGGGGCTTCCCTGGTGGCGCAGTGGTTGAGAGTCCGCCTGCCGATGCAGGGGATACGGGTTCGTGCCCTGGTCTGGGAGGATCCCACATGCCGCGGAGCGGCTGGGCCCGTGGGCCATGGCCGCTGAGCCTGCGCGTCCGGAGCCTGTGCTCCGCAACGGGAGAGGCCACAGCAGTGAGAGGCCCGCGTACCGCAAAAAAAAAAAAAAAAAAAAAAACGTTGGTTGCTTAATGATCCCTTTATTTCTTTCCTTTCCTTTCCTTAGAAATTCATCACAAAACTTTGTTTACAATACTCCATACACTTCCTCTTCAACCATTGTCAGTTTCAACAAATTCTCTCTGTTCTTGAATTAAAGACTCCTGAGATTCATATTCCAATATAGTCTTTCTACCATCTGAAGACGGCAACGTTATTCTACCCTCAACTAGGCTCAACGTAAAAAATCACCCTATCAAAACAAATTTTATTAATGCTTTTAAAGCAAAATACAAAGTTAAGATTAGATTCTCTAGTATTTGTAGAATTTTATAGTTTACATCATGCCAGAAGAAATATGTCATCTATAGCCAAAAGTTTCTCAGTGTATATATATTTAAAACAACAATGCAAAGTTAAATCTATTTACTTGCTGCATGCAGGGCTGCTGGAGGTGAAAGCGTCAGGAGTAGGTAAGTGAAGTAAACAGACCAACTACATAGCTCTTGGGTTATTTCCCCTATATGGGTTGGGATTAGAAGGCAGATGTTTTAGGGAGATAATGAGCCAATGTCTGTAGACACCACTCTACTGGTTCCATCAGGCAACAAGGTAATCAACATTCTGTTGCAGAAGAAACAGCATGAATGGCTCTTACACAAGAAAACTCAAATGAACTAGAAACCTGGAAAAATGAAAGTTACATATGTTGAGCCTCTAGATTATCCTAATAGTAACCTACATCTTATTTACCAAAAATAAGTAAGAGCCACTTAAAAACATGACCAAGATTTATTTTTCACTCCCAAGGAAAAAGATACGCAGTCCTAATGAAATGCGACGGAAACCCATTTTTGGCTGCAAAGAAAGCTGCAGAAGACTCCTAACTCAGTGGTCAACCAAAACAAACAAACAACAAAAACCCTAAAAAAAATAAATGACATTATTATCTATCATAAATTAATGCTATACCTGGTTTACTGGGAATCCTGACGTTTAAAGTTTGGCGTATTATTACACAGCACAAGCCCTGCTAGTTAGGTGCTACTCTTTGCACATTAAGATAACGCAACTGAGGCTTCCCTGGTGGCGCAGTGGTTGAGAATCTAACTGCTAATGCAGGGGACACGGGTTCGAGCCCCAGTCTGGGAAGATCCCACATGCTGCGGAGCAACTAGGCCCGTGAGCCACAACTACTGAGCCTGCGTGTCTGGAGCCTGTGCTCCGCAACAAGAGAGGCCACGAGAGTCAGAGGCCCGTGCACCGCGATGAAGAGTGGCCCCCGCTTGCCACAACTAGAGAAAGCCCTCGCACAGAAACGAAGACCCAGCACAGCAAAAATAAATAAATAAATTACTAAAAACTCCTACCCCTACCATCTTCTTTAAAAAAATAAAATAAAAAGGTAATGCAACTGACAAGAGTGAAGGCTGCACAAAGGCTTGAACTTTGCAACTTTGTTTTAATAGTAGAGACAGATTTGATAAAACAGCTCCCCTTCTCTCCTGACATCCCAGATGTGAGTCAAGAATTTAGGAAACAAGGAGTCAAAATCTGGCCAGAGAAGTTGACAGTCACAGCAGCAAAGTCTAAAAGTTAGACCTTAAAATAGTTTTCTTAACTTCAGGGCTACTTAGTGCATTAATAGGTACACTGTGTTGTGCTTAATCAGAGTCAATACAGAACACTGACCCATCCTCAGCAAACACTGACCTAATTTAATGGGCTAAAGACAGCAAACTCTGTATCTTGCTGGAGTTGCTCAGTGCTTCTCCTTAACTTTCTCCGGTGGCCTAAAGTGAACAGGCTCAGTCAGCGCTGTGTAACAAATCGAATGGCACCAATAACCCCCCAAACCTGCAAGGCCCTAATTTGTCCCAACCCCCAAACATTTTCCACTTCCTTCATCCTTCCTCCTCCAAAATCTACATCAATACCCGAAGAAAATATACCAACAGGTTTCCAAGTACCAAACAGTCAAAACGTATAAATGATGCTGTATAAATTATTTTAAGAAACCAAAACATCTTGCCCTATTGACGTTCAGAGAAGTCTAGTGCCAAAAACGAAATTAACGGCACCACAAATGTATTAGAAAAGATATTTCTTCAATAATCTTCACGTGATTTACTTCAAAGGGTGATCAGAAAAGATCAAAGAGAAAAAAAGAAAAAAAAACTGATGGACATGCAAGCAGTTATTTTTTTTCATCGAATTTGATTATAACCCTTATAGTCAACCTACCTTAAATTTAAGTAAGTCAGCGTCTGCAGATTAACGATAGCCTCCGGAATGACTCTGATACAATTATGATACAGATTAAGAATTTCCAGTGATACAAAATGGCACAATTCCATTGGAACTTCAACCAGTCTGTTTTTAGATAAATCTATAAGAAAAGGAAAAAATATCTTGTTAATAACTCTTCAACATAATCTAATACAATCTCATCAACTATCAATACTTTTTCCTTAACACATTTTAAAATAAACATTATCATCTACATGTAGATCAACACTATCATTTTTTGCACCATTGTTACTATGGCGTTGTGATTCCCGTTTCCTAGCGTTGTATAGCCCAATTCATACAGAAAAGCAAAAATACTGCTGAAACAGTTTTAGCTCTTTTTTTTTTAATAAATTTATTTATTTTTTGCTGCGCGTGGGTTTTCTCTAGTTGTGGCAAGCGGGGGCTACTCCTCGTTGTAGTGCACAGGCTTCTCATTGTGGTGGCTTCTCTTGTTGCAGAGCACAGGCTCTAGGCATGTGGGCTTCAGTAGTTGTGGCACGTGGGCTCAGTAGTTGTGGCTCGCCGGCTCTAGAGCTCAGGCTCGGTAGTTGTAGTGCACGGGTTTAGCTGCTCCGCGGCATGTGGGATCTTCCCGGACCAGGGCTCGAACCTGTGTTCCCTGCATTGGCAGGCGGATTCTTTACCACTCCGCCACCAGGGAAGTCCTAGCTCTTTATATTAATTTGTAAATTCAGGCCAGGTATAAGGGCAACCGAATCAACATTTACTTTTCGCTCCATCTGAAAATTATTTTTCCCCGGACAAATGTGTAAAACTGAATCCTTTAATATATCTGAATACACATAGTTACCTTAATATTTCATTTATTTAATTCAATTTTGCATTCATAACATATTATCTCTCAGAACATGTCTTTTATACCTTTCCCAAACAAACACATAGTAGATACTAAAGTATTTCATTCACTAGAATTACTGAGCACGTACAATGTACAAGAAAGAGATAAATCAGTTGTGTCTATGAAAGATGGATACTATGCAGCATGACCTTCAGTAAAACTGGCTCCCTTGCCAAGTGTACCAAAGACAGTAATAACGGTCTACAGAGTAATGTAAACATACAGTACAGTTTACAGTATCACCATCTCAACAATAAAAATATGGAATCGTCCTTAACATCCAAATCTGGGAATGGTAAACATGATTGTGAAATGCCATGAAATGCTGAATATAAAAAAGAGCCACCAACTCTTGAAAACAGTAACTCAACAACAACAGAGCACCTCACCCTTATTTAGCAGGGGCTTAATCAGTATGAATTGAAGATGTTCAGAAAATAATATTTCAGATACACTTAAGGAATCACACTATGTGGGTGAGGGACTTAAATAGGTCAATATTATAATGAAATATAAGTCAAAAGGCTACCTCGCTGACTGACCTTCCAATAGATAAACACATAAATCAACAAAAACAGGTCTAGAATGCTTCAGAGGGGGAGTTCCAGGAAAGTTTTGAGGGATAATTCTGATTAATATTTAAACCATTTCAAACCATATGAAAGGAAGGGAAGTTTCCAAATTCTTATTTAAACAGCGAGGTATAATATTGATACCATCACCCAACAAAGAAAGTACACAAAAGGGAAACTACATATGAATCTCCTTTCCAAATACTGATGTGAATCCTAAATTAAAAATGAGCAAACAGAATTAAGCACTTACATAAGAAGATTAACATACTATGATTAAGTGGGACTTATTCTAGGAATATAAGGATTTTAAAAAATTATTTCAACAATTCATCATATAAAAAGAGTGAAAGATGAAATAGTATATGATCATCTCTCCACTTTCATCCTTGTTTTCCCTTCCCCTTCTTCTATGATTCACACTGCAGTAAACTTCATTTAAGGTCTCTGAGAATTTCAACAGGAAAATCACATGCAAAACTATCAGTTGTCCAGGGTCTGGCCAACAGTATCGCCCTAATCCTTTAATTGAGCTATTTTGTATTTTTCCAGGAATTCTTTTTTTGAGAGTATTATATTATCCACTATAAATAAAGTTATAAGGTGTTAATGGTGGGCACCTGTCACGTCCGAACGTACAATGCTAGCCAAATGAACAGACCTCCGTGTCCACTGAGTCAGTGAGAATTTACCTATGCAACGCACCCCTATCATCCTGGGTTTGTGTACCGGTTTCTAAATTAAAAGGGAAGAAATCACAAAACCTACATGTAGCTTAGATTCTTTCAATGCCTGTATATCAATAGAAACAGTTGCCTAGATTAAATTAAAACAAAGCTGAAAAGCAGAAACAAAAGTTTTCCTTTCCTGTTTGTTTAGCATCACTACCCAGATTATTGACATTTTCATCAACATTTACTAAGTACATGATTTCTGCAGAAATGAAAGACACAGAGGGCTACTTGTAAAAAGTTTATCATTTGAAAGATGAAAGGCACAAACCCTGAATTGAACCATAAGGTAAAAGGTTCTAATTGTGCTTAAAAAAAAAGTACAAGTAAAGAGCTAAAATCCAGACGGGTAAATGTTATCATCCCTTGAGCACTTCCATCAAGCCAGGCATCATGCCTGGAGCTTTGCATCTAGTACCTCATTTAAACCAACGCAAGGAGCAGTGTCACCACCAACCTAAAGATGAGGAAACTGGCTCAGAAAGCTTATGTGACTTGTCCAAAGCCACAGAAATAAGTAATCATACTCACACCTAAGTATGTCTAACTGCAAGGCCTGACTGAGTTCCCCACGTGAGACCACGTGAGGTCATGATGCGTCCCACAGCTAGATAATTAGGAAGATACAGTGATTAAATCTTCACTGCATTTTTATTTGCCCAAAATGCAATAAAAACAGAGTCAACATGTTCTGTGTAAAGACTCAGAGGATAAGAAAGTTATAAACATTAAGTTCAAAAGAGAAAGTAATGAAAACAATATGTCACCTGATGGGCTAAATTCTGGAAGTGGCTATAGGAAACTTGGTAAGTAGAAACTCTGGCTTCAACTGCCAATTATCCTAATCTTACATAAGCACTCTGTTTCACTGAAGAGTTTAGAATGAGTTTTCAAATACGTGACTTACTTTTCCTGCTTGGGTCTGAATATCATTTAATTCTCAACTAACTTTCTTATTGGAAGAGAAAAAGAGGGTGCGAAAAAACGAGCAGGTCTGCTTTCCTATAATTTACTTAGGCTCATGCAGAAATCATCTTGGATCCTTGGGCATCCACTAACCCGCAATGGGAAAGATGCCCAGAAAGGCTGGGGAAGTCAGTCTGGATTAAGACGTTTTGACTTTGATAATCCAGAGTGGATAATCCAATTATAAACAATGGAACAAATGACATACTAGCTTGTTCAAAATTCTTCCTATCAGCTGAAAGCAGAGAACTAAAATGGGGTCTGGTCCCTCTTTTAAAACACACACACGTACGTACATACACACACACACACACACACACACACACACAGGAGGAGGAAGAGATCCAGGACTTAGTTGTAATTAAAGACGTGAGCAGACGGTCAGTTCATGGTGCCCACACAGATGTGAGTGTCCCTAACTGGGACTTTGAAAGGGCAGATCCATGCCAGAGACAGAGAGAGCTCAAGTAGCAAGCAGAAGCCTGGCTGTCCCAGTCATGACTACAGACAGACCAAGATGGGAGCAATGAAGGTTCTCCAACCCAGGAAAGACAGAAAGAATAAGAGCTCAAAGATAACAGGCAAGTGTTAAGGAGGCAATCTGTATCTTTATTTTGAAATACAACCCAAACCAGCCTGGACAAACGGGTCAGGAGCTGTGAGAAGCCCAGTAATTTCCGAGTGATAGAAAGATAAGTAAGCTTTTAAACTAGAGATGAACAGTGATGAGGAATTTGTGTTTCTTTTTGTTGTTTATTTCTCTAATTTTGTTATAAATACATGGAGGTATAAATGAACCCACTTATGAGCTATTTCCCTAAATAAAGTATTCGCCTAGCATTTCTCAATCTCGTTGGTGTACTGGAATCACTTTTAAAAATCTGAAGTCTGGGGTCCATGGCCAGAAGTACTAGGGTGTGACTTGGGCATCCCTGTATATCCAGTTGATTCCCACTATCCCAGGGGAAACACCGGTGATGCACCCTCTCAGCTTCCTACCTAAAGCAAGACCCACCAACAGGTGGCGCTCTCCTAGGAGCAGGCCATCAGGCCCAGGAAGGGTCCGGTTTAGACAACAGGCTTGGGAAAGAAAGCCTGTGCCAATCCAGAGTTAACCACTGCTCAGTGAGATTCTTACTCTAAATTCCAACTCAACTGTTTTTTGGATACAATCAGAGCAACAAAAATCCGATCTGCAACGGAGTTTTCATATCATCGGTTGGCTACGATCAGAGAAAATTTGGTTTTTTCCTCACTGAATCTTCACCATAACCTAGGGAGGCAGGTGCTGTTATAACTCCCTGGTATGTGTGGACACCAAGGTCCAGAGAGGTTAGGTAACTCGCCTGAGGTGACAGAGCTAGTAAGTGGCAGAGGCAAGAACTAAACCAGTAGGTAGTTCTGAACCACTGCCGGGTCGGCCTTGTAGGACTGCGATTAGGGAAGGTCAGTTGTTCTTGTGCGTATCTCTAATTTAAAAAACAATAATAATAACAGATCCGTTTCTGGTGCCTGATCAGGAGGCATTAAATGATCCCAAAGCTCTGGACTAAAAGTAGGTGATCTTTGACCAGGTCCTAATATTTTCTCCAGGAAGAAGAGCACGTGTCATGGTGCCCGGTTGCCTACCCCCAAGCTGGACTCCATCCTTCCTTGCTGGAAACCTGCCCGGCGGTCTAGCCTGGCCTTGGGGAGCGGGGTCCACCGCAGCTCTGGGCAAACAGCCGGGCAGCAAACCGGAACTCCAGAACCACGTCCTCCTCGTGTCTGCTTCTTAATTGAAACGTTCACATGAGAGCAGAGCAGCCAGAAATAAAACAATAAGTTTTGACCCGGCCAAAACAAGCTTTTTGCAAAGCCCTAAAATAAAGTAGCCAAAGGAATAAAAATGAGCAGAGGAGGGTAGAAAAACAGTCGGTGGAATCTGGTATGCAGTCAGCACCCTCAGAGGCACCGTGTTGTTTGTGTATAAAAAAGGGAAGTGGTGCCTCAGGAGGGACCAGACAGGGCCTCCCACTCTGCACCGACGACATGCTGAGCTACCAGCCGTCACAGCCGCCAGCAGAAGCCTAATGGACCAGCACAGCTGGCAACCTCATTTGCAACGTCTTGCTTTCTGGTCAGAAGAAAAGGCCTGATCACTGGCGGTCGAATCACGCCCAGTTCCGAAAGGACCAAACGAGACATGTTTTGAGTTGAAGGATAAACATGTTATCATGGAAGTTTAATTTTAGCCTATTGGCACCTATCATGATGTCTCAATAACTGGGTGAAATATGTGTCCTTCACATATAAATCTAACCCCCTGACCCACAGACAAGCATATGGGACCCAATGTCTTCCTTGTACTGAAGGGACACTCTGTGCCAGGCCATCTGCACCCTCTTGCTTGGTCCCTCCTGGGTCCACTGTTCAGAGATTATGCTTGGGTGGAAGGATGGTCTGGGGCCGCTTGCCCTGTCTGGACAATCCATATCCCTTTTCTTCTAGGTAGGCAGGGGTCTCTCCAGAAGAATCTCAGCTATATCCTTTATTCACAGGGGAGTGCTCCACAATGTCCTGGGTGTCGGACTGCCCCTCCTCTTTCAGCACAGACACCCCGCCCAGCCCCGTGATTCAGCCCCCATGGGGCACTCCCGGGACAACTGCCCATTTGGAAATGCTCTGGAGTAAGGGAGCCTACCTACTCCAGGCAGTGAAGCAGAGCCCATGGGCTGACTCATCCTTGACTCTGGAGATAAAACCACCAGACACTTCCAGTGTTAAACAGGCAGAACTAGTAAGAGGATTCATAAAAGTTTCGAGTGAGTCAACCAAGATTTCATGCTACATCTCTAAGAGATCAATAAAAAAAATCTTGTCAAACACTAGAGATTTGTTAAACAATTCCTCCGTATGAACCATGAAGTCTTCCCTGATGACCTACTTAAAATGTCAGCATGTCCATCTTAACCCCCCTCCCTCTGTTCTACATTTTCTTTTTTGTCTTAGCACTTGGATAACCTTCTAAAATAGCATACAATTTACTCATGTATTTTGGTTGTTCATTTTCTCTCTTCCTCTACTAGAATGAAAGTTCCATGAAGGCTGGGATCTTCACATTGTTCACCGGTAGACAGTAAGAGCTTAATAAATATTCACTGAGTAAATGTGGCAGGAAAGCAGATTCTTAGGTCAGACAGCTGGAGTTCAAATCCTGATCCCACCACTTAGTGTGTAGACTTGGAAATAATTAATTTCTCTATGCCGCAGTTTCTTTGCCTATAATATGAGGATAATAATAGTACTGGCTCCGCTGAATTATTGGAAGGATTAAATGAGATGGTACATATAAAGTCCTTAGATCAGCACCTGGCACAGAGGGAAGGACTCTAAGAATAGTCTCTATCATTATGTTAGCTAATGCTGGGTTCCAAATGCAGTATTTCTAGCAAGAAAAAAGGCCTGGGCTGGGAAGGAGTTTAAAATCTAGCTGACAAGCATATGAAGCACACCATATGTACAAATGCCTCATGACAATAATAAATCAGAGATGAAAGAATAGAAAAAACCAATTGTGTGTTATGAGTGAAAAACCTATAAGTTGGTTTGAAGGCTCCCTTTCCCAAGGTGAAGGAGGAAATAAGATATAGAAATTAGTCTTGGGAAATGCCAAAAAGGATATAATGACAGCCTCTTGGCCTGGTGATTTTATTAGCAGCCGACACCTATGAAATCCACAAAGTACTAAAGAGGTAATTACCTGTAGGTGGCCTTTTCCTGAACAACTGCATTACTGAAATGTTGATAGCAAAAACTGATTTCTTTATTGTACTTCTCCTATCCAAAGTGTTGCCAAACAAAATGAGGAAATAATATTTTAAAAGACCACCGCAGATGGAATTGGCGGGTGGCGGGAAATTCCTGTTCCAAAGTATAATCATTTTACTTAAAGAATCTCTGAAAGCCTCACTCAGAAGCTTTTACTCTTAAACACAATTCTAACAAAAGCTATTGTTGACTGTTTCAGTCCCACTGCATTTCAGAAGCAACAAACAGATTTTTTAAAGGGAGGTAGCCATAAGAAAGTGTGCTTCTAAAAAAAAAATAGTAACAAAGAGTGAAATATACAGACATATTAAAATTTAAGTATTTTAAATGTGATGGTCAGAGCCCTTCTAAATATTATAGCACAATGTACTAGTAGCACCAAAATAATACTCACAATGCTGAATAACCTAGCAATAGTTAACATATTTGGCAATTAAACGGTCTTTTTTTTTAATTTATTTATTTATTTTTGGCTGTGTTGGGTCTTTGTTGCTGCTCACGGGCTTTCTCTAGTTGTGGTGAGCTAGGGCTACTCTTTGTTGTGGTGCGCGGGCTTCTCATTGCTGTGGCTTCTCTTGTTGTGGAGCACAGGCTCTAGGCACACAGGCTCAGTAGTTGCGGCGCCCAGGCTTAGTTGCTCCGCTGCATGTGGGATCTTCAGGGACCAGGGCTCGAACCTGTGTCCCCTGCATTGGCAGGCAGATTCTTAACCACTGCACCACCAGGGAAGCCCTAAACTATCTTTCAAATGTTCTGTTCAAGAGAGCAGGGCAGTGTCTATTTTTAATGTTTTTGTGTAAAATTACTCAAAACAAAAACATTTTAGGTGGTTACAGTTTCTCTGAAATGACCCATTCCCTAGTGATTCTGTTTAGCTAATGAATCATTTCCCATTTGCTTAAACAGAACTTTTGCTCTGAGACATAATAAAAACAGCCCATCAACAGTAATAATCTTTAAAATGAGAAATACTAATTTGAAAGGAAAATACTAATTTTCTCATAGAACATGGTTGCTTTAAGTAGCATTATTTGCAATAGTCAAAAGGTAGAAATAACCCAAATCTCCATCGAAGGATGAATGGCTAAGCAAAATGTTGTCTATACATACAATGAATTAGTATTCACCTTTAAAATGGGAGGAAAGTTTGCCATATGCTACCACATGTCCTTGAGGACATTATGCTAAGTGAAATACGCCAGTCACAAAAAGGCAGATACTGTATGATTCCACTTACACGAGGTTCCTAAAGTCGTCAAACTCATAGAGACAGAAAGTAGAATGATGGTTGCCAGAAGCTGGGGGAAGGCAGGATGTTAAGTTATTATTTAGTAGGTACAGAGTTTCAGTTTTGCAAGGTGAAAAGAGTTCTGTGGATGGACGATGGTGACAGTACACAACAACATGAATGTACTTAATGCCACTGAACTGGGCACTTAAACACGGTTAAGATGGTAAATTTTATGCTACATGTTATTTTATCATAATTGAAAACAAAGAATGCTTTTTAAAATGGTCACAAAATACAAACATTATCCTGGAACTTACAATTTCCCAGAATAACAGAAATTACTTACCATGCCAGGCTGGAAGCCTGAGTGAAGGGGACAACTTTGGGGAATTACACAGGGACAGATGGCACATCTACACCATCAACGTTATTAGGCAGCTCTATGACCAAGTACCACTAAATCAGCACTTACCTTACCTAACAGTGTTCTCTACCTCCACCCACTGATCCATATACACGTATACACTCATCACACTGCCAACCATTGTTACATGTTTGATACAATTGCACCTCATAAATGTTGGGAAGAAGAGTGAATATCAGGGCCTGGAACTCAACAAATGACAGTTGAGAAAAGAAATAAATTAGGGCATGGCTTCGGCTTTAACAATCTCACAGAGCAGAAAGGAAGAGAGACACAGAGCCCAATGGTCAAATTCTAGAGAGCCCATGTGAGAAGAGGCACAGTCACAGATAACCGCAGGAACGGGGGGTCCCTGAGGGTGCAGAGGAGCCCAAAGGAGACACAGCATGGGGCTCTGCTGAGACCCTAGGCGGGGAAAAGGGAGTGTGCGGGCCAGCCCCCTGGCAGGTCAGACTAAGGGCAACTGCTCAGGTGCTGTGAGCGGGGCAGGAACCCTTGGGTTCTCTGGGGTGCAAGAGGGAGAACACAATCTCTGGAGCTTTCCCTGTGAGGTTCTAGAGCTCAAAGAGCACTTCAGTAAACCACATGATAAAGTATTTAAAATGAAACAAATACCTTGCTGCTGGACTAAAGTTGAGCAGCTGGTGACAATCACTCACCAGCCAGTTCATGGATAGTCTCTGTCACATTGTAACTAGAGGAAAACTAGTTACTAGTGATTAAGAGATCTGGCAAGGGCTGCACAGTGAGTAAATGGGGAATGCAAAGAAAGTGAGTCTCAAGGGCTCTAAGGGCTCAAACTCACATGAGTGTATTGGAGTTAAAGGAAGAGAGTGGACTTTCTGTGAACAGAGCAGAAGACAGAGCAGCCAACCTTGAACTCCATGGCCTCAGTCTGCCTGGAGTTTACTATCATTCCAGGTTTACTACCCAGAATGAAACAAGGCACAGTTGTGAGTTGATTACATAAATATTAACCTCAACCAGGGGCTTCCCTGGTGGCGCAGTGGTTAAGAATCTGCCTGCCAATGCAGGGAACACGGGTTCAAGTGCTGGTCCGGGAAGAACCCACATGCCGCGGAGCCACTAAGCCCATGCACCACAACTACTGAAGCTTGCGCGCCTAGAGCCCGGTGCTCTGCAACAAGAGAAGCCACTGCGACGAGAAGCCCGCACACTGCAAGGAAGAGTAGCCCCCGCTCGCCGCAACTAGAGAAAGCCCATGCGCAGCAACGAAGACCCAAAACAGCCAAAAATAAATAAATAGATAAATAAATTCATTAAAAAAAAAAACCACTCTCAACCATAAAACAAATGTTATTTGCTGAAAGAAAGCCCTTTATAATAAAAATGACCTTACCATAATTTTTTTCCAGGATTTTTACCTTTGTTAGCTTTTGAAATCAAATATACTGTGAAAGAGTCTACAGAACGTCAGAAAACTATAAGCATCAATTAATTAGATTCTTTTATTATATATTTTAAAAATAGCAAATAAAAACATTAGGAAAGTTAATATTACCTCCCCAAGGTAAAGAGGATGGAATGCTTTTATATTTTTTATTATTGATTTGGTCTCTCATTAAAAGGAGGTTTCTAGAGGCAAATCAAATATTATCGTTTTTTGCAATGTCGTAAATAATCTCAGGCATGAGACCGTGTAAGATCTTTAACTATCAAAGATAAAATTATTGACCCTCCAAGAGACTTTCTAACTGGCATTGAAACACATTAGTACATTTTTAAAGAGTTCTAAGATAAAGAAATGAATCTTTCCTTTTATTAACTCTGAACTAAATCACAGTTCTACTAGCCGGATAATCCATGATTCAAGTTCCCCAAATACTTGTGTTAAACATCAAGGAGAGTGAGGGTAACAGCCATCACTTTGAAATAGGAATCATACGGAATTCAAAATTTATATCACATGGTGTCAATTATATCAGTGGTTGATTAATCTCAAATGAGACAAAATTTTAAAAGCTACCCACAAGTTCTGAGCCAGTTTCAACATATTGCTGATAATGTCAAAGGAGAAATCATTATCACAAACTTAATTAAAAAAAAAAACCCTTAAAGACATTGTTAGTGATATTTTTAAGCAGATATGATTCAAGAAATCTAAAGCTACTGTAATATTTAAATGTAATATTCCATAAGAAAGCCAGTCTTATACATCAGTCTATTTGAAAATCCATAGTCATCTTCTAATACATAATAAAAATATTATTTTTACCACTAATGACATTTTATGTGTATAAAAATGCTCAGAGCAGCCTTAAATTATTGTTTCATTTGTCTGTCCTTCTTTGAAAATAGACACATTATTTGGGGGAATTTTAAATTCAACTTTGTTATCTTTTGGATAAAACTGAAACTTGAAATTTCAAATGAAGCCTATAGTTTTAAGAGAGGGAAAAGGACAATTCATTATGCTTTTCTGTTTGGGAAAGCTTCTTCACAACAGAGTCACTCAACAAATACTTTTTGTGCACCCACTGGGTACCAGGAATAGTTCTGAGCAGTGGGCAAAAAGCAGTGATCACTGGCAAAATCCCTGCCCTCCAGAGCTTACATTCTAGTGGGGTGTGACCTAAACAAAACTAATAGAGAAAAATAAAGTAGAATAAAGAAATAGGAAGTCTGGAGCAGGGGACTGCAAATTTGAACAGGATGACCAGGGAGAATTCACCAATACAGTGAAAATGAGTGAAGAGTTGAAGGAAGGAAGAGAACAAGTCATGGGAATATCTGGGGAGATAAGCCTCTCCCCAGGATGAACAGCAAATGGAAGAGCCCTAAGGTGGGAGGAGGGGCCACACAGCAGGGACACCGGGGAACCTTGTGGGGCTCCAGCAGAGGGAACCAGTGTGATGATCTTAAGAAGGTGGAGGTAGCAGCCTTCCATAGGGACGTGGACAATTCCTCTCCAGCAACGGAGGTAAGGCAGCGAGCAGATCTGGGCACAGATGCAGATAACTGAGCGGATAGGGTGGTGGGCACACAGCAAAGTTCCCTTCTGATTGCCTGCAAGCCCAAATAGCTGAGAGGGAGGGAGGGAGGAGAAGATGTCAACGGTTTTAGGAGAGACAAAGTCTGAAGTCGTCAATAAGAGAGCAGGAAAGTGACAGCACTAGAGAAACATAGAGTGAGTGCCGGTGGTCGTGAACTGAAAGTGAGACGGCTGGGACAGCCACAGTGCATACAAATGCCCGAGAGAAGGTGCATATTTCACTGTGTTCATTTGGTCATGTCCAACCTCAGTACCTTTGCCTATCAAAAAGCTCAACATAGAGATGAAAAAAAAAGTATTGGCTTATAGTTTGCAGCTCTGGTCCCAGAGTACGTACCTAATTGGAGAGAGCCAAGCAAAGCCACCACAGGTGAGCCTACTCAGCGGTAAGTCACAGATGCTGGCCAGGTGGGGCGGGGGGCAGGGGGGACTCCCAAGGCTGTGTGGCATCTTCCCTATCCCTTCCCACCACAAGTAAAACCATCTACACTCACTCAGTTATTTTCTGGAGGTCTCTACAAGCTGGGCACAACATTCCAGATGTTGTATAGAGCAACATGAATTGAACACTCAATTCATAACCACAAGTAACTCAGGGTCTAACAGAGGAGGAAGAGAAATCAAAGAAAACGTACGATGAATTAGGTCTATATTTATCAGCATGGTTAAATATCAATTCTGTCTGAAAGGTTGAGAAAGGCTTCAAGGAGGCATTGACCTGTAAGCTGAGTCTCTGGACAAGTGTCTGGGAGACCACCAGAGGCAGGGCGGGTCATTCACTCCAGACCAACAGGCGCAGCCCACTTGAAGAATGGAGGGACGGGGTAGCTCGCTGAGGAACTGTCACTGGCATTATGGCTGGGGCACATGGGGTTGATGTTCAGCAGGGATGCATGGTTAAAAAGAGTGGCGACAAAAATCCAGGTGAGAAATGAGAAGGGCCGGAAGTAAGGCAAAGACATTTGATAGGGAAGAATGGTCATCAGCACCGTCGTCATCCTCACCATCACCACCACCATCAACAGGAGGGAGTGGATAAGGGAGACATTTACGAGGCAGAATTGGCAGTGCTTAGTGCTCTGTTAAATATAGAAAGTGAAGAGAAAGAAAGAGCTGAGGGCATCTTGGGGTTTCTGGTTTGGGTAAATGCCCGGAAGCATGCTACTTGCTCAAAAAAAAGAACTAGGTTTGTGGGTAATGGTGGGAGAGGAGAGTCATGCTGAGTTTAGTTTTTGATACATTGATCTAATGTATCTATGGAGCAACAGCGCGGTCTGTTGACCATTGGATTTTGGGTCTGGAGCCCCTAAGAAAGGTCTTGGCTAAAATGTACGTTTGGAAGACATCAGCATATAAATAAGGAGTGGTCATATATGACATTACCCTGGAAAAAAGTGAAAACTGACGAAAGAAAATGAGCTAGCAAAGGATCTCCAGCACCTGCTACCATAAAGCCAATGTCCTTCTCTTTCCAATCACAACTTCTTGAAACCCGAACGCTTGGTTCCATGGCCTGAGAGCCATGATGAGTTCTGGAATTCAGACTTTTTGAACCAAAATCCAGTGTTATTTCCACTGTAGCATTCTGTCCCGTGTGTTACTGTACAGTTCAATGATAACGATAGTTTTATACTGACACCCTGACCAAGTGTGTGTAATATGATGACAGCATTTAATTGCTACATTATCACTCACCTTTTAGGAACCAATCATGATCCATGCTTTTAGAAATGAGTGTCCTTTCAGTTATACTTAGGGTCACGATCAATTCCTAAAACAACAAAAATACTGTAGGCTGAACTACCAAGGCAATTGAGAAATCTGACTCCTTCCAGAAACACTTACTTGGGCAATTTTTTTTCTTAGCGCAAGAATACGAAACAAAGTGTGGACTGTCTACAAAGTGCCTGATTTCCAATTTTTAAAGTTCACACTTAGCTAGGGCAGCACTGATAAGAAAGGCATTTTTGTGATGGTGACTGAATATAGTATATTCCATTGTAGGAACATGAATTTTAAGTCTAGAAATAGTTTCAGATGATTTCTGTATCCTTTTTACAGATCTAGCTGGAAGCTTCTTGCTGAACCAAAAAGTAACAAGATTGTTGATAATGAAACAGAAACTGCTTCACATTATCACTTATTAGAAACTATAATAGAAATGCAGTTTATCTAAATTATTTAAGAAAATATATTTAACTGGTATATTATTTTCAAATATACGCTTTCTGGAAGATTTAAATGTAAACAAAATGCTCATTTTCTTGAGACTTCTCTTTTTCCTCTCATTTTGGTCAATTTACTTCATCTACAATTCATGCGTAACAAATAATTGTTGCTCACATTTTTGTAAAGCAAGAGCTTTTTATCCAAGGTTCTGAAAAGAGCTAGTGTGCATGGAATATATTCAGAAGTCTACCCACTTTCAGCCTCTTGAATTATGCTTTAAACTTGAAATCAACATAGGTTTTTATCTTTTCATTATTAATTGCTTCACAAACAATTTGAAATCCTAATCTTAGAAAATCTTTTTTTTCCTCCTGAAGTTCAAACCGCACATTAGTCCCATGCTAAAGTGGACACAAAAATGATGGATGCAAAATTATTCAGTGTCTGTCATGAGAAGTCTCTGGTCTTCACACTGAGTCAGTGGGCAGTAAGTGCCCCACCTAAGCGTTCATACATATATATGCACCACACATACGGCACTAGTTCATCGACGGTTCCTACCAGCAAACGTGGGCCCTGCCAGTACTATAAGTCACCATGGCCACTAATCATGAGCACTTACTGTCTCCCAGGCACATCGAGTGTTTTCTATGAGCTTATCAGCTCATAAAAACTTAATGGGGATGTTATGCCCACTGGATAACAGTTTCTCAGATGAAGAAACTGAGACAAAGAGGGGTAAAATAATTTGATCCATAATAAGTGTACTTAATGCCACTGAATTGTACACCTCGCAGTGGTTAAAATGGTAAACTTTGTTACATAATATTTCACCCCAAAAATCATTTAAAATATCATTTAGAAAAGAATAAACAGCCAGAGACAAACCTGACTCCTTCTACCAAAATAAATTCCAGGTAGATTAAAAATTTAACAGTAAAAAGAAACAAAAGTACTAGAAAAAAAAGTTGCAAAGCTGAGATTCAAACCCAAATAATCTAGCTTCAGAGTCCAGGCTACATGCTAATGGTCTTCCACAAATTGCTATTTTATGGGAAAAACTACCCAAAGTGCTGTTTTATAGACCACCCTCACCATCATCAAATTAAGTTTCATAATAACTCAACAGCACCGCATGGCTTGCTGGAAAAATATGGAATGCACTGGGCAGGTCTATCTTCTGAACACGAGGGGCAAACCCCAACACAAGGTTGGAAGCCACCTAGAAAGCCTCAACATTGTAACAAGTTGTTCATTCCAAGGGAGACTGCCAAATGCACTCGAGAATCCACTTTTGGAAGCTGTAGTTTAGGGGGAAATGTTTGCTATGGAAAGGATGCAGAAAATAATCACATGCGTGTTTTAAGAGACCACATGCATACAGCGGAGAACAAACAAAATTACAGTTTTCCAAAATACCTCAGAGTTGAAAGCTTGCAAAAAGCCTCAAAACTTTACTGCAGATCTAAAATAGGAAGGAGAGGATAGATCCCAAGCTGAGGTCTCCTGGTGGCCTTCAGACAGAAAGAGTCCCAGACCTAGGGAGCAGAACTGGAAGGGAGCTAGAGAAAAGCAGAGAAAAGCAGAGCTCCCCAAAGCCTGCAGTTTCATAAATGTCTTCTGTAAATGACTTCCCACCTCATTTATGTTACCATCTATCACATATTAAGTTAATTAGAACTTTCTCGTCATTGTTCTAAATATCAGTTTAAATGCACTTGAAAAAGGAAGAAAAGTCAAAACGCCCCTCTCCCCATGCATTCAAAGCTTCGATGCTGAGTATAATTTCCATTTGACAAACCATGTGGTCCTTTCCCAGTCCCAATTTCTTAACGCACACGAAAGCCTGGCAGAGAACAACTGATCGAGAAACAGAAGGGACTGCTGGGTGGAGCTCTCATCAAATTGTGGGACTGCTGAGATGCAGTTAAGTGAACCTTGGATTCTTGGCCAACGGGTCATCTTATGATGACTGGCATACAAGATAACACAAAATACACTTCCATAGGATTAGTCAAAATAGAAACAAGTGAGATGTGAAAAGTAAAAGACAGACATGGGCTACAGACCCAGAGAAGGCAGTTTTCATCGGTACTGTCTTATTAATTGGGGAAAGATGTCTTTTCTTCCTACAAAGGATCCTATCCGGGTCTCACCAGTTTGCTGTTCTACTCACTGATCTTGCCCAGGTTTGAAACGCTCGAAAAGCTCTGCAACATGGCCTTTCTTCGTTTCCTTAGCTTACCAGGAACGTGGCATTAAAGTTCTTAGGAAAGGCCTCTGCGATACCTTTACTTTCTGGTATTGGCCCCTGTCACATTCACAGTGAATAAGACATTCAAAATACTTTGTAAAAATTACTCTATGGGTAATCCGATGGGTATGTTCAGTGATGTTCAGTGGCATCGGCATCACTAGATATTGTCTGTCGCTACCCGGCATTTTCTGTCATGTGAATTAGACGGGCAAGAGGGGACTGGCTGAGCACAAAGTGGGAGTCACACTCATTCATACACGTCTGCCCCACATCACTGCTTTGTACGTGCAAGTGACAGCAGCTGGACACAAAGCGTAAGATGAAGCAGACACTCCATGTAGCACCAGAGCCCACTGTGCCCGATGCCCACCGTCGTCTGCGCCTGCTGGACCTCACGTCCTAGGCGTCCCTCTGCCATTCACTCTGTGGGAATCTCCCAGAGCTCTGGGCTTTTCTCTTGCTCCCAATACCCACCAGTCTTACCTCCTTCCCTACGTCCCCTTCCATCAAGCAGCCTCATATCTTTTCATAAGTTAAAGTCATATTTACGAAAGGGTGTCTGTATACAGTAGGAATTTAATATGTCTTCTGAATTGTGCTTTTTACTCAGGTTTTTACTGTTGCTGTCAGTGCTCTAGTTGCAAATTAGCATAGATTTAGAGTGGTCAGCCGGATCCTCTGTTTTCTGCAAGCCGTATTCTTTCGAATGCGTGATTTTGTGGAACTTGAGGTTTTCAGGAATGTGTGTATAAAGTTTTCACTGAGATACCTGTCATGGTAATTCGGTCCACAGAAACTGAGAAAAAGAGAAAATAATGCAGGCGCTTCAGAGATATCACATGGGGCTTCCCTGGTGGCGCAGTGGTTGAGGGTCCGCCTGCCGATGCAGGGGACACGGGTTCGTGCCCCGGTCTGGGAAGATCCCACATGCCGCGGAGCGGCTGGGCCCGTGAGCCACGTCCGCTGAGCCTGCGTGTCCGGAGCCTGTGCTCCGCAACGGGAGAGGCCACAACAGTGAGAGGCCCACATACCGCAAAAAAAAAAAAAAAAAAAAAAAGGATACCACATGGGTCCCAAAACTACAGATGAAAAGGAAAACCTGGAAAGAAAAAAATTATATTTAGCTCTTTAAAATAAGCTATTGTTGTAAGTGACCAACAACCATGGGTCATGTCTAGCCAGGAATGGTATTGGCAGCTCCCGTGGAAAAGGAGCCTGGACGCTGCATCCTTCTTGATCTTTGCCATTTGTGCGTGTGTGTGTGTGTGTGTGTGTGTGTGTGCATACACGCGCCCTAGTGGAAGGTGGACCAGGTTGAGAAGGAGGGAGAAGGGGAGGGAAAGACCACGGGAAAACAGTAGAACAGGCAGTGACCTAGCAATACAATAAAACACTGGACAAAGTCCCCAACTCCGCCTCTCACGTGTTACAGGGACCTGCATGGTTCATTTAATCCTCTGGCCCTCAGTTTCCCCATCTGTCAAATAAAAATCCTGTCTTATCGAAAACTCTATGATACTAAACAAAAGGAAAGAGTTAGAACAGAGCCATGCCTTCTCACTACCTTAGTTTCCAGGGAGATGGACCTGTCATCACATTTACAAACACCAGAATACACAGAAGCACGCGGATGCTGGAGACCAAAACGTTACTATCAAATTTCAAATATACTTTCAGACACGGGTCAGCTGCATTGAGCTGAATCTTTCCAATTGGCCAAGAGAAACTATTATTATTTCTACTTTTCCCCTTTTTCCAAGTAGTACACTTACGAGTAAATGACAGAAACAAAACCCAAACCTAAGCCCATCTGACTCCAAATCTAGAGTTTATTCCATTTTACCATCTGTCTATATAAAAGATGTATGGGTTATATGAAAACTCCCAACCATTCCTCAAACATTAATATGAGATAAAAACATGAAAAAATTCAAGGAAACGCTACCTGGTGTTTATTTAATTTACAATAAAACAGGAAGTCAGGATTTTAAAATCACTTTCACTTTTGTTTTTGTTCTGGGGAGTTCTCTTTCTTTTGCTTCTTCTGCGTAAACCCACTGCTAGGGGCAAATAATGAAAGAAAGCAAAGAAAAGCAAGAATGGCTATTTATTTGCTATATTAACATATGTCCTCTTTCCACCCATCTCAGCACATGAAAAGGGCTAAAACTGATCTAACGAAAATTGAGTCTAACATCACATGGTTTACACATAATATCTCATTATCCAGGTTGCCAGGCTTAAAATGTAATTACATAGAAACTAACCAACAAACAAAGGAAGTCATTCTACTTCGCAACTCCTTGAATGACCCAAGGAGCCACTGTTTTAGGGTGATCTGTTCCACAGAGGAGGAAAGCTGGAACACAGAGGTCCGCAGAGGATGTGAGGGGAGTTTGGAAGCAGGCGGTCCTAATGGGGACTGAGAAGACAGGGAAAAGGAGACCCTTAAGCTTAAACCCCACATGCCAACAGGGCATGACTGAGTACGTGGGCGGGGAGAGGGCTGGGCATCCAAACAGGCAAAGCAGGCAGGTATGGTCAGAACAGGGGCAATGCCGAATATGAGGCTGAACAGATTGTTAAGGCTCTCTGTGAACATGACCCAGAGGCTGCCTGAGCTACTGAAGGTTTTTTGTTTTCGTTTTTTAAAATTTTTGGCTGCCTTGGGTCTTCGTTGCTGCACACAGGTTTTCTCTAGTTGCGGCGAGTGGGGGCTACTCTTCGTTGTGGTGCGCAGGCTTCTCATTGCGGTGGCTTCTCTTGTTGCGGAGCACGGGTTCTAGGTGCGCGGGCTTCAGTAGTTGTGGCATGCAGGCTCAGTAGTTGTGGTGCATGGGCTTAGTTGCTCTGTGGCATGTGGGATCTTCCAGGATCGGGGGTCAAACCCCTATCCCCTGCATTGTCAGGAGGATGCTCAACCACTGCGCCACCAAGGAAGTCTGCTACTGAAGGTTTTTAAGAAAGTAACAGAATGAGTTTCAGTGGGAGGAAGGTCACTGATCATAATGAATCTGCCTAATACAACATTCCACTCCACAAGTAAATGCTGTTGTCACAAGGGTTAAAGTGTATCTTGAAAAAGTAATTCACACATTTGGAGTGGCTGGATTAAGTTCACAATATTGAGATTTTTCCCATCAGTAATATCACTAGGTCATGCCAAAGGTGTTAGTAGTGTTTTACTTTTTTTTCTTCATCTTGGCTAAAACAGACTGTGTCCCCAAGATAAGCAGCTGAATTCTAACTTTGCAAGGAATTCCCCCTACCCGCCCAGTCCTGCACCTGTTCTGGGACTTCTCAAAACAGAATCCCTTCAGGCTCCACTGATTCCCTGCAAGACTTCTCAACTCTGTGGATCTCCTGATATTCAAATCATTTTAAGAGGCATTTGTGTCCTCTTACAAAGGAAAAATGAAACATTTCATTTCCACTGAAAATGGAGCTTTAGGGACTTCCCTGGTGGCGCAGTGGAACAACTACTCAGCCACAACTACTACTATGCGAGCCACAACTACTGAGCCCATGTGTCACAACTACTGAAGCCCTCACGCCTAGAGCCCGTGCTCCACAACATGAGAAGCCACCGCAATGAGAAGTCCATGCACCGCAACAAAGAGTAGCCCCCGCTCGCCACAACTAGAGAAAACCGTGTGCAGCAAGGAAGACCCAACGCAGCCAAAAATAAATTAATGAATTTTTAAAAAGCCTCTATACAATTCGTTAATGACAAGAAACAATGTCAAGCATATTTAAAAAAAAAGAAAGAAAGAAAGAAAGAACAAAAGAAAATGGAGCTCTATCAGCTGCGACAGCCTGTGACTTGGTGAGCAGGTATGGGTTAGTAATAGCGAGACACTGACGGACTGACTGCCAAAGGGAGGTCATTCTGAAACTCAGTTTAGTGGGTCCTGGCGGCCTCTCAAAGTGCTTTCCTTAATGAGGTGTACAGCACACCCGCTCTCAAGCTCCACACCAGCCAAATCGAACACCAGAGAACAAAACCCAATGAAAGAAGCGATTACAGTGGAGTGTTCTATTTTATCCACATAAACTCAGTCTGCAGAAAATGTACTGCAAGTTAAAAACAGAGTCGTGGTTGCATAAATTATTCTTTAAGTCAAAGAAAGGGGGGCGGGGCAGCAGAAGGGAAAAGAATGATCAAATTGGCACAAGCACTAGTGGAAGATGATTCATTAAACATATCCCTGGAGGAAAAGGCTGACTTTGAACAACAAAAACACTCACCCTCCAAGGATAAAGCAGATTTTTATAAAGGAAGCTAGAGATTGGACACTCTCTTCCTGGTACTTAAAAGCTATCGCTTTATAAACATTTTTTAAGGCTCTTAATCATGTATTTGTAACTTTCCTTATCCAAAATATTTACCTTCCCCTCATCACTATCCTTTTACTAAATACTTGCCTTCTCCCACCACTATCACCTTTAACGCCAAAGCCCCTACTCAGTCTGCACGTTCTAATAAGCACAAGCATTATCCTTCACCAAGAATATGCTTATTATCATTATTAGGTCCCAGAAATTGCTCCCAAGATGAGGCAGGATTGCATTAAACACACCAGATGATAGGTCTCCAACTCACATGGAATCTGCAGCCCTTCACCAGCTGCTCTCAGCGGAAGTAGAATATAAAGCTCAGTCTGAAATCTCTTGCTCAGTTTCAACGGATGCAAGTGACAGATCGGCATCTTTTAACTACACTAAAAGCTTCCAGCCCTGCTTTCTCTGGGACACGTACCAGTGGGATCAGCTATTATACCCTGGGTCTCTCTGCAAATGCTGCTTTTTCCCAAAAGTCTTCAGCTCAATGAGCAGTATGACACAACAACAAAGCTGCTTCACTGAAATTACTAATTGCAAACTTTTTACAAAAATGAAAGGGAGTGTTAAAGGATCTCGACGGAAATGCCGGCTCTACCACAGTGTTCTTGAACGTTGCTGGAAATTCCTGCAGGCTGTCTGGTTGTTCAAATTAGAAAGTAATTTTCTTAGCTTAATTCATACCATAAATTAATTTCAATAAATAAACAATCTGAGAATTTCCATTTCCCTCTCATTTTACAGGTTCTTCGGTTCTTTGACAGTTCCCCTAGGGCTTATTAAAAGGTCAGCATTTCTTGAACGGTGCTACTCATGTCTTACAGGACTAAACTTTCAAGGCGGCATGAGACAAGTGAGGAAGCCTCACTGATACTGGAAACACAATCCACTTACAAGGGTTCTTGCGAGTTAATGCCTGCTGCTAGAGACACTGTCAGGATTTGCACTGATTTTTAATGAGCTTCCGCAGGCGAAACACTTGCAGATGCCTGTCTGTTAGGAAAGATGCAAATCACACCCACCCAAGCTGAAAAGAATTAAAATCTATTTAATAGCTGAGACTGTACAACGCTAGATGATTTACACCCTTTGGAGGGGTTCCGGTGTCATTGAGTTGGTGGATGCTACACTCTATTAACCAAGCAGGAAGTTGGCCAGCTAGAACTCAGTCAACACAGAAGAGAACAGAACATAGAAAGGAGAGTGTGCTTATTTGGATTTCAGTTTTTTTAAGTTCTTTATTTCACAAATGTTTCATCAACATTCCATTTAATTCAATTTACTCAGGACATTTACACACAACCCTGCATAAACATTTCTATTACCTAAGGAAGAATAATGCAGTACTTGTTTCACGTTTGGAGTCCACTGTCTGGAACACAAGCGTAATAACCGTGTTATCTTATCCATCTTGTAAATCCTTCTAGCTTCTAAGCGCACAGAGAAGGGACTAGATGAAGGTCTGCGGGATAAGAGGTGAACGCAAACTTTTTAAATCACTCCCACCCACTTGATGAGTTTTCTATTTTACTATCATAAGACAATGTAAAAAATATCAATTGTTTAAAAAATATCATCCTTTCTGATTATAAGGTGGTTACTAACTCCCTATATTCCTTATTTTACTAGCCTTTCTATAACTTTATAATATGAAGGGTGTTTACAATGTCAAATTTATTATATACTTCTGATATAAAATTTACCTTTTTCTGAGTAATTTAGCTGGAGCAATGGGACGTAAGTACTGCAGAGCTCCGTCACTGCCCACCTAGACTCTGTCAAAAGCCTCACCCCAACCTCTCCCCTCACCTAATGCCACGAGAATTCATTTATGAGGATGCACAAGGAAGCCTGTCACTCTCCTGATCAGTAACCTTCTATTGTTTCCTACTTTGGTTTCCAGACCAAGTCTAAACTTGCTGTCTACACTTGTCTGTATGGCATTCAATCGCCTACGCTCAGAACTGAACTCTGGAGAAAGTCAGCTTGGTCTCCATTCGTTCAACATGCGCGGCGTTCCCACCGTGTGCTAGACACTTAAGCACAGCCCTGACCCTGAAGCCACCCAGGGCTAAGTGGGAAAGATGGATGTAAGGACAGACGCAGTGAACACACCGTGGTACCTGCAGTGCATCTCCCACAGGCTGGCAAATGCCACTTTGCAGGTGGAGAAATATCTGATTGACTGCATTTACATGATACTGGAAGATCTGTCTGGGCTGGGGAAGGGGTGTGAAAAGGCTGCTAGGTACAAGAAAACGTGCTCACACATAGCTCTACTTTAGTGACCCCAAAATGTCTTGGGTGCTGAGGCGCAGAGCATGAAGGGGAGAGTCTAGGGGAAAAGGAGCGTGTGTGGGCGAGGCAGACCAAGACCCGGAGCCTGTTCTCAGAGCCCACGATGCCTAAACCGGTTTGCCTTAAATGCAGTCAGAGCTCAATGAATGACACGTTTCTTACAGAAGCCAAGAAACGTAATAAGTTCCTCACAACATCACAGCATGTGATACAAAGTAATTACCATCAGCTAATGATTTACTCAATATCCCTGTAAAATGGAAAAAGAAGTAAATGCGAATTGAGTATAGTCATAACTAGAAGTTAAATTAAATGGGAGACATGGAAATGTCCAAATCCAAAGGCAAAATTATCCCTAAATAATGAGGTAAAAAGCAGGTTCCTGTCGACTTCAGCGACACAACTCATCAGTGCTCTAGAAAAATATGGCAGATCATGCACAGATCACTTCACCACTGCACAGCTCCACGCCTGATAAATGACCTAAGCAAGGTTTCTGTGATGACTACAGCACTGTCCTTTGAGGCCCACACCTGTTTCTAGTGGAGAATACTATAGACTTTCAATTTATATTTTCATTTTTTCCCTCAAGAATTAACCAAACATAAATGCATACACCGTATAACAGTGAACACAGCACATCATCATTAGTGTAAAAAGAGGAAGAAAATAACATTCTTTCGTATCTGTTGGTACATATAAGGACATACGAGAATCTGGTAACACTGGTTGCCTGGAAGAAGTTGAACTGGGCGGCTGGGGATAGATCTGGTAAGGACGTTGCACTCTGTACCTCTTCGTGTCTGTCAAGTCTGAAAACATGGAAATGAATCACTGAGTCCAGATATTTTAACAGCCCAACACAGACACCAGAATTACATGATCTCCATTCATAATTTAAATTGTTATTGAACCAAAAGGAAATTAACTGTACTCTTTCTCTTGAAAATATACTTCATCCGATATTAAAAGAAGTAAAATGCAATTCTGGCATTCTGGAAAACGTGTTGCCAGCAGTAATACCAGGGCTGGGTATGTGGGTGTAGTATCGAGGAAATGTTTCAGCATAAGGACCTATTTTAGCTAAAATTCTCAACACATGAAATCCACAAGGCTCGCAATTTGCTACATCTTCCAAAGGAAAAATAGTAGTAAAATTCATGCCAATCCAACAGCTTCTTCATCCAAATGTTCACTTTCCCTTCTTCTGACTTCAAACACTGAGCTTTGTGTGTGATCGCTCTTTCAGAACAAAATTACCCCAAGGATGGTTTCCATACTGGAATATCTTCTCTTTCTAGAACATTACCTTCTCCTTGCCTCTGTCCTTCAAACCGGGGCCCTCATTTTGAGCCTGTTTTGCTGAATAATTCATTCCTTAATGGATTCTCTGGAAATACTTGGTCCCTGCTTCAAACCCAACTTCTTAAACCAAAAGAAGTCAGAAGAAAATGTTTTAAACGGGTACTTAAGACATGAAGCTGAAGATCCCAAGAATCTGGGAGGATTTTTCTAAACATCTTTGTAAATTGTGAAGCACCATCCATATAACAGTTATTATTTCACCTAATAACAATACATTAATAAAACCCACACACGGAAAACATGCCATAGGGGGAGCCATAGAGGCAGTAAAGTCCTATGTGGCTACTAACAGAACTCAACTCTGTACCTCCTCATGGCCAAAACTAAAATTAAAATAAAAAACAAAAAAACATAACTGATGAAGTAGAAAATGAACAGTTACAAGGGGGAAAACCCTACAAATTACTCAGGGTACACTAAGTTTTGTTGTTGTCGTTGTTTTGTTTTGTATTAAACTTAGGCTTTGAAGAAATGCCCACTGAGGCCTTCCTGAGGGGCCGCTGTAATCTAACGTCCCATGTTCTCAACATCGTCTTCACGGGAAATGCGGAGATGCCTCTATACTTAGGATTTGGGGCAGCAACTTTTCTTTCTTCTTGTAAATTAAGGGGAAAATATCAAAGCAAAATTTAGTGCAGCCAACACAAAAGAGTAATTTCCCTACACACCAGGTTTTGCTAAAATTTGAAGTGGCTATCATTTCAGTAGAGGAGCACCCATATACACAGCCTATGTAACACACTGAGGGTGTCACTAGCAGGGTATAAAGCTTCTAGAAGAGAGGGGCTGTGTCTGATTTATCTCTGTGTCCAACTATCTAGTAATACCTGGTGCCCAGCAGACTCTCAAAAATATTCATTGAATGAATATCATGTGATATCACTTCTATGTGGAATCTAAAAAATATGATACAAATGAACTTATTTACAAAACAGAAATAGACTCACAGACATAGAAAACAAACTTACGGTTACCAAAGAGGAAAGCAGGGGGCAGGAGAAGAGGGATAAATGAGGATTTGGGGATTAACAGATACAAACTACTATATATAAAAGAGATAAACAACAAGGACCTACTGTATAGCACAGGGAACAATATTCAATATCTTATAATAGCCTATAATGAGAAAGAATCTGAAAAAGAATAGATATATGTATAACTGAACCACTTTGCTGTACACCTGAAACTAACATAACATTGTAAATCAACTATATTTCAATTAAAACAAATTTTTTTTAAATCTAAAAAAAATAATGAATGAATAAGTGAACGAACAAATACGAAATGAAGAAATGGCATCCTATCAGGATGAAAAGAAGGTGCTGGGGCCCATCTTGGAGGAGAGCTTTTATTTTTTCTTCAGGAACTTTCTTAAAATGATCATTTTCTAAGGAGAATCTGAGTAAATAATTCTAAGACAGTAAGACCACTTAACTGCAACAGAGAGAGGGCTTGATGTCTGTCTTCTAAAGAGAAGGGTTAGGCAAGGACCAATTACATCCAAGATTATGAGACCTTCAGGGGACTTGAAGTCAAGACTGGCCCTGCAAGGACCCTGCCCTGGGTCACACAGTGGCCTCTCTCAGCCTCCCCAGCAGCACAAAGGAATGCATAGCTCAGATGACCCTCTGTGAGCTCCTGCTTCGAATGTGTGGGCTCCAACTCACAAAAACACAGTGTTGGAAGAGACCACACAGATAAGCCGACATCCTGATTTCACAAAAGAAAACAGGGACGCTCAGACAAATGAAGTGACTTGCCCACTCAGCTAGTAAGTCACTGGCCCCCGGATGCAAACCAAACTCTCCTGGCCCTGCGTCAAGAGTTGTGTCTAAATTCACCACACTCCTCTTCCTGAAAGGCTGTCTCCCGGACTACTCCCGTCCAAAGCATCCGAGTACAAACAACCCAAAACACATCTGCCATCAGCCAGAAGCCCGCCTGGAAAGCTCTTCACCTGACACAGACGGTCTGACTGTTTTGAACACGGGGTTATGCCACCTCTGAAAAACAAGTATCAAAAAATGTTCAGATCACCTACCCTCCCAACAGAAAAGAGATTTGTTCTGGGGTATTTTTTAAAAAACAAATGATAGTTCACTTCTGTTTTTCATTACAGTACCACTTAAAGCTCTCTGGGAAAAATCTGGAAGTGACTCAAGAAATTACACTTACTTTCATTTTTAGAAACTCACTAAATAATAGATAAACATCAGCTGTCCGCCCCCCACCAACAGGCACTTGCACCCCACCCACCCTGTTATTTTTTTTTACAGGTCAGGCTTACAACCAAGGATGAAGGTGAAGGATGCTGTCCTCTTAAGGGCATCGGAAAAGCTGTCTCTCAGACAGTGGTTCTGTTCTGAGCTTATTTTGATAGCAAATAAATTATTTTTATGGAGCTGTAGCATAAAAAACTTAGTTTATAGGGCTCTGTTTCTGTTTTGTGCCATTTACTTTCAAGTTTTATTTGCAAGTTGGTCTTGTGACCAGGTAGACTCATCTAGGAAGAGAAAGTACTGACATCAGGGCACCATATCTTGTATTGTTCCAATTGGCTAAAGAAAGCCAGTTTCCTTATCTACAAAACTGAAACTCACTCCAGGATATTTTTCTTTTTCCAATACACAATTCCTTTGCCAAGTGCATTACTGCAACTTGTTTCTAAGTCTCATGTTTACATTTCCAAGAAACAATGTTTAATTACTCCAGGAGGGAAATATGAAGGAGCTACTCAAATTGTTCACAAACTGTAAGGGCCAGGGTCGCCTTACACGGGGTGCCAACAGAGAGGAAAGGCGGGAAAGGACCCAGGATCTGCTGTACTTCATCTGGTGGGTTCTCCTCACCAGCACTCAAAGCATAAGTCTTCCTGGGAAATTTTTCCATCAGTTGAACAACAGTTCCTTCAACAAGAAGGAACAGATGAAGATTTTAAACAGGATTTTAAACTGGATTTTCAAACAGTAAAAGTGGCTAGAGTTACATCGGATGCTACTTAGCCACAGAAGAAATCTTTTTAAGAATAAAAAGAAAAAGAACCAAATCATCAGTAGCAATAACTCAGGTTCATTGTTACACAATGAATCCATCAATGTGGACAAGAAACCAGTTGTAGCCCTAAAAAGAACAGCACCCTCACAATTAAATTTATAAGGAGGTAGGGCCACGGAATGAGGTCAGAGTCCCAGGTGCCCAAATGTCAGACAGTGATTCTGAAATGGTTTCTTACATTATGACTCAACTCCAACAGGATTTTCTGAGTCACTGTCATCTCTTCCTGGGACAAAATGTTTTGATATTGTACTGATATCCAATAGAGGAAGTCCTTCTTACGTCGTTATTCATCTCGAATGTCATAATACCCTTCATCTGAGTTTGGGAGAGAGAGTTAACACAACAATATATAGGAGACTTGAAACAAGGAGAATCCACTGATTATTCATTTTCAAAGGAAAAACGAACAAAACTGTCAACCAGAAAACATGAGTCAGGGTAAAATTATAGACGTGATCGGGAAGTAGCATCTACCGCTAGAAATCAGATTTTATTAAGACTTTGTTTTTAAAATGTTTTCTTCATTGTGCATGCTTTTCCCTCTAAGAACATTTTGGTTATTTAGTCTTTTATGAATTCAACATTTCTTTTTAATTTTTTCCTTATGTGGATTTGTTTGGCAGATGTTTATGACTTTAGTTTTATGACTTTGTTCACAGATCATCTTTAAGCTCTTCTCATATTCTTTCCTCTAGTCTTTCTCTATCAGTTTCATCTCTGGAACCAGACAAAGCTTCCCAGAATTGGGTGATCAACAACCATCACAGTATGTTCCCTCAAAAGGCATAATTAATGAAGCCAGGGTCAAGAGATTAAAATACATACAACCTGATGCACCTAAAACAAAACAACCCACTAATGTTTTTGATGCTGGAAAAAAAAAGTGTGTTTGGACCAAGCCACTTCAAAAGCCTAAGAGTGGGAGCTAGGAATTCAGAGGATGTTGAGGAACATATCAGAGTTGAGTGATAAATTCTGTGGTCACCTTACTTATCTTGTGTCTATTCTAATGCTTTCAGCTACAAGTTACAAAGACTCCATTTCAAAATGGCTTAAGCCAGGTCCTGCCCCAGACCAATAAATCAGAATCTCGGTGGGTAGAGCCCAAGCATCTGTATTTAAAGCTCCCAGAGCGATTCTAATGAACAGCCAGGTTTGAGCAATCACAGCTCTGGCCAGTCATGTTTCAGCCCTCAGGTCTTACACCACTTACCTAAAGAGCATAGAAGGTAGAGGCCTGAGCAACGTTGGGGTTTTATTATTAAGGAAGAAATGATGGGGATGGGAGGAAGTGATGGCTGATGGGGAAGGAGCAGAGAGTGGTAAGTAAAAATTTAGAGGTTCGTGGGGTCTTTTTTCCAAGGATACAGAAAACCTGATAACATTTATTATGCTGAAATAATAATGTACAAATTACAGGTTCCTGCAGCTTTTCTTTGGCTTTCAATAAATTACATTATCCATCAACGTACATACAAGCATATAGACTTAACCAGAAAACTCTTACAATTACTTAAGCTTTACATTGTATGATTTCAATAGGTCAAAATGAAAGTGGTTTCCTTATACTGTGGTTCTTCACAATTAACCAAGTGCATAAAGAGCAAACTGTATTGCCTTGGAGATGAGCAGGAAATACTGGCTTTCAACAACTTACGTGATCCACCAATGTACATATATTCTTAACCAGGAACGCTCGCAGTTACTTAATCATTTCATTCTATGATTGCAATAGGTAAAAATGAACAGAATCTTCCTTAAATTGCTGTTCTTTAACTGACCAAATAAATAAAAAACAAAATACATAGCCTCGAAGATGAGTAAGGAAATAGCTTTATTCTTCAAAACAATACTGCAGTGTTTTCTTAGAAACCATCTGCTAATCTAGAAGCCATGCATAAGGAGCACAGAATTTTCTTTCTTTCTCTGATTTTGCTTTGAAAACACAAAACTAAACCTACTTAAAATAAGCAACTCCAGCATGCTAGCCTATACATTTTCCCCAGGAAACCCAAAGGTAAAAATAGCGTGGTTCTTCGAGTGATCTGCCTGACCTCAGGGCAAGAATGGAGGCTTCAAAATCAACACATACAGACCAGGCCCATCTCTCCTATGAGGTGAGAGTTCCACCAAAACTGTGGGCTCCTTTTATGAATTTACACATGGAGCCCATAATGTAACAGGTCCAATACCAAAGCATTATGGCACGTCAAGTTATTTTTTGCCTATACACATTTAAAACTATGGAATAGGTATGTAATGCTGTTGTATGTTGATTATACCACAGTGAAAAATTTTTTTAAAGTATCAAATAAAAGACTCTTGGAATTTGTGCTGAAAAAGTAAAAAATAAAATATTTTAAAAAGTGAAAGAAAACTCTACAAGATAGAAAGAACTATTAATCATTATTCTACTCATTAATATGTTCATACCTTTATAAACATGTATATAAAATACACACACTTTTATTTAAGGTCTTCACAGTAAAAAGCAGCAAACATAAAAGTTATTTCTTAAAAGACCTATTTTATTTCATTCTCCAAAAGGTCTGGTACATACCCCACCACCCAAGTCCACAGGAGCCCGAGGAAAGGAGCTATGGCAGCTCGGCCCTAAATAGGGTTCACCAGTGTGGGCGTGTTGAGAGAGGCTGGCCCTCATTAGTCTAAATGGGTGCTGTCCAGTAAGGCCCTTGGAGGACCTCCATGGGGGTTCAGAGGGTGGAGATACATCTCATTTAGGTGACAGCTGCAAAGTTGGCCCTCAGAAGCAAAGCCAACAGAGGACACTGGGACCAGAATCTTATCCTAAAGCTTCCTAAAGCACGGGTAGTTAACTGCAACAAAAACGCTAAGGCTCCTGGACACAGCACCTCTAGAGCAGGTTCTAACTTTGGTTGTAAAACACCACCCAAATAACATTTTAAAATTAAGAGTCACCTCTTCAATACCAATGTTAACAGGATCAGCGATTACTGGGTAAATTATATTCCATGTCATTTACCTAAGCCATTACCAGTTGATTTTGTGAACGTTGCAAACTTAAATACCCTGCATAGTGGCGGATGGCAGAAAGCATGTCAGATAAATCCATATCTGAAAAACTACTGTGTTATTTCTGGGGAGGAAGATTTGGGTGAGCAGATTAATAAAATGTTACACGATCTTAAAGAAAAAATATAAATATAGTGACCATATTTTTTCCCAAATTAAAAAAAAAGAAAAACAGGATGATATGGTCTGAAAGAGGCAGAATAAATCAGTTACTACCCTAGGAAATTTGCCTTTGAACATAAAAGAATGGGCAAAAAAATACAACAAAGTGTTAAAAACAAGTTAAATGATTAACTTCTACAGATGTCCTAAGGGAGAGATCATTTTGGACTGTCATTTCAAACTGTCTCCCAAATAAATCCGCACCAGGATTTAAAGTTAACCCTAAAAGGGAGCATTCCACTTCCTCCTCTTTTGTATGTCTGATGTTGATGGTAGAGCTAGTGAACAGTACAAAGGTCTAGCTGGCAGCCATGAAAAAAAAGGAGAAAAGAGAAATGGAGATCTTGTCCAGCTGGCTCCCGGACATCCTGACAACCACAACTCATAAAATACTGCCTTTTCAGGGCTTCCCTGGTGGCACAGTGGTTAAGAATCCGCCTGCCAATGCAGGGCACATGGGTTCGATCCCTGGTCCGGGAAGACCCCACATGCCACAGAATAACTGACCCACGGGCCACAACTACTGAGCTTGTGCTCTAGAACCTACAAGCCACAACTACTGAGCCCGTGTGCCACAACTACTGAAGCCCGCGCGCCTAGAGCCCATGCTCCGCAACAAGAGAAGCCACCGCAATGAGAAGCCTGCGCACCGCAACGAAGAGAAGCCCCCACTCGCCGCAACTAGAGAAAGCCTGCGCGCAGCAACGAAGACCCAACGCAGCCAAAAATAAATTAATTAATTTTTTAAAAAATACCTTTTCTCCTTTCCCCACTTGACTTCCTTCTATAAGGACACTGGTTTAAGACTTCAAGAAGGTCCCTCTCGCAGACTGCCAAACCCTTGGGTAGATCCCCTTCCCTCCTCCCTCCTCCCTCTTCCGATTAATTCCGCCTCATCCTCTTAATCTGTTCAAACATCCACCGCCTCCTTCCCCCCCCACCCCGCCCGACTAGATCTGGTCCCCTCCCCTCACATGCTCTCAGAGCTCCCTAACCTCTCCTACAGTGGACTTGCCATAGTTTGTTTAAGTTTATGATGTGAGATTTTTTTTCCCAATTACTTGAATACTGTCCCCCACCCCCTAAAGATGAGCTCCGGGAGACAGGGACCACTGCTGTTGTGTTCAACATGTAATAATCAGAGCCCTCAGAACAGAAGCCTCCACCCGGTAGGTGTTCCCTAAGTCTTTCTGGTTGAATGAATTAATTGGCTATTTGGTGAGTTCATCTAAGACCCCTTTTCATTCTGAAATTCTAAAACTCTCTATGAGATCTTCGTTAAATGATGCTTTCAGCTTCGAATAAAGAGAAAAGATCAGCAGCCAACTGTTTATAAAAATATACGACTTTTTTCCCTTGTTACTCTTGTTGCCGGCTTTTTCTCAAAATGCAGTTTTTAATCTTAAAGATTATAAATGAATAGCAAGGAGGCACAAGTGGTATGAAAACTTAGGGAAAAGTCATGTCTAGGTCTTGTCAGCAAAACCGTTCCCCCTCTGAGGATGAAGAATGTAGATGTTCTATTTAAGGCAACGGCCCTGGACTTCCAGCCCAGGACAACATCACAAAATGGGGAAGGGCACACAGGCCTCATGCCTTACGCTGGTGCCCAAATGTGGAGCATGTGACAAAGTGGCTGGCCTCGGCAGACAAGGTAGCGCTCGATGCCCTCTCTGTGAAGAAATTACTGACCCCTTTTAAATTATGGTGACAAGGTCACCATAATTAAAGGTCACAGACAACTAACCTGAAGTCAGTGAGGCTCTATGGACACTAAGAAACCACAGGGAAGAGGCTGCTTCTCCCTGGTTCACTCAAGATGGTTATACAGCTTGGCTCACACAATTACATACTATGCAGGATGAACAACTGAGGGAAAACCAAGTTCCAAAAAGAGAATGATATCGCATTCTGTCCATTTTGCTTAAAAGAGGGATGTATACAGTGTACAGTGATTTCTAGAAGAATTTAAATCACTAGAACGTAACTTAGGAAGTGAATTGTCAATTACGTGGAAAACTAACCTATCTTTAAAAATCCATTATGTGGGGACTTCCCTTGTGGTGCAGTGGTTGAGAATCTGCCTGCCAATGGGTTCGATCCCTGGTCCGGGAAGATCCCACATGCCGCGGAGCAACTAAGCCCGTGCACCACAACTACTGAGCCTACGCTCTAGAGCCCACGAGCCACAACTACTGAGCCCACGTGCCACAACTACTGAGTGTGCGCTCTAAAGCCCGCGAGCCACAACTACTGAAGCCCGCGTGCCTAGAGACCATGCCCCGCAACAAGAGAAGCCACCGCAATGAGAAACCCATGCACCGCAACGAAGAGTAGCCCCGGCTTGCCACAACTAGAGAAAGCCTGTGTGCAGCAACGAAGACCCAATGCAGCCAAAAAAACAAAACAAAACAAAAATCCATTACATAATTATATACAATGCTTCTTAAGTCTTTTAACAACAGACTGACAAATTTCACTAAATTTTAATGTTACCCACTTGGAATTCAATTTTGCCCTCTTAATTGTATAGAAAGAAAAGAAGAAAAGTGGGAGGAGGGAGGAGGTATAGCTTACACTAAAAACCGTCGAATCTGTAGACTCAGGAAGGGAACTCGATTTGCTTTCCCAGAGAAGTACAGTTCATAAAAGCATGTTCATCAAATACTTATTATGAAAAGACTCCACTAAGCATATACTTCTTTTCTTCCAGAAATTACTCCAACTGTGTTTTATGGTCTTTTCCTCACACTGAGTGGAAATAAAAATCAAAGTTACCCGCAATGACACAAGGCACTGTCTGTGGAAAATATGATCAGCAATGGACACAAAGGCCTAAGCTTCTTTAATTCCAAAGCAAATCACCTCTACTGATGAGAGTCCCTCCCTTTGTTTGTACTACATTTGGAAAAGACACGAGAACATGCCTATACTTTTCTTCTGCCCTGCAGTGAACTAGTGTTAATGCAAAGGATCAGGAAACAAACTTGAACTCGGACTAAGAACTCGATGTCCACTGGGCCCAACTTTCTGGCATTGTTGGAAAAGCATCTGTGACCTATGACTCCCGTCCTCACAGATTCCTCACTTCTCTGATTGCCCATACGGTCAGAGTACATCTGCCAGCAACTCCCAGAAAGTAACCCATCACGTTCAATTCTGACTATAAAACTGGTACCTCGTGGGGAGGGAAGTCTCCTGACTGCCCCACAAGCAGAGAAGATGCCCTGCCTTCAGCTCTGCTTCAAAACTAATCAGGAATTATTAAGTTTCTTAGAAATGAACGGCTGCACTCAGTGCCACAGATCCTTCTCCCAGAGCCTAAGTGTCTCATTACAAAGGGAACACCGCTTCTCCGCTTCTCCGCCAGGCCTCTGAGCCCTTCCCCACCCCACCTCTCCCCTGCACGAAGCTGCTCACCTGGTTAGCAGACGAGGAATGACAAGCATTTTCCTAACGCACCTGAGGACATTTCACAACATGCTTTAAACGATACCAATAAAAGCGTTTAACATGCCAAGCATCATTTAAATGTTCGCATGGAGAGCAGAAATTTTAAAAAAATTTTAAAAGAGTTGGTTATTTCTGACAGAAAATGTCTAATGCTGACAACTTACTGATAAATGAAAGGTTCTGGTCTCAACTGTGCAAAGGCAGAGGCTGTATCTTCCTGTATCTTTCAGAATCCGGGCGGCGTCTGCACACTGGGGGCATCCAGCCAGTTAAAACCAACCGAAACACACATTCTTTCTCTCGTCTATTTCCTCTAAAGTAAGTGCAGGCGTGTGTGTGTGTGTGTGTGTGTGTGTGTGTGTGTGTGTGTGTGTTGCTGCAGAACGCAGGGCGTAGTTTGTGTGCGAGGGGGGTCTTGTTTTGATCATTTGGGAACATGTAGAAATCAAAGGCTTTTTAGCCGAGCACCATGTGTGAACCCTTCCTTTTCATTCAGTCCAAGTGTCTGCAGCGCTCATAACCCAACAGGAATTAGGAAATTATAAATAAATCTGACGCAGACTGTATTAGTTTCTTGCTGTCCCTGTAACAAGTTACCACAAACTTAGCCTCTTCAAACAACATAAATGTATGAACTCACAGCTCTGGAAGCCAGAAGTCAGAAATGGATCTTACAGGCCCAAAAGGAAGGAGCTGGCAGAGCTAGGTTCCTTCAGGAGGCTCACTCCTCGCCTTCTCCAGCTTCTAGAAGCCGCTCGTGGACCTGCATTACCCCAACCTCTGCCTCTGTCCTGTCATCACATCTCCTCTGACTGACCGACCCTCCTACCTCCCTTTATAAAGACCCTTGTAATTATGCTGGGCTCACTGGGAAAATCCAAGATAATCTCTCTGCCTCGACATCCTTAACTTAATCACATCTACAAAGTTCTTTTTGCCATGTAAGGTAATATATTCACAGGTTCTGCCGTCAGGACCTGGACATCTATGGGGGGCGGGCCTGCCAACATAATAAATTACATTTCAGTGTTATTCATAAAGGTTTTGGCACTGGGGATTTTCATTCAAATAAAAATATAATTTCTGCCTACTAAATGAATAAAATTAGGTTGAAGTATTTTTGATTCAATATTTTTCATTATTTGACCTTGGTCACCCCAAACTCCCTTTCTCTGCCTCAGTCCACCCCTAAAATGCAGGATTACCCCCATTAGACCCAGAAATGCTGAGTAAGGCCTAATGCCTTATAACATTTTATATATGTAGGCCGATTAACAGATATTACATAGTTTCTTATGTTCCAGGAGTCACTCAGCAGACAGCCTCAACTATCAAAACAAATCTGACATCCAGCAGGTAAGTAACAACAGCAAACAACAAGCCACTATACGTGTCAGTCAACAAATATCTACTTATGGGCACCTACTGAGCACACAGCTCAGCACCAGACACTAAGGGGAAGACATAAGATAATAGAGGACCATGCCTAGTAGAGGAAAGAAAATGTACGTGGCAAAAAACCCAAAAGTAGTAAATATCATATTAAAAGTACAAAAACAGTGCTTGAACTGTTAAGATGGCACTTGGGCTTAGTTTAAAACATAGGTAGAATTTCACTACAGAACCTCTCCAAGGAGAAGAAAGAAAATGAATCATGGGTCCCAGGACAAGAAAATGCTCACTCAGAATCTATTCATCACTAATGCATACTGTGTTTCCAAATAAAATAACCTTGTTTCTAATTATAAAAATATCTAGTCTTTGTTTTTTAAAAATCCAAATTTACAGAAAAACACAAAAATAAAGTAAAAATCCATCCCAAACCCCACCACTCGCAAAAAAGTACCCACCCTTCCAGACATCTCTCTATGAAAATATACACAAAATATACACATCTCCAAGAGGTTTGGGATTTCCTGGTTCACCACAGAAATAAATGTAGCTAAGTCAGACTGGGAAGTGAGACTTAGAAAGTGCTATCATAAGGTGGCAAAAAGTGAGAAGCGACAATGAGGAAGAACACCAAAAAGTTTCAAGTTCAGATCTATGCATTAATGAGCCTGACATGCTGGAGTTTTAGCATACCTAAGGGCCCAGAGTTTTTATATACAGTAGACCCTCCCCATCCATGGAGGATGCATTCAACACCCCCAGTGGATGCCTGAAACCACAGATAGTACCAAACCCTAAATATACTGTTTTTTCCTATACACACATACCTATGATAAGGCTTGATTTATAAATAAGGCACAGTAAGAGAATAACAACAATACTAATAAAATAAAACAATTATAACAATACACTCTAATAAAAGTTACGTGAACGTGGTCTCTCTTTCTCAAAATATCTTATTGTACTGTATGTACCCATCCTTCTTGTGATGACTTGAGATGGTAAAATGGTTATGTGATGAGATGAAGTGAGGTGAATGACGTAGGCATTGTGATGCAGAGTTAGGCTACTATTGACCTCATCTGTCGACAGAAGCAGAGGATCACCTGCTTCAGGTGATCATGGATCACCGAGCCATGAGAACGTTGATGACTGGGGAGCCTTGGCAGGACTCCTTGGCAGGATGGTGGGAGATTTCTTCACACTACTCAAAATGGCATGCAATTTAAAATTTATGAATTGTTTACTTCTGGAATTTTCCATTTAATATTTTTGGACCGCAGTTGACTTTAGGTAACTGAAACAAATGAAAGCAAAACCTCAGATATGAGCGACTACTGTATTCACAGTAGCAAAGGGTATCTATGTGTTAAACCACAAACAATAACTGATGCTCACAAGACAATGCTGATAATGATGAGGTTACATAGTCCATTTTGACTTCAGAAGATAAAGTATTTCAGAAAGACTTCTACCAAAAACTGTCAAAATTAGAGTTTGGACATTTAAAGGAGTATTTCAATTTTAATAAATACTGAGCCCCTTTTTCTTCAACAGCTGGGAGAAAGCTCTGCTCTGGAGTTGGGCAACCCAGGTACCTACTCTCAAACTTTACCACTAACTTTGCTGTGTGACTCAGGGGAAGTCACTTCATGTCTCTGAGTCTCCATTTCCTATAATGAGGGAAAGTGTTGGACTAGATCAAACCTAAGATTTCTCGTAGTTCTGACGTATTTATAAGTGAATTGTCACTATTAAACTTAAAATGTGAATTCCAATCACATGCTTCAGCCATTATCACCAATGATAGCTTTGGTTTTGCCTCATAACCAGAGATGTAAGGTTTTTATACAGTGAGGAAACTGAAAGAAAAAAGAAAACTCATAGGTCAAAACCCTTCAAATCCTTCCTTAAGGAATGTATCGTATGAAGAAACACCCAGCTTCCCCTATCAGGATGTTTAGAAATCACAGTCCAAATTCCCAACAAAAATATTTACAGGTACCTGATGAGGAAAAATACCCTTGTGATTATTTAAAAAACAAGAAAAAAGGCTGCCCAAGGAGGGAGGAGGGAGGGAGAAAGAGGGGGGGAAGGAGGGGGAGAGGAAGAGAGGGAATGTGGAGGGAGGGGGAAGGAGGGGGGAGTTCCCTCTTCCTCAGCACATGGAGCCTCTAAACATAAAATACTCCATAATTTTTATACCTCTGCTCCTGCAGGACCCAAGTATGTTTTCCAAATGGATATGAATGGATAAAAGGCACAGGAATGCCATAAAATAAATACGTAAAGTAGCATGGAAAGAACCCATTGTTGTTCAGGACTCAGGAAGCTTTGGAGCCCAGCCCAGGAAAACACTCTGTAACCTAAGGTGTGCCCTTCTAAGTCTTGGCCTATTTATTTATAAAGGACTCAGAGAGACAATTCCAGACACGTGTGTTATTATGTCAATCCAACTTTTCTTAACGAAAAAGTGCTTTAAACTCAGAACAGTTAAGATCTGCAAAGAGTAGGTGGGGATTACTATTTCCATACACTTCTCGGTGCTGCTCTCTGCTAAGAAAGCAGAGGCCTACAGGACTGCCTCTCCTAACTGAGGAACCGAATGGGTCGATTTCTTGAGTAAATAGCACCATGATGTAATTGCCTGTTAACCCGCCATTCTTCTCATCCATGTGAGTTTTTACTCATTACCCCTCAACCAATAGCCAAAATGGCCTAGAACATTTTCTTATGCGCCTTTTCCTCTCATCAAAGCATTAGGACTAAAAGAGAGTGCCTGCTGCTAATTCGATAATGGTCATGACGATGTCTGGTTCCTGAGAATAAGGGTCGAAAACTCTGTGGATAGTCTGTGAGGAGATAAATGACATAAAAGTCCTTAGGCCCTGAGCTCATCTAGCTCAAAGCATTGCACAAACCCCCATCAGATCTTTCTGGTATAGCTCAGTCTTCGGGTCTTGAAGAAAAAGAGAGGAAAAGATAAATCTTGTAGGAAGTCTCAGGCTGAGGGCAGAACAGGACCAACATGACCCAAGTTCTACCTGCTCTACTCCAGTTTTAACTCATGCTTATTCAGTATCACGGGGAAGAAAAGGCAGACAACTGATAATTCAGAGAACACTATCACGAAGTAACCTTAATGCGTTCCTTCAGAATGAAGCTATCCTATCACCTCGAGCCATCCCCTACATCCTATTCTGACTACAGGACCACAGACTCAGCGAGTAAAGCTACCACACCGCGGTCATCTCCGGCAGCCACGAGAACCTGCTGCGTTTCAGAGACCTCTCCTCCAGTCACACTCAGGGCCCTCCCCACCGCTCCCTACCCCAGTTAGGGCTGTCAGATAAAATAAGGGACTCCCAGTTAGATGTGAATTTCAGATAAACGACCAACAAATTTTTCAGTATAAGTATGTCCCAAATGTTGCATGGGACATACTTATACTAAAAGCATGTTTCCTTGTTTATCTGAAATTTGAATTTAACTCTTGCGTGGGACATACTTACACTAGAAACATTCATTGTTTATATGAAATTCGAATGCAATTGTTGTCCTAAACTTTTATTTGCTAAATCTGGCAACCCCTCCCCCAATTCTTTCACTACTCCTCTACGGTAATCTGCAATACGAGAAGAAGAATTAGTTCCTGCCAGCGGAACAAATGGGGAGGGGGGATCAATGAGCTGTTATAAAAAATTCAACAGTTGCAAGGCCAGATGATTTTAGACATGATCACTGTACCCGCCCCCTGCAAAATCTGAATCTCATTGAAATTAAAGGGTTTACTATCATTACTTGAAACAAACAAGGCACTGGGGTCTGCAGAACATAACCTCTTTTCAGAGTACTTTGAATATTAAATCATCTGATTAAAAAGCTGAAGGTAGATTAGACAGTGTTTTTAAATGCTGAAAATTCACCAATACTTAAAAAGTCTTCTAAGACAACTGACTAAAGTTGCTATAGTAGATATAATTTTCAAATCTGTTGATGGCATTCCGTGTTAGCATTCAGCACTTTCCACTTAAATTACTCGCTTTGGTGACACATATGAACCACCCCCCCACCCCGAAATTCTCATTAAACACAGAACACCTCTGCGGACCCCAGCCTTGGAAACAACCCATTCGGGCAGCTGATAGAAAGAGAATGGGGCTGACAGAAGATTTAAGGGAGACCTGAGTCAGGGTCAGGAGGAGGAAACTGGATGGTTTCCCAGCACCTCAGATCTCTGCGGTGCGGCTTTATTCCTCCCTGAGTGGTCAGACACACCCATGTTCAAAATACAAAGCCAGGCCGAAAAGAAGTCATCTGGAGATCGTCCATATCTCTGATGCATATAATAAAAAAAGAAGGCGCCTCCTCCCTCCTGGATCATGGAAAGTGCAAGAGGTACAAAATTATTTAAAAGATGGAGCCCAAGATGTCTGCATAGAATGCAGACATTCTGTTATAAAAATAAAGCCATTTATTCAGCAAGATATGAGTGTATTTAAATGTATTTAAATTTACGTATTATTTTTTTAAAGTACTGAGCAATGACTATCCATAACCAAGGGACCGTCAATAATCAACCTTCTGACCATGCAGAATTTCAGCCTGGTGTCCAAAGAAGCATGTTGGGGGATCAATAGCAATGCCCTTTGATTAAGAAATAATAATGATGCTGAGTGCTTTCTGGGTACAGCCGTAGTGCTAAGAGTTTTGCATAAATTTATCTCATTCAATCTTCATCACACTCCTATGAGTAAAAAAAAGTATTCTTATTTCTATTCAGTCTCACAGGAAGACTGAGTTCAAGAAGTTAAGTAGCTTGTCCAAGGCTACAGACACAGTAAACTGCAGGTGAGTAATTCAGATCCTCAGGAGACCAATCCAAAACCCATGCTCTTAACCTTGAGTGGACACCCTGTCCCAGATTAAATGACACGTGTTCTGGGTGGTAATCATGACACTACCACTGACACAGTCAACAGAGGAAACACACTTCAATTTCTCTGACTCTCAGTTACACACTGAAGCTAGATCATCTCCAAAGAAGCTCCCACGTCCAAAATACAGGCTCTATTCAATTTGAACCCAAAATTCCTCAGAGTCAGCTATACCTAGTCACGTTTCATCTTCCTGACACCTTTAAGGTATGGAGACGTTAAGTGACTTCCTCAAGGCTACACAGCTAGAACAGAAAGAAACCAGACACAAATTCTGATCTTTTGAATCCACATCCAGGGTGGTCACCATTAAACCATAGGTGGATCCATGATCTCTAGTTTATATGACAGTGGTGCAAACTGGTAGACACAAGACATCCAGCCTACAAACCCAACTACGACACACCAGCTATTAATTCTCAGGTTTATCAAACAGACTCTTTCCTCCCAGTAAAAAAGAGAGTACCGTAGATGAAAACTCGGACTCATAGCTGGATTCCAAGAGTTAGGAGCAGTGCTGACACCATGATGCGAGCCTAGCTTATGTCCCTAATGTCCCAGGCACTGGTGACCTTGCCGGGAGACCTGCCACTCCATGGCCCAGCTACAAAAAGCACATTGGTCCTACTGGGTCTTCACAGGGTGAAAACGAACTCAACAGGGTTGGGCTTGACAGGTGCTGGGTAGTGGGCCACCTGAACATGGCTACAGAAATCCAATTAGCCTTATTAATCTAAGACTTAATTCATTAAGGATTTTGTGATACTTCATATAGATCCAAGCCCCATCTGGATTTAAAAGGATCGGATAAGAAAATTCAGATTGCAAGAGGACACTGAATGAACCTTAAGGGACAAGTCACTTAACATTTTTAAAGCCTCTATTTACCTATGACCAATGAGATAATTAATAATCATTCGTCTGTATTCACTATGGCATTTAAAAATTTTTATAATCTTACTTTTCCTTAATTTAAAGAGTCTTTTGCCCCAATTTGCCTCAAACATAAACTTTCACATACAAGCAGTCTCCACCTCCCAAGCAAGTCACCCCCCCAGGTCATTCCACACTGTCTCTTGCTATATATAATTCTGTTTTCTGCAGGGGGGAAGAAAAAGCACTGGAGAAAAGAAGATGGAGAATGAAAACACTACCGGACCCGAGGCTGATGTATCTTCTCCATGAGGCGTCGTGCTAAGGATTATTAATAGAGAAACCAGATACAGCCCCCCTGCTCAAAGCACCCATGAGGTAAATCATCGTAGGTGATCGCATGCTATTCCAAATGGCCACGAACTACGCTTCTGAGGTCCAGAGTGGGCTGACATGTGATTTCCTTCCTGCTGAGTCTTCCTCTGTGAACACTGCCGCCGCCCCCAAGTATAAAGCTGTTTCTGTGGAACATTCAATCTGCTCTGAGAGTCCCACCTCCTGTGGAGCAGCTCCTGCACAGGTAAAACTGAATGTACAGCCAGAGCTGGCATGACATCTACAATCAAATTGCATTAAAGGGCTGACAGCATCCCATGGCAACAGGCAGTAAGTCACCAGCAGAAAGATTGGCTGCTGTTGTAGAATATGAATAACAAAGGTCTACGATGCCAGTGCTTATCAAACTGTACGACAAAATAAATCAATTCAGTGACTGGCATTTTATGCAAAGACGTGGAAACACATATCCTTAGAAAGACCTGTATGCACTGCAACAAATGCTTTAGGTTCAGTTGTGTGTGAAACGGGTCAGGATGTAAAATGATTTTAAAAGCTTGTTGTCTTAGGCTCAGTGGAAAACTCAATTCTGAGTAACAGCAGCAAAAGGGACCCAAGAAAAGGCAAACAAAAATGAATAAAAATAAATACTTCCTTGGAAGGGCTGACCATACAGTTCACTGTCTGGACCCTCTACTTTATTACTCTTGGCTCAATGGAATTCAACTATCTGAGAAAACTATGCGTGAACACCTGAAAGATTTCAAATGCAAGTGTTTAGAAGGCACACACACAAAGAAAATCACATCAAGTTTTAAAAGAAAGGAAGCCACATTCCCAAACCATAAAGATATTGCTAGAATAAAAATGTTTATGTTTCTACATATAAAAGCCTGGCCGAGTAGACAATGCATACTAAAAAAGCATTGAAGGTGGCCCCTGGGAACACCACAGAGATTAATGTCACATGGGCAATGGCCTAGTGTGGGAAAACAGAATGAGATCATTTTTTTTTAAAGCACTAACACATTTAATATTTAATATAACTAACACATTTAATGTTGGGTTACATTTACCCAAATTCTCTTTTAAACTTATTAAATGTTTACCTTTGAATATTTAAAGTGAATATTTTTATGTTTTTGAAATAGCTAAAGAGTTAATAAAAATTTACCCTAAATCTTTTCAATATGTATCTCCATGACAAATAACAGCTCAACTGACATCATGGTCACTGATTCAATCGTTTAACGAAAGTTCAGACCCAGATGTGGAGAATGGACTTGAGGACACGGGGAGGGGGAAGGGGAAGCTGGGACGAAGTGAGAGAGTGGCATGGACATATATACACTACCAAATGTAAAATAGATAGGTAGTGGGGAGCAGCCGCATAGCACAGGGAGATCAGCTCGGTGCTTTGTGACCACCTAGAGGGGTGGGATAGGGAGGGTGAGAGGGAGACGCAAGAGGGAGGAGATATAGGATATATGTATATGTATAGCTGATTCACTTTGTTATAAAGCAGAAACTAACACAACATTGTAAAGCAATTATACTCCAATAAAGATGTTTTTTAAAAAAAGTTCATTGAGCATCTACTAGGCATCAGCCACAGTTCTAAGGTAATACAAGGTAAACTGGTTCCATCAGGTTTATTTATAACCTACATAGGGGAAAATCTTCATGACACTGGATTTGCCAATAATTTGTTGAATATGACACGAAAAGCACAGGAAACAAAAGAAAAAACCAGATAGAGTGTACTTCACCAAAACCAAAAACTTTTCTACATCAAAGGACACTAGCAACAGAATGAAAAGGAAACCCAGGGAATGAGACAAGATATTTCAAAATTATATATCCGATAAGGGGTTAATATCCAGAATATATTAAAAAAAAAAAACAACCTACAACTCAACAATAAAAACAACAAACCATCTGATTAAAAGATGGGCAAAGAACTTAGACATTTCTCCAAAGAAAATATACAAGTGGCCAAACAAACACATGAAAAGATGCTCAACATCACTGATTAGTAGGGAAATGCCTACAGAAAAAAGAAATAACAAGTGTTGACAAGGATATGGAGAAACTGGAACCCTTGAGCACTACTGGTAGGAATGTAAAATGGCGCAGCCACTATGGAAAACAGTATGGCAGTTCCTCAAAAAATAGAATTATTATTCTATTATAATTATTATAGAATTATTATACGATCCAGCAATTCTATTTCTGGGTATATATCCAAGTATATATACCCAGAGATAGAATTATTATATGATCCAGCAATTCTATTTCTGGGTATATATCCAAGTATATACCCAGAGATAGAATCATTATATGATCCAGCAATTCTATTTCTGGATATAAATCCAAGTATATACCCAGAGATAGAATCATTATATGATCCAGCAATTCTATTTCTGGATATGTATCCAAGTATATACCCAGAGACAGAATTATTATATGATCCAGCAATTCTATTTCTGGATATGTATCCAAGTATATACCCAGAGATAGAATTATTATATGATCCAGCAATTCTATTTCTGGGTATGTATCCAAGTATACACACCCAGAGATAGAATTATTATATGATCCAGCAATTCTATTTCTGGGTATATATCCAAGTATATACCCAGAGATAGAATTATTATATGATCCAGCAATTCTATTTCTGGGTATATATCCAAGTATATACCCAGAAATAGAATTATTATATGATCCAGCAGTTCTATTTCTGGGTATATATCCAAGTATATACCCAGAAATAGAATTATTATATGATCCAGCAGTTCTATTTCTGGGTGTATATCCAAGTATATACCCAGAAACAGAATTATTATATGATCCAGCAATTCTATTTCTGGGTGTACATCCAAAGAATTGAAAGCAGGGACTCAAACGGATATTTGTACACTCATATTCATAGCAGCCTTATTCACAAGAGCCGAAAGTGGAAGCAACCCAAGCGTCCATCAACAGATCAACAGATAAACACAACGTAGTGTACATAGCTAAGGGAATATTATTCAGTCTTAAAAAGGAAGGAAATTCTGACACATGCTACAACTTGGATGAACCCTGAAGGCCTTGTGTTACATGAACTAAGCCAGTCACAAAGGGACAAATAATATAGGATTCCACTTACGTGAGATATGTAGAGTAGTTAAATGCATAGAGACAGAAAGTAGATGGTGATTTCTAAAGTGTGAGGGGTAGGGAGAATGGAAAGTTAGTATTTCATGGGTATAGAGTTTCAGTTTTGCAAGATGAAAAGAAAAATTCTGGAGATTGGTTGCACTACAACATGAATAAACTTAACACTGCTGAACTGTATACTTAAAAATGGTTAAGCTGGTAAATTTTTATGTATTTTACCACAATTAAAAAATATATAGCTAATATATATAGCCAATATATACATACATATATATACATATACATATATGTATATACATATATATGTATATACATATGTATATATGTATATACATATATATACATATATATGTATATACGTATATATATGTATATACATATGTATATATGTATATACATATATATACATATATATGTATATACGTATATATATACATATATATACACATATATACATGCATATTAGCTCTGGGGGTTTGTGCACCTGTGATTCTGGATGTAAAGAACAACTTTTCAAGTGTCCTGTGGAAGCTGAACCCCCAGTTTTGCAGCCACACACATTTCCTTTCCAAAAAGCCCATCCAGGAAGTTCTGAATCTTTAATTCATTGTCTAACCAAATAGCCTCACAAAAGCATTTCCTCAAAACACAGAACAAGGCTGTTTTGTTCGTGTCCTTTCTTTTTTTTCTTTCAGGGGTGGGGATGGGGTGTGAAACTGCAAAAAAAAAAAAGTCATAGGGACTCTAAAAAGGCAGACAACTTTTTCCCTTGAATTTTCTGAAATTGGATTTTTTTATCCTGTAAAATTTCATCCTGAAATTGGATTTTTTTAGAGTCTGCAGCATATCATCTATTCAGATGCAAAAGCTTGTAAAAGTCTGCAACCTTCTCTTTCCCCCAGACAGGCAAGTTCCTGTGTTGCCTATTATTACTCTGATTGTACACCGGTCTGGTGCACACTGGCTGCAAGAAGGCCAGAGGAAACCACCCTAGAGATGCTCAAAAGAGGCCATTTTACACATAAAGAAATAGCGGTGCTTCTGGAACCTGTGGAGGAAAGAGTGTACTATGTATGCACTGACTTACTTTGAAACTGCCTTTGAAACTGTGAATTTTGAATTCTTTAGTCATTTTACCATATCTGTGGTTCTGGACCAGCACACTAACAAGGAGCCACACTTGTAGTGACGGACCAACTATAAAATGGTATCAAGAACCTTCCAGAGGTTCCCAGAACTTTGGGTGCTGTTGGTGAGGTCACATGGTTTATGATCTAACTACTCTCGTAAAACGTCTAGAGGAAGGGCTTCCCTGGTGGCGCAGTGGTTGGGAGTCTGCCTGCCGATGCGGGGCGCACAGGTTCGTTCCCCCGTCCAGGAGGATCCCACATGCCGCGGAGCGCCTGGGCCCGTGAGCCATGGCCGCTGAGCCTGCGCGTCCGGAGCCTGCGCTCCGCAATGGGAGAGACCACAACAGTGAGAGGCCCACGTACAGCAAAAAAAAAAAAAAAAAAAAGTCTAGAGGAAACAGGTGGGGGAGAAGGAAAGAAACTCCTACGTACAGCTGATCCTCGTTATGTGTGGTCGTTCTGTTCTAGAAAGTCACCTGGAACACTGAATTAGCAAATACTGAACCATCGCTGCTGGAGGAAATAACAGGGTTAGGTTCCCTGAGTACGTCTGGTCCCCACATTCTAGTCAACTGACCTTGTTTTACGTGTGTTTCTGTTTAACAGCATCTTAGTTGATATATGATGCTGACTCCCTACCATTGTACTCACGGCCAACAGCACTATAACTCACGCCTGAACAAAGCTTGCCTAACTTACATATTTTCTCCAAAAGGCACATCACAGCCTTCTTGCACTTGGAAACACAGACAGCACTTCAGTACTACGCTTGGGGGCACTTAAACAGTGACAGCACCACTGGAAAGCACAGAAATGCCAAAAGTGTGGTACAACAGCAAAAAGGATGCTTGTTTAGAGTGAGAGCTGAAACAAGAAGGCGGAGCATTGCCTCCAGCGACTCCAGTGTTTTGCGCATCTACAAATCTGCAAATGAGCACGAGAGCGGCCGGAGTACTAATGTGGAGGCAAGAAATAAGTCTCAGCAAGGAGAATTCAAAAATATAGAATTCTTGAATAATGAGGATCCACGTATTAGCCAACTAGAGAACTTTCCTAGACTTAACCTTTGTGTAATAAATACGAAGTCTATTCAACCTATTAGTGGTGGCCCTTTTAAAAGCCATTTGAAAATTCAGGTATTCTGAGCTGCATATACTGCACACAAGTGACTGCCTGCCGGAGATGGCAGAAGTGCTCCCCTCCCTCCCCCCAATTCAGCAGGCCCAGCGCTGGGCAGAGTGCCAATCACTACGGACCTAGCAGTGTGACTACCAGCATCTACCACCACCACCACGTCTGAGGGACCTGGACCCAATCACCAGCCGCCCGTCTACCCACAACGGGATTTCCCATCAACTCCAGAAGGCACTTCCTCAAAATCATTCCCTTTGTCTATTCATGCCTTTAAAGTCTCATCTGAATGTAACTTCAAGTTAGAATTTGCTGGCGTTCTTTCACACTCTAACAAAGATCTCTCTGTTCTTGGGAATATTTCATTTCCATACATATGCTGGAGAGAAAACTCAAGATTAAAAGATGCCCAGTTTTTTCCTATTTACTATCCATGGCCTCACCAAGTGTCTCCCATCACAAAAATGGAAACACACAACAGACATAATGCAACTAATACGGGGTCCTTGCAAACTAGCAAATGATTTTTGATCTCTCTGAGAAGTAAAGACTCTGATTTATCATCACTGTATCAGACTGCACCAAATCATGCTACCTCTCTGAGGCAGAAAATGTTGAGGGGCAGAAGACAGGTGCCAGGTGCCCTGGGAGTTTATTAGGATCACAGTATTTCTTCAGAGCTGCAGGGAAACTTCAAAATTCACCAACCCGACACTCTCCTGGAATGAGAGCAATAAGCGCTCAAGATGTTCTTTGGAAAGGAAACCTTTAATTGTGTCTCAGCTCCCTCCCCCATCACCGCCATTCAGTTCTCAGCTCCGCCTCCGTCCAGTCATACTAAAATAGGAAACACTGCTCTCCAAAACTTCTGCTTTTTAAAAGTCTCGAAACCGGTTACTTTTTTAAAGCCTTGTTTTCACACAAAATTCACCTTTATTCTATTCCTGTGGAATCTAATAAATCGCTGGGCAGGAGAAGATGACGTCTCATATCAAGTCCAGAATGAGAAACTGACATCGTGTTTCTAACAGCCAATGATTTGACAAACACCATGGAGAAGTTAGGTTGGTTTTTAGAGTCTTTTCTAAAGTTGTTTAAAGCCTTTTTGACATCACAACTAAAAAAGCTTTTGAGCACTGAAGTTATGATTTGCTATGTTTAAAGATATGTTTGTTGTTCTTAGTTACTTTCCCACCTTTAACATCCCCTTTCCTACATAAAATATGCAAAGAAAAAGTGTTGAGCTATGGTTTAGTTTTCACATGGCTGATTTTACCAGTCACCAGCAAAATTCCATGTCTGGGCCAACCAGTATGTGCCTAGGGCCCTTCCTGTTCTTTCTGTTTCCTTGAGTCAATTCCTGTCAGGTGCAAACACTCCAGAAATGTAGAATTAGGACATAGGAACCCACCCTGAGTCATAGCTGGAACCCGTCTCTCTCTCCTGAGTTCACCATTAAAAACAAACGAAATCTAAAAATACATTTAAAGCAAAAAGGTAGGTGGAAGTTTAAAGTGCAGATGTGGCTTCAGCGCCAGCTGGAGATGTTCAGGCAGAACAGATGTCAGTAATAAACCTCAGAGAGCAACAAAGGTTATTTTACATCCATCACGCATGCTAAGTGAAAATGCTGACACAAATCTAAAAGCGGATCACAGTTGCTTCCTCCACATTCTGAATGTGCCATGTAGAGACAGACACACAACCTGGAACAGAATCCAGAAATGGACAGAGGCACAGAGCAGGTCTGTCGCAACGGAGTGAGCGTATTACATGATTAGGGGCAGTTTTACAGGTGGCACAATTGGGAAAACTATGGCTTCTCCCAACAGCTGCACCAGGCCTAGTCATCCTCTTAGCTCCCCAGAGAAGAAAACGTGTAACCCACTGTTAACGTTCATTCCCGTGTGCCATGAGGGAATATCGTTCTCATGGAGTCTGCGGGGAATGAGAGGACCAACTAGGAAAGACCAGGAAGGGTATAAAATTAAACCCACAGTGACCTAGGAGGAAAAGCAAACCTAAAAATGATCATCATAAAGATGGTAATTAAATAAAGACTGTAAACTGAGAATAAGGTAGGGAGAAAATCCAAAGCCTGAAAAATGAGAGGAAGTTAACAGCAGCAATACTGAAAACAGCGTGAATGGGAGTCAGATAAAATCTGTTATGAGACTTTCCTGATAGCCTGGAGGCAATGAGGTTTTCCGAAATGACACTCTCGTTATTTGATCTTATTACAGTCTTACACGTTTCAGACTGAGATGTTTTATTTCTAGAAGGCACAGACTTGAAAGTAGGGGTGAGTGTCTCTTCAGAATTTGCAGCCACATAATTTGGTGGTTTTATTATTCATCAAAGCTAAGTGAAGCAGTCACTTATGAAGTCATGTGTGCTAATTTAGTCAACTTGAGAAACTTCAAATATTAAATTCTCCCGTAAAACTCAGCTGGAAGCCAGCTCTCCTTCCACCGAAGGGCCAGAGTAGCTGGGACCTGTCCCATGGCCCTAAGCATCTCTACACCTCAAGGAGAGAGCACGATAGTGGCTTTAAACCAAAGGGTCTTTACTTTTCCAGGGGGATTAAAAAAAAAATCACTTGTTATTCTGTAAGGATCCCCTCATTAAATTTTCCTCTGGGTGAGTAGCACTCATCAGATAACAAGGGTCCCACATCTGTCCTATGGTGACATTCTTATAAACCGCATCCACAAATATACTTTTTTTTTTTTAACATCTTTACTGGAGTATAATTGCTTTACAACAAATATACTTTTTCAACAATACCCTATCAGCTTGGAAATCTACTGCAGTCTGTGCTTAGTTTGCTTAATTGTTAAATATGGATTTTCCACTTCTTTTCGCTGAAATGAAGGAGGAGTCCAGTGCCAAACAGTAAGACCATAGGTAAGAAAGTAAAGACAATGAATGTCTTGACTTGTCTCCTGGAGTCACACTGCCTGGGTTTAAATCAAAACCCTGCCACTTACTGGCTGTGTGATGTTGGCCAACTTACTTAAACTCTCTGTGCTTCAGTGAGGATACTAATAGCCACAACCTCATAGGATTATTAGGAGAATTAAACGGGTAAACCAAATATGTAAAGCACTTAAAACTGTTCCTGTCACGTAGTAAATGCTCTATGTGTGTTATTCCCTTGATGATTGATGATGACGATGACTTTAGCATTCCAAATTCTGCACCATTTGAAGTTATAATACTTGATTCATAACGATATCGCTACATTTTACCATATCAAATTAAAATTAGCCTTATACAGGCATACCTGAGGAGATATTGAGGGTTCAATTCCAGACCACCGCAAAAAAAGCGAATATCACAATAAAGTGAGTCACACAATTTTTTTGTTTTCCCAGTGCATATAAAAGTTATGTTTATACTATTCTGTAGTCTATTAAGTGTGCAATAAATTTATGTCTAAGAAATGTACCTACCTTAAAAATAATTTATTGCTAAAAAATGGTAACTGTCACCTGAGCCTTCGGCGAGTCATAATCCATTTCCCATAGTGATATCAAAGATCACTGATCACTGATCACCATAACAAATATAATAATAATGAAAAAGTGTGGAATTACCAAAATGCGACACAAAGACACGAAGTGAGCAAATGATGTTGGAAAAACAGCACCGATAGATTTGCTTGATGCAGGGTTGCCACAAACCTTCCATGCGTAAAAAAAAAAAAAAAAGCAATATCTACAAAATGCAATAAATCAAAAGCAATAAAACGAGGTATGCCTGTATGGGCAATGATAGATGATAAACATACCTAACAAAAAATGCAGTGGTTTTTCTCTATCATTATTGTGAGCCAATGAACCAAAACTACCACAATAAACAAGTATAAAATCAGAGCAAGGTGAGTTTAAATTTCAGAAGGGCAGGAGAAGAAGCTGATAGGGATGGGGGAGTGAAATACGGGTCCACAGGGCAATCCCATGCTCCCTAGACTTGATCTGGTGGGAGCACCGGCCTCACCTCAGGGCCTCACCGGCTACCAGATGGTCCCCACCTGGGTCATGTCCCTGGCAGGGCGGCGGGATTAAGGGCGCACTGCAAATGCACAGGTGTGACCACTGGTTCATGAAGCAGCACGAGAAAAACGAGCCATTCGTATCAACCCACAGAACAAAGTTATTCAGAACATCACCTCACTTATCTGAGATTATGCTTGATTCAGATCACAGTGATGATTCGCGAAAGTCACTGTGGTTTCTCCTGGCTCTAAGATTCAGTGACTCTCTGGGGAGATTTTTCATTCTGCCTTTGTATTTTGCAGCATGGCCTAGTCAGCTACCAAGTCCTGGGATTCCCAGAAATGTCTGAAGAATGGCATGTTCCAATTAACTACATTTGCCTAATCAAATTCAGGTCTTAGGAAGACAAAAAAAATAAATAAGTGAAATAAAATAAACTCCTAAGGAAAAACAAACATTTGTTTCAATTCTCACTGAAAATGTTTGAAAATACATTGATAGGAACTTCCCAGGTGGTCCAGTGGTTAAGACACTGTGCTCCCAATGCAGGGGGCACGGGTTTGATCCCTGGTCTGAGAACTAAGATCCCACGTGCTGCACCGCGCAGCCAAAATAATAATAATAATAATAAATAAATACATTGATAAACTTTCATATTACGTAAATGGAAGTCCTGAACATTGTTTAATATTTTTAATGACTTGAATTATAAATAAACTTTCTTAGGGTTTTAAGAGAGCTACAAATATAGAGTTAGCAATTCAGAGGAGGATGACATTATTTCCAATTTGGAAGGAAACAAGAAAGACTATTTGGGGGTGCAAGTCTCAGAAGGTACAAGGGGATTTGAGCAGGTGAAGACTGGAGGGGGCAGGGCAGGCAGCTGAGGACGCGAGAACTCGGGTGATGAGGGAGCTTTAGGTAGAGGAAAGACACAAACTTATGGAAGCCAGAAATCCAGCAGTGTGTTCGGCATGACAGCAGGTCCAATGCAAGCAGGAAGGGAAGTCTGAGTCTAGACAGGTAGGACAGGGCCAGATCACAGGGGGCCCCACAGGACACACCAAGGAGTTTGGATTTTAGCCCAAATGCAGTAGGGAATCACCAAATGTTCCTCAGCTCTAAGACCAGGGATTGGGAAGAGGGATGATGTGATCAAATGAGTGGTTTTGAATAATAAAACTGGCAGAAATGTAAGTGGACCCGTCATGCTAAGTACCAGTTGTAACATACTTGCTAAGTGCTTGATGTACTCTAGCAATTTAATCTCATTTTATAGACAAGAAAGTGAGACATCGAGGATTAAATAAATTATTCAGATCACTGTGACTCCAAAGTCCTGTAATGACTGGCATAGGGAATCCTCACGTCCACAAGGCATCACAGCACCTTGTGAGCAAGTAATAACGTTCTTCCTTCCCTTGCCCTGCCTATTCTGAATTGGAAAAGGCAAATACAGAAACAAAAAGGATGGAATGACACAGTGCCATGTATCACTGGGACGCATCGCAGGCATTACATTTTCAAGGTCCATAATTGATTAACTGGGGATGCAATCTCCAAACACTGCTGCCTCTGAGCAGTGGCTCACTCTGAAACAGAATTAGCAAAACCAGGAGACCCTCATTCTCTATTTATGTGAGGCTTTGATGAGATGATACACTTTAAAAATCTATCCAGTGGTTCACACCAGTCACGGAAAACTTTGAGGGGCCTCGGCATTGCACTGCTACATTCAAAATAAGGACTGAGCCACAGACAGCACTGCTGGGTGGGAATTTTGCCTGTTCGGACAGTTTTAAAACAAGATTCTATTTTTGATTCAAATACTTCGTGACGCTGGGGAGGCCTTGAAAACCAGGGACGTTTTTTTCACCCAGTTCCATTCCAAAGTTCAAGAAGGACTCCACGACAAAGTCTTAAGTTGCAAACAGATGATTGAACTCCTCTAATTTCTCAAACTGTAAATATTATTTGCCTTGATATTAACCAAATGAATTGAATGGAAAATAAAACTATGATTAGGGAAGAAAAAGTGCGATAAAAGAAGACAACACAGGCTCCAGTTCGCTGCGCCACTCCTTCATTTTTTCAAAGCACATTTGCATTCAAATTCTTACCTGGGAACAGGGATTAATATCTTACTGGCCTAAAGGCAAGGGTCTTGACCTGCTGGTTTTCTCCGGCCCCTTCCACATCTAAGAACTCGAACTTAATTAGGTTTGGGAAACTGAGAGCTCTCCAAACTCCTGACTCTCTGCTTAACTGCCTTCAGGAACCTGGTGGCTAGCCTGGAGCTCTAGCTGAGAAAACGATATTTAGAAGTGAATGCTGACAGCCACCTTTCTTACTTATCAAGTGCACATTCAGAGTAATATTTCTCTTTCTTCGAATTTGATTAAAGTATCCATTTCATTACGCCTTTCCAGAAGGGAGTCACAACGAAGTCATAATAATGCTACTGGAATCATTTCCATTCCGACAAATTAGATATTAATGAAGGTTTATTCTTACAGCTGAAAAAAAAGGAACTAACTCATTATGAAAATGAATAGCACACATACATGCTTATCAACGGCCCGTAAAATAAATATTTTCATATGAAAACCGTGTTTTTAGATCCTAAAATTTCCAACATTTGGCATGAAGCCACAGCAACTCAGTAACTTTGCCATTTATAGCAAAGTTTAGTCTAAGTTGCAGGGCACACAAAAAGAAGTAGACTTAACGTGATATTTTAAGGCCATAGAGCCAATCAGAATGTCCGTGCGGGAAGGAACTTTGTCTAACCTGGGTAAGCGAAAGACAGACCACGTGTTTCCACGGCTACAGCTGGCAGAGCGCTAACAGAAAATAAAACGCCACAGACAGTGGAAAATTGACACACATCAACTCCTGAAAGCTAGGGCACCCACTGATAAACACATTTACTTATCACTTCGCTTGGGAGTAGCTGAAGACTAGAAACGTACATGTATTACCTTCCAATGAAGCCATTACTCTTCTCCACCTTACTCAGTAGCACAGAGGCCTGGGTGTTAAGGAAACTTGCCCTGAAAAGACAACATTTGCTTTTTCTTAATCTTCCTCCCCCACTCCCAAAAAAGAGTAAAAGAAGTAGTAACCTCCAACCTTTGTGCCTAACTTCCAATTGGCAGGAAGTACAGGAACGAGAGCAAACTGAATGGCCCCAGGGGCAACAATCCATCAGACACATCTTCAAGGTAGAACATTCTCCAAGGCGAACAGCCTGGTCTCTTTAAAAAGTCAGTGTCATAGAAAAAAATGTGAGAGAGCTTTTCTAGATTCTAGAATAAACAAGCCCTTAGGGCCATATCATTGCAATGTATGAACACTGACTAGATCTTAGTTCAGGGAAAATATAAACAATCATAAAAGACATTCTGGAAACAACTGGGGGGTGTGTGACTATGGACTGGCTATCAGGGATCATGAGACAGTTATGGCTAATTTTCGTATTTTGAAATATTACCGTGGTTATGTAGGAGAACGTCCTTATTTTTAGGAGATAGATATTTAAGAACATAGGGAGTGAGTATCATGATGTCTGCCTACCCCTGCCTGCCTCAAATTGTTCAGCAAAAAATATACATGTATTGGGCTTCCCTGGTGGCGCAGTGGCTAAGAATCCGCCTGCCAATACAGGGGACACGGGTTCAAGCCCTGGTCCAGGAAGATCCCACATGCCGCGGAGCAACCACACCCGTGCGCCACAGCTACTGAGCCTGCGCTCTAGAGCCCAAGAGCCACAACTACTGAAGCCCGCGCACCTACCGCCCGTGCTCTGCAACGAGAAGTCACTGCAATGAGAAGCCCGCGCACCACAACGGAGTGGCCTCCGCTCGACGCAACTAGAGAAAGCCCAGGCGCAGCAACGAAGACCCAACGCAGCCAAAAATAAATAATAAATAAATTTATATTAAAATATATATATATATATACATGTATATATGCACCCATCCCCACACACACCCGGATAAAGCAAACGCTGGACAATGTTAACAACTAAGGAATCTAGGCAGTAGATACACACATGGACGTTCAATGTACTATTCTTTCAATTTCTCTATGTCTGAAAGTTTTATAATAAGAAGTTGGGAGGGGCGGGGCTGAGGGAAATGCTGCTAAGACCGTAAACATGTGAAAAGTTAAAAGTTAAAGTTAATCTATCTCTAAGGAAACTTAGAAGAATGAACAAGTTATGTATTACTTATCCTGTAACTAGCAGAGACATTTAATCAGACTAATAAGTAACTTACTGATCTCTGAAAGTTGCTACCACCTTCAGTATCTGAGATTTGTAGGAGTTGCCTACAGTAATCTCATCCAGATTTACTATGTACACAAAAAACATGTCAGGACTTCAGATGGTAAAGAAAGTATATGGTTCTGGTTTTCATGCTTTCCTGCACAGCATGCTGTAAATGTTAATTACTCCAAGGTAAGTCAGTCAGGAAAAAGCAAATAACTCTGCATTTACAATTCTATCAGAGATATATGACTGGATTTACCCATAAGGGAGAAATACAGCCTCAAGTTTGCACATGCCTTTAATTTCCTCATGTCAAATTATATTTAAATATCCCCACAGTGCTAATAATCATAGCCCCACCATTTCTTAACTACTCGGTGGTACTAAAAATGAGATGGAAATGCTAAGATTAATTTCAGCAATTGAGATGGGGACGGAGAGAAATCATTAATTTCACACAGTGCATAATAATGGAAGGGATATGTGTATTTTTACTGTTTCTCACAGCTCTCTGACCTATGCTAAGATTATAGTTCCCAGTCTATATTATCACAGATGTTAACACTAAGGTAGAGTTGTTTCAACTTTTCACCAACAAAACCAGTGGCATTTAGTGAAACTGACCTCCAAAAGTCTGCTATAAAACAACAATAATAACAATGCACTCCTCTAAAATGTGCCTCTAACTCCTAACTAATCAGAACTGCCAAAGGAAGCATTTATTAAGAGGCCCATTCACAAATCAGGGACAACCTAAAATTTAGCTTGAGTCAAACATTTCCTCTCAGGCACCCATAATATGTTCCAACACCCTCATTTTCTTCTGATCCTTCTTCAAAAATGTCTTTCACATACTGCAAGGTTATCAAAAGTGTCCTGAAAGGCTGTCTAATCTGCCTTAATTCATCAATGCCAAAAATCAGTTGTCCAGCCTCAACGTTTTTCACTTAATCTGCACATTCTATGTGCAATGCAACCTACCAGGCCCTTGTGAAGGCATAGGGCCTCTTTGAGGATAGAGTTTCCTTTCAAGGAACGGCCACTGACTAAAGAAAGTGTGACACATAAACAGAGTCTCGGACCAAGATGGCGCTGAAGACCATGCTTCCACTCTTCTCTAGAATCAGGGCAAACGGAGATATGAAGCTTTACCTTCAGCAAGCCGCATCCTCAGGGTGCTGCCGTTAGAACATTTGCAACTCAAGCACCTTGGATGGGTAAAGAGAAGTCTAGACTTATAAGCCTCTTCCAGTATCTGTCATGAGCTGTTTGATCCTCAAAAAGCCGCACGACATCTCAAGGGTCTGAGCTGGAAGCCACTGCTGAGGTCATTTAATGGTCAACTCCTCATTTTCCTGATAAGGAAATCGAGACCCAGAGAGAGCCACGGTCCCTCTGCTGAAGCTGAGACAAACCACATCTATATAAAACATCCAACAACGCTTTCTGCTTGGGGAGATCAAAGGTTAGGAAAAGCTGCTCATGACAACAAGATATGGCAAGACTTATCCTGACCCCCAACAATTACTGTTACAGCTGTAAAATTATTCCTTTGCCCAGGGAGGGATTCAATAAAAGTTGGCCAAACGAATAAACAAATGAACGAAGCTCTCCTCAGCCTTTGCTGGAGCTGTTCTTGGCCGCCAAACACATGTGAACAGGTGGCCTTGGACCCCATGTGTGGCCCTTCCTCAGCCCTTCCTGGGTAACAATTACAATGCTGAGTTGAGCAAAACGTGCCACCTCCGTGGTCATATCCACTGATCTTTCTCCCTGTCTGTCATTCTTTCTTGCCCTCTCTTTATTTTTACGACCATTGACTTTGCATCTCCTCTAAGTCAAGCTATTTCTAGATGCTAGACTGGCAATAAACATGCTATCCTGGTGAGGAAGATGCATGATGTTTTTAAGGTTTAAAAACTTGAAAAGTCAAAATAAATTTGAAAGGGCAATTTTTTCCCCAGGACTGGACTGGAGATCACAAAGTCAAGGGAACTGTAAAGTGGACACCTGTAAAGTGCAGCACAACCAAGTCTGAATGCATGGTTTAGATTTAAAAGGCAGAAAAATACATGTACAAAAACTTAAACCACAGTCTTCGTGGTTTGTTCCTTCAGCTGGAAAGGATTTCTCAGTACTGCAATTACATTTATCATTCCTAGGGGAGAAAAAACGACAATGTTCATTCTTATTCCCGGTAAATCCGGTTACAACCAAAAAGAGAGAGATGTAACCTAAAGAATGAAAATTACTTAAGTGAACAATACCTATGTAGGTAAAGCGCATTCAGGAACACTAATGTCAGATCACACTGATTTCTACAAAACTGCTGCAAGTTACAGAAATGCTGGGAAAAAAAAAAAAAGAAATGCTGAATGTATTCTTACGAGTAGCAGAAATACAAGTGCTAACGCCTTTTAAAACATCATACTTAACAAGTAGATCCAAAATGTTTTGAAATATATGTCAGGAACTCTACCAAGTTGTTCCTACTCATTTCCAAAACCTTCCTAATCATGACAGAAAAAGACATCTGTTCATTTTAAAAGCTGGAAATGTTTCCAGTTACCTATGAAAAATGCAGTTCTCTTAAAGAACTACTTCTTCTCAATGTCACTATTACCCCATAAATTTCTTTTTACTTTTCAGTAGTGAAGCAAATTGAGAATTCTCTGTGCTTTCATTGCTTAGTTGTATGGAAGCAGTTCCAGGAAGAAACTTTTATAACAGACCAAAATATACTTCTCCATCAGTTCACAAATGAGGCACGAATTCCATCCCTATTTTACATATAGCCTCATCTCAGGAAGATTTGCTTTTTTTCATAACAAGTGGAGGTTTATTAAACATTATTAAATAGGTACCATGTGGGTTTTGACTATAAAATTATCACCAGACTGAAATGCCATGTTAAAATTAAGAAATAAAAAGCTTAAGTTCAAGAGGACTTAAGAAGAAATCAAAGGGACAAAATCTTAAAGGACAAAAGCACACGGGGGCATAGCTAAAAAGCCGAGCAAGAGAAATACAGGATACAGGGACCCTCAGAGGCCCCATGGTGGCACTGAGGTTTCTGCAGCACTGTGGGAAAGAAAGGATGGGCATCTCTGCTATATCAGCAACACAAGCTACGAAACCCAGGCTAGTCTGCTTGCCATGTGACTGTGAAACACAGTTAACTTTGGTGTCTCGAGTGGTGCTTTGCAAATTTTAATATGCACTTGAATCATCGGGGATCTTGTTAAAAATACAGACTGATTCAGGAGGTCTGGGGTGGGGCCTGAGAGTCTGCATTTCTCTGGGAGCTCCCAGGGGATGCCAATGCCGCTGGTCCAGGGAACACACCCTGGGTTCATAGCAGGATGCTATAGGAAGGGATGAGGCTATGTGTGTAAAGAACTTTAAGTTCCCTGGAAGAAAGCCACTCTGTAACTAAAATGAGAATTCCACCAGTGATGAATTGAGCAGACTGTAATTTAAGTGTCTTAATTATCCTTATGTCTTTGAGTACAAGTCCTGTTGCCTAGAATTTCAGAATCAAGCATACTTCGGATAAAGTTACAGAGAGATTAATTTTTATTAACAAATGTAATGTGTTTCCAACCTTATGTGGACTTTCTGATAGTTAAAATAAATTTATAATAGAAGGCGTGTGTTCCCCTGAGATACTGGAAAACAGTTACCATAGTTTCTGTATTTCTTTTTTCTTTTCTAGGCTAAACATCTGGTTTCTTCAACCATTCTTTGAATAATAAGGTTTTGATTTATTTCACTATTTTAGTTGCTCTATTCAGAAAATCACTGTAGTGGTCTACATGTGTCACTCTCCTGTTTGTGATTAAAAAGCTATAAAATAATATGAATAGAAATAGTAATATTAGTTCCCATTTATGGAATGTTGACTGTCAGGCACCTTAGGTGGATTATCTCACTTAAATCTCCCAGAATCCCTTGTCATCCTCATTTTGCAGAACAGAAAAACAGGGCCCAGAGATATTAAGGAACTTGCCAAAGGCCACACAGCTAGCAAGTGGCCAGGCCAGGATCTGTGTAAAGTAAGGAGTCTTCAGAGGTCACATCCTTAGCCTCTACTCACATCATCTCTAAAAAATACCTACAGAATAGTCTTCCACATGAAGGGAAAACACATTATGTGAAAAATACGTTTCCCAAGCTCATGGCGTTTAAAATCTAGGTGACTAAAAAAAAAACAAACAAAAAACACCTTAGTTGAAACATTAACAAAAATACAAATCAATAATTAAGGTCAAAAGTTTGCAGTAATCTGGTCAGATCAAATCTCATCACTAACATTTATTCTATTAAATAGAAAAGAAACCTAGGGAATGTAGTTACTCTCAATTGCCTAGAACCTAAAAGCTAGATATCCTGCCCAGAGTGAGTAATGATACGTGCAAATGCAGCTAGGAATCTGAAAGCATCTTTTGGAGCCAAAAGCTCATGCAGTGGCTTCCAAGTTCAAGAGCAAAAAACTAGAAGGAAGACAAAACTACCCCGCCATACTCCCAACCAAGACCTCCAGTGCATGAGAGAGGCCACGGACTTAATTTACCAAGGAAAATTGTCTTGGTCCAGTGAAACTCATTCTTTTTAATTTGGCCAGTATTCTCACTGGCTATATTTCTAGAGCACCCAAAAAAGAACAAAATAGTCATGCTTCCAACATGGTTGACTGAAGATGGGCAGGAGGTGACAGCAAATTTCACCAAGATCTTGAAGGGAAGCTAGAACTGATTTGTCTTCATGGCTATCAAATTAAGCATTTAATGTGAGAATTGGTAACTTTTAAAAGATAAAAAGGTTTTCAGTTTTACGACATTAAGATCAGTCCTTGGAGACTCTGTGGCAGAACGGTCCTTGAGATGGCAGTATACAGACATTGGATGGTCTCTGGCTTGGATTAAAGTGCAGTTCTTGGGAATACAATTTTGAGAAATGTGTTGCACTTCTGGTTCCGCCCTTGGTTGAATAGAACTGCCATTTGTTTTCTTTCTGAGAGCGCAAGTCTTTGTGATGTAAGGTGTTATAAGAGCTGGAGCCTTTATTCTGAGCCCAAAAACCTCTGGAAGTGCTTCGTAGCACTTACGGCTTAATTCCATCAAACAGCAAAAGGCTCATCCCCGTTAAGACAGGCAAAGGAATGCAAAACAACCACGGGGGGGGGGGGGGGGGGGGGGGGCGTCTCGTATTGGTTTCAGCCACTGGAAGGATGAAATGGCAAAAAAGATGAGAGCAACAGTTGTTTTCCCAGTGGTGGAAAAACCTGGTAATAAGGGTCCTTTGTATCTTAAAACACACTCCGATTTTTATTTTATTTTATTTTTGCGGTACGCAGGCCTCTCACTGTTGTGGCCTCTCCCGTTGCCCGGACACGCAGGCTCAGCAGCCATGGCTCACGGGCCCAGCCGCCCCGCGACATGTGGGATCCTCCCGGACCGGGGCACGAACCCGTGTCCCCTGCATCGGCAGGCGGACTCTCAACCACTGCGCCACCAGGGAAGCCCCACACTCCGATTTTTAAAACTGCCAACGTCCCATGGAATGAGCAGCTTTTAGCTACACCCTTCACTTTCTTCAAATAATTTTTTAAATTCTTTTGGATTATATAAAGGAAGCGCAACCAATAACGGAAAGAAGGGGAAAACAAAAAGAAGAACACGAGTACATGGGCCTGAAAGGATGGAATACTAATGCGGGGGTAGGGCTGGAGTGGGTGGAATAATCTGAAAAATCACCACCTTTCGCTGTGATTTTCGGCCCACCCTTTGTTCGGTCCGTATAATGCTTAAGGGTATAAACAAGAGTTTAATCCCTGAAAGGGCTACTTCGCAACTGAAAAATGACTTCCTTTTCACGCTGCAGATTCCTCACATCTAATACGAGGATGAGAGAATTCCCTGGCGGTCCAGTAGTTAGGACTCGGCACTCTCACTACCCAGGGCCCGGGATCAATCCCTGGTCGGGGAACTAAGATCTCACAAGCCCCTTGACAGGGCCAAAAAATAAATAATAATAATAATAGAAGGATGATAATGATAGCCTTTTAGGGTTCTTGTGAGACTGAGATGAAATAATACATCTCCTGCACTGGGAACCACGCCTGGCACGTGGTACATGTTCAGTGGACGCTGGCGAGTCTTACCTACTGCTCTCTCAATCCCCACCTCCAAATCCTCTGTGCCGCATTTCCTTTACTCCAGCTCCCACCTCCCTTTTGCTGCTGTGATTATTGTTGCTTTGCCTCCTTTTCTGTCCATGGCCTTCCCAGCCTTTCCCTCAGATGCTTCAGAAGCACAGTCAACACTGGATTCCATTCAGCCCACAGAGGTTTGGGAGACGGGGCGGGGGGTGGGGGCAGAAACAGGAGGCAGAAGCCTCCAGCTGCAGTGGGGTTCACCGAGGCAATGAAAGAATGAGGAGACCGAAGAAGCAAACACAACCCCACCTGCAAGGTTCCAAATGTCAGCAGGGAGTTGACACTGGAACCCACTTTCTGGTACAACAGTGCCACAGGGGCTGTGTTTTCCTTTCTTTCATTAAGCAAAGGCCTTGCTTAGATGCTCACCGGTGATGCATCTACAAACACCGGGATGAGTTCCAGCTACACACTTCAATTCCGAAGTGTCATGATAATATTGCTGCTGCTACTACAACTAATAATAGTAGAGGCCTAGAGTCAGCCCTTGTACATAAATTCCCTTTCCTAGAGCTTCACTAGAGCCAACCCAGCACTGGAAACTATAGAATTTTTACTAATTCCCTTTGTGCTCTGCTCCTTTTTGGTAAAAAGAACTTTGTCCCAAAAGCTCTGTCACTTCTGATGTCATTGCAACGTATTTAAGCTTCTCCATCTCAGTCTGCTGCATATCAGGAAGGTCTGACAGATGACAATAGGTTTTGTCACTATGTCAGCACTAATTAACCCACATTATAGGATCAATAATAGCAAAAAGGGAAGGGGCTTTCCTTCTGGTCTCACAAACAAGTTCATCTAACAAGCCCGGCTTCAAAATGTGAAGTAACCGGTGATTTACCAATCTTAAAGATTTGTGCCAGATCAGAAATTCCCCAATTCCAATGTTAGTGCCCCTGAAACAGAAAGCAGGGTACACTAACCCTAAACACTGGCATTACAAGAAGACATAGGTTCCTTTTTTCTTAGCAGTTTTGCTATTGTTGTTTCAACTGCCAGGTAGGATGCAAATTACACTTTGGATAATTTCATATTCTCATTCTAAAAACACACAATTCTGGGAAAGAAGTAAGAAGAGAAGGGCCCTGTAAGAAAGAGTAAAATAACTGAAGCATTTTTAACTATTTTAGAACTTTAGATATAGTCAGCTTATAATTTGATGACAAATGACAGAATTAGTTTTAAAACTCCTTCTTCATTGAAAATAGTTCTATAAAGCTTTTCCAGAGCTAGTTCACAATCAAACAAGAATGTCAGTGACATGGGACTTAATTTTTTTTTTCACTGGAGGCAGTTGGAGGGGGGCCTGGGAGAGGAACAAATGCTATAAAAGGGTCTTGAGCTAGAAACTCAAAACAAATACTCCAGGAGCTTCCCTGGCCCATCCCACTTGCCCTTGAGAGGTTTCACTCTTTGGTGAAGCCACTTTCTAGACCTGCCTTGCCCAGGTACAGACTCTGAGTCTTCCCAAATTACCCTGAAGCTCCACAAGATTAACAATGTTACCACACTGAGCATCTTAAGATCAAGCACCTCATGCTTTTGCATTTTAAGTCGCCAGGTGATGAACAATTGGACAGGTGTTTCTGAAACCAGATTTTTTTAACTGATGGTTATTTTCATGTTCACATTGCTTAGGTACGGAAGGGACAAAGAAGCAGGCGCCTGCCTTCAGAAGAGTCTACAGAAAATTAACTCTGAAATGTGTAAAGGTGGTGAAAAGGCAATTTAGGGAAGAAAATACAGATTATTTACTTTGTTCGATTATGGAGGTGTTATTACCTCTTTGCTGATCACATCATCAGATCCATAGTGATAAAGCCAAGAAAAGGAGCCGACCCTACCCTCTATTCAACTTGGCTGAAAAAGGGATTAACATAAGGAAAAATAATCTCTTTCCCACCAGCCAAAAGTTGTCATATGTGGAAAAACTGTTACCAAGAAAGAAAAATTAACCATCAGCAAAAAGACACAGGACCTATTAATCCATCTGAGATTGACCTCTTGTTCTATGGAGTTCTAGGAAGCTACATGCGTAGTTAGGCCACTTTTCATAGTGATAAATATTTCTCCGATGAGTTAAAGAAATGAACGCTGATGAGGGCTGGCAGTCGGAGGTAGAGTTAAGTTGTGTTCTGCAGGTTCACATCAGGTGGCCATCCAGGCTGCAAACTCTGCCCATAATTAGATGCTACAGGCGAGCATATGACAACACTCCTGCTCGGCTGAGTCAGGCAGACCAGGGTTTCAAAAGAACAGTCCTTTGGCATATTTTGTTTTTATTCCAAGGTCTACATACAAATTCTTGAAAATGCAGACTCGCACGGGGCAAGTCCCCCACCTTCACACCAGGGAAAATGTCTCAACGTTCTCATGAATGAGGGTACTTTCACTGGCATTAGGGTTTTTTTCTCTGCAGAGCTGGGAGGCTGCAGTGTGGCTCCCTCAGTTAAAAACATTAATAAAAGTAAGAGAGTGACAACCCCTCCTCCCCAGGGAGATCCCCCAGAGTGTGCTTCCCTGTCCTTTCTGGCAGGAGGGCCAAGCCCTATGCTTCCAGCTCCCAGGCTGTTAGCGTCTGACTGTATAATCCAGATGCTCCCAAAGCCAACCTAGCAACTGCCAATGCTGCACCGGCTTGCAGGGACCAGCCACCAAGCTACTTCAGTTCTCAAGGAAGTCCAAAGGACCGGCATATTAATTTTGGAGGGAAAAAGAGAATTGAAAAACAGGGGTAGGCTATCGTAAAGCAGAATAACATAGTCCTTCCGGCTGAAATGCTGGTTCTTACCATCCAGAAAAGCACTGAGCATGTATCCGACTGTTAATCAGATGAGACAAAGACTCTTTTACTGTTTGTACGTTACCAGGCTCCAGCCTTCATATTTTCCTCCGAATTCTAATGACATCCTCCAGCTGCTATTAATGTGTCATCCTTTAGCTTCTGCAGGCACTGAAAGCAGCCGTGTTTACACACAGTGGCACCCACGCCTGGGAACTGTCAGGGAAGCAGGGCCATTGTCTGCGCGGGAAGCTTCTAAGGCTGGGCAGAGTGGTATTATGTCATGGAGACTCTTCTACCATGTGGGCATCATAAAGCACACATCCTCTCTGCCCTTCCAAATTAAACACAGACGGGCACGGTTCAATTTGATTTTTTATAGCCAACTGCAGCCAGGAGATTTGAAATTAAGGCTTCCTTTCCACACCTAATGCATCTCACTGCCAGAGGATTCCAAGGGGATACGGCATGTGCGTGTGGTTATAAGGGATCGAGGAAACACTCGCACCAGGTTTTCATTTCAGCCGAAGGCAGAGAGACCTGATCTCTGGAAACTAAAAGCAAACTTGAAGGGGGTTCCCTTTACTGGGTGCCTCCACCCTTCTGTGTCCACAGTGGCTGTGCCTGGGAGCAGAAGTGAAGGAAGACTCACAGCCCTTGGTCTCTGACCAACTATAAAAGTCAGCAACCCGGCAGGTGGGTAGAGCTCCTGGAACTGCCACCTGAAATCAGCCCAAGACATGATTTCCTTCTTCTTCTCATCTTCCTTCCTTCCTTTCTTGCTGTTTCCTCTCTTCTGCTTATGGCTTTATAGTTCCAGGAAACAGCTCTCACTAGTGATAAAGAAACTGCTTGCAACTGCATTTTGCAATAAGAAATTCAGTACCTTCTCACTCGTTCTACCATAAGCTGCTTGCTTTGTTTGCCACCCACCAGAACTCATTTGTTTATTCTTTCAACACTATTGAGCATTCTGGTAGGCAGAACATTAAGATGGTCCCCAAGATAGCTGCATCCCCCCAGGATATATATACCCTGTATAAGCTTCTCCCCTTGAATGTGGGTGGGACCCACGACTATGATGGGTATCACTCCCAGGATTATGTTAACTCATTGAGCAAAGGGATTTTGCAAATAATTACGGATCCCAACAGTCGACATTGAGTTCATCAGCCGGGAGGTGATCCGGAGCGGCCTGACCTAATCAGGTAACACCTCTAAAAGAAGAACTTGGATCCTTTTTAAAAAACAATTAAAAGCCACCATGAGCTCTATGAGTTTTACAACCACAAGGAACTGAATTCTGCCGATAACCTCATGAACTTGGAGGAGGAGTCCAAGCCTCGGATGAGAGCAGCCCCAGTCAATACCTTGATTACAGTCTTGTTAGACCCTGAGCAGAGGACCCAGCAAAACCTAACTCCTGACCCAGGGAAACTGTGAGATATAAATATATGTTGTTTTAGCCACTGTGTTTTCTGTGGCAACTTCTTCTGAAGCAATAGAAAACTAACACAAATGCCAATGTGGGCCTGGGACTGTGCTGGGATGTTGGGACAAAGAAAGAGAGAAAGGGGACACTGGGAGGTGTATATATATGATAAAGGGTAAGTACAGAACTCAATGGGACCAGCGAGGGAGCCTCTAATTCTGGTTGGCGGAAGAAGAGAACATCTAAAGGCAAGCAGCCTGCTCCCCAACTTTTCGAAGGTTGATAACCTTTTAAAACTCAGAGCTCTAATCGACAGCAGCCTTGCGACCATGTAGTGAAAGCCCTCTTGGGTCTTGAAATACAGAGAATCGGCATAAAGGACGCAATTCTTTCTGTTGAGTTTAGCACCAAGCAACAACGTCAGGTCATCAGAAGGGCATTTGAGGTATTTAACTTGGGAATTCTAACAAGTTTTACACTGACAACCTGAACCCTACAGAAGAAAAAAAAAAAAAAGTGTTCTCATTTAGGGCCGCCAAAAAGGAAGCACTATTATTAAAACACGCTGCCATGCATGAGAACCTCGCTGAAAATGCCTTTCAGTTTCTCCTTTCTCCGACTTAGGGAGAAGTTACACGAACACAAGGTCCATGGCAAATGTCTAATCCAGATGGCTTTCCCCTGGTCGCCGGCATGCCTCGGGGCTGCCACTTTCTTTGGCCGTTACCAGCGTGTGCTTCAGGAGTACCAACTAATTCCAGTGTTCATCCAGGCAGAACATGGGAGGTAAATCCACTGCCAAAAATACAAATGCATTCCCAGGTCAAATATCCGTTACTCTTGGATGATGTACTGTTCTGTGTCATCCCTGCCAGGGCTTTCCTCCTTCAACTTCTACTGATAATGTTCACGCCCTCTGAACTCCCCAGCACATCTTCGAACTATTCCACCAGGCACATGAGCTCAAGGGCTCAGCAGCCCACTTCGCTCTCTCATTTCAGCCAAAATGAGGTTCCTGCCGGCATTTCAAGAAAAATTTAAATAGACAGAGTGAAAGACAATATAAACACCTAAATATAAATTTACTTAAATACAGATTGGGCAATGCTTTCTGTATCTTTCAATTTAAATGGAATCAATCTTTCGATTCAGTTTAAATGGGTCCCTGAGCACACGCTGCTCTTCAACTGTTTTCAAGGCACTGGGCAGGGTTCAAGAAACTTTGCTAATATTTAGTCAACACAAGAAGTTGAAAATCACCAGCCCTATGCAAAGCTTTGGAAATCCCTGCCTGATGATTTTTACAGGCGGGACAGAGACCACTCTGTAGCCCTCTCCCAGACACACACAGGCACAGCTTTCTGTTTTGCAGATCTATGCTACAGAGCAATGTCTCCTTCAGCTTGGAGAGAAAACCTTCTGTGTGCAGAGCAGATGAATGAAAAGCCCTCCCCAGCACGGTTCTTTCTGAAGATAACCGCACACACATCTCCTGGCTGTGTGAAGCTGAGCTGTACAAGAGGCAATCTTCACCAAAGTTTGGGGTGCAGAGCTGAAGCTAACTTCCCCATCTATAAAATTACTGACCGCAGCAGGGAACATAATCATTTGTGCTGGGGGAAGTAGCAGCAAAGAGCCAGCCCTTCTAGCAATTCTCTGCTGCCCATGGTCAGGGTCATTCCCAAGGTGGGACAGGAATGAAGGAAAAGTCCACCTTAACGAGGACTCCCATCTAATAAAACAAGGTGATTCTTGTCCATGAGACATTTTGGGTTGATTTTTTTCAGTTATCTCACTATCCATTGGCCAAAAGAACCTGTAATGCTAACATTCAAGAATGTACGTGTAGGGCTTCCCTGGTGGCGCAGCGGTTGAGAGTCCGCCTGCCGATGCAGGGGACACGGGTTCATGCCCTGGTCCGGGAAGATCCCACATGCCGCGGAGCGGCTGGGCCCGTGAGCCATGGCCGCTGAGCCTGCGCGTCCAGAGCCTGTTGCTCCGCAGAGGCCCGCGTACCGCAAAAAAAAAAAAAAAAAAAAGAATGTACGTGTAAATATTTAATGTAAACCTCAGCCTAAGACTAAGAAAGAATCTTTATCACTACTGCATCCAGAAAGAATTTTACTGGCTGAATTTATCCAAACAGACAAGGGAAAGATGAAGGAAAACCAATAAATATCCCATATACCAAAATAGAAAAAAAAAAAAACTAATTCCAAGCAACCAAAAGCAAACAAGTGAGTGTTTCATAATCAGTTTTAAGTTCCACGGGCTGACCTTTTAAAATCTTTTAAATCATTAAAGTTTGTCTGCCTTCCTTTTAAAAACTTTAGAACATGCAGATAATAGTTTACATGTTTGAAGGGAGGGAATAATTGAGTGGAAATGCTTTAAAAAGCAGGGGGAGGAACCCACAAATAATTATTTTAAGTCTTCGAACGGATGAAGGGAAAAAGATGTCCTGTTTATCAGTCAACATGCAACATAGTCTGAAGATGCTCCTTCCTCCCTGACCACGCAATCCAAAACAGTCCCACCTGGTTCTCAGCCTGCATGTCCCCTGTCGCCATCTGTCATTATACGTCTCCAGTTTCCCCTCCCCTAGACTAACCCCCAGCTCCATGAAGGCAGGCACTGCATTTGGTTCATCAGTGTAGATGAAGCATCCAGCCTGGAGCCTTGTGTTCATTCGTCCATCCATTCACTCATTCATTTCTTGAGCTTGAATACTTGCTAAGTTCCTACCATGAGCCAGACTAGGGATCCTGGGAACTAAGGATACTAGTTACAAGACAAAAAGAAAAACAGGGTCGCTCTCCACATCTGATGATATGGAGGGAGAGAATGACCAGAAAGAAGGGAACAAATAAATAAGAAACAAATAATAGCTAACAATGACTGTTTCTCATATGCCAGACACTGCTATACATGGCTCCCTCTGAAATAGGTGCTATTATCATTTCTATTTACAGGTGAGGAAACTGGGGCACCGAGGGATTATGTAACTTGCCTGAGGTCACTAGGCCAGCAGGTGGAAGAGCAGGAAGCTGAACCTTGGCAGTGAGGATCTGGCCAGGTGCTCATTGCTGTTCTTATCACAAAGGGAGATAAGCAGAGGGAAGGGACAAGCTCATCAACAGTCTACATATACTGGATACTAAGTACACGGTGGATGAAGGACTGAAGAACAAAACACAGCATTTCTTACTTTATAAAGTGTGAAGTGTGAATGCAGAACTTAAAAAGCCTTTTAGGTCTTCCCTGGTGGCGCAGTGGTTGAGAGTCCGCCTGCCGATGCAGGGGACACGGGTTCGTGCCCCGGTCCGGGAAGATCCCACATGCCGCGGAGCGGCTGGGCCCGTGAGCCATGGCCGCTGAGCCTGCGCGTCCGGAGCCTGTGCTCCGTGATGGGAGGGGCCACAGCAGTGAGAGGCCCGCGTACCGCAAAAAAAAAAAAAAGAAAGAAAAAAAAGCCTTTTAAAGTCCTTGTGAGTTTCACTACCTCAGTTCGCCCGTGTCCCAGTACACTGCCTTCTCACGCTGCATCCTACGTTGCCCCCAAAGGTTGGTTAAGATTTTATTGAGCTCTTTTTCTCTAGTCAGTGTCATGAAAATAATGCTCACAAATATTTTTTCCGAACTATATCCCTGTCCGTCAAGCATCATCACCCTAAGCGTTCGTACCGCTAAGCAAAATGGGCCTTTACATCACCCTGCTCTCCGGCTGGCACCACTCTCTCTCTCTCCCTGTCTCTCACTCGCTCTTTCTCTTTCCCTCCCATTTCATCTTTATCAAGAGCTAAGACGCCCTGCCATATCATAGTTGGGCCCCAAATTAAAGTCACAGGGCTGAGGGGACTTCCTTAGTGGTGCAGTGGTTAAGACTCCGAGCTCCCAATGCAGCGGGCCCGGGTTCGATCCTTGGTCCGGGAACTAGATCCCACATCTATGTCGCAACTAAGAGTTCACATGCCGCAACTAGGAAGCCCGTGTGCCGCAACTAAGGAGCCAGTGAGCCACAGCTAAGGACCCTCGAGCCACAAAGAAGGAGCCCACCTGCTGCAACTAAGACCCGAGGCAACCAAATAAATAAATAAAGATAGAGAAAGAAAGAAAGTCATGGAGCTTCAAGGAGTATTGCATTGAGTTCCCAGATGGCTCAAATAAGATGGTCAATGTAACTGGTCAGGGGACCACAGCCTCATTGGAGCTGCAGCTGACCAGGCAGCCAGGGGGAGACAGTCAAAGTCCTCCCATTAACAAGCAGCAAGCTCCAGTCTGGCTGAGTATCACTGACACCCTGTGTACAGTCGGGAGTCCTCAGGCACTGCCTGGGTTGGGGGAGTACAGAGAGGATGCAGAGGGCTGGCAGAAGGGAACAGGGAGACAGTTGTATCAGCCAAGAGATATGTTCCCAGACTAGTGACAGAGACAGATGCAGGTCCCCAGCCTGGATGGGGACTGGAAGCAGTGAGCAGCACATCAGTCATTTAAAACTAGCTCTCCCTCTGGGGCCACCGTAGTTCAAAGAACAGCTACTACTAATGTCTCACACATACACAACGCACACAAGTGCCAAGTGCCATGTATTTAGAATTTGTTATTTTAATCATCACAGCAACCCCGGGAGATAAGTTTTATTACTTTCATTTTACAGATGAAAAATCAGAGCTCAGAATTGCTCCAAGTCACCCAACTAGTAACTGACGGTGCAGGGATTTGACCCTCATCTGTTGGACTCCAAGCCCATAACCTAAACAGCCGAGCAACAGATGGACAAAGACACGGTGATGTGAGCCCTTGGTGTTTCTTTCTGGGAGAGCTCACCCATCACGTACTGACACAGTTCTAAGACGCTCACAGCCAGCGCTGGGAGATGCCATCCCTAGCACACTCTGAGAGAACGCAGCGCACACAGCCAGCATTTCTCCAGTTACTGAGAGCACAAAGGGCCACGTGTGGAAGGCAGAGCTGGTGCCCGTCACCCAAGAGTCTACACCGCAGTCCCCTCTGGCTCTGTGCTAACACACATCTCTGCGAATACCACCGACAACTGCTCCCTTGGCACGCAGTACACTCGGCAGAAACGCTCTGCTGACAAAAACCGAAGTGGAGGACACACTCCAAGACCCAGGAACTACACCTCGTGCAGACCTGTCCTCTCTGCGCACTAGGTTCCTTGTACTAAGAACGATAAGATGTACAAGATGTACTGAGTAGTCAGAGTGTGTGTGTTTTGAACAACAAAATTCTAACATATTTTTAGAACGTAGAGGAGTTCCTATTTGGTTTAGTTTTTGTTTTTTTTTAATTGTTAATTACTTTGCAGGGTGAGCTCTAGGGTGGATTTCAATGGTCTCCAAATCCACAAATGAAAGGGCCCAGGGTAACCGGCCATTAGCTTTTATTTCTGTACCTGAGAAGGGCAGCTTGAAGTAGGGAAGTCAGCCGACTGGAGAAAACTAACAACACAGCATCTCCAAATTGGAACCAGAATACTTAAGTCATCCTCTCCTGTCTTTTAGTTTTAGACATTCTTGCTCCACCAGAGCAAAATTCAGGAAGGGATAAAGTCATTCTCTCAAGATAAACAAAATTCTATGGTTCCTCCATGCATTCGAGAATCTATTCCACCTCATCTTTGTTTCTATACTGTCCCTTCCCTAAAGCTAACATTCTTTGTGGGCTCTACGCTTCCCCACTGAACTACTTCTCATGCTTCTAACAGGATAAAAAGAACCTTTGATTTTTTTCAATCAACCTGTAACTAATTGAAAAGTTTCACTAACATCCAGCACTGTGCTAGGCCTCACAGAGAATTTAAAAAGGAATATATACTAGGAGTTCCTCATGCACAGAGTGGGCATCCCTAGGGGCAGAAAGACCTGCTTTGATTTTGATGTCTCACTTATCAGTTCTTTAACCTTGAGGAAATTATTTACACTGGGCCTCAATTTTTGGGAGACCACGATATCTAATTTTTAGCATTAGAATAAGGATCCTGTGAGATAATACAGTAAGCCACCTCTACCGCATGCTATAGTAAAGGCACAATAAATGTCAGTTTCCTTTCTTTTCCATGCTTTTCAAGGGACTTTCAAGGGGTCAGTAAAGAGTAAGACGGGATCACTCAAGTCAAACTGGATTTGAATCCCAGTTTCAACTGAGGTTTGAATCCTAGTTTAGTAGCTATGCGATCTTAGGCTGTTTTCTCTGAGCCTCGATTTTCTAATCTGTCAAACAGGGAAAAAACATGTACTGACATCCTAAGATTATTTGGCAGAATTAACTAAAATACATAACGCAATACCTGTCTCAAGAAATAAAGCTATTATCATTCTTCTTGTTGTTATTATCAATTGGAGAGAAAAGAAATGAAGTTAAATAACAATTAAGGATCAACTCAATCAATTACACTGCCAGTTACAGACCAAAAGTCTAAAGTTCAGAAAAGATTGGGGTGAAGCGGGAAAGAGAGGCCAGGGTTTGGGACATCACAGAAGAGGCAGGTGCTGAGATTCTGGGGTGACTGACAGGGACTAGAGATCTGGAGTTTTCGTTTTTGATTGTTTTGTTTTCTGTTTTATTTTCTTTGGCACATGCAGAGAGGAAAGGGAAGGCGTGATCAAAGGCAAAGTAGAGGCACTTAACCTGGAACATATGGAGGCTAAAGACAAAGGCAGCTGGAGCCACGAAGCCTGGTGAGGAGGGCGTGGGGAAACCCAGTGGGTAAGCAGGGTGGCGCTGATCCCAGAGGCCTATCAGATCAGGCAGCTGGCCTGGGCGGGCAGGAGGGAGCCCCGGAGGAAGTGGGGCAGGGAGTGCGCCTGGTCAGGGCTGTCACGCAGGAAGGTCGCGGGTGGTACATCACACCATCCCAGGCTCCAGGGGACAAGCAAGGAGCTACCCAAAAGGCCCTGCTTTCCCCAGCAGAAGGCAGTTCTTTCTAATGACTGCTCTTGGTGGGAAAGACAAACGTTTTTAGAGTCAGGCTGCTGGGGGTGACACCCGCGGCTCCTCCACTTTCCACGTGGGGATCCTGGGCAAGCTTCTGAGCATCTATGAGCCTCAGCATGTGCACTCCACGAAATCTAAGGTACACGACACCTCTCATGTAGGCTGAGGGGAAGAATGAGATCAGGCCTGCAAAGTGTCTGGCGCCCAGCAGGTGCACAGCAAATGCTCTTAGGCCCTGGATTTCATTAGCCAGCACCATCCCAGTGATGCCAGGAAGCCTGGCTCAGTTTCAGTTTTTTCTATCCATAAACTAAAGTGCCACTCATAAAGAGAATTAGAATATTTGATTAGTATGACTATGTAGACAGTTAACAAGCTGTTTTGAAATAAAGAAAATGAAGATCAAAGAATCTGTCCACTAATACAGAAATATCAGTCTTGTGGTAGGCACCTATTCAGCCATAAGGCCCCAATTATTCTGTGCTTTTAAATGGCTTGTTAATCAGGGATAATGCATTGGTATGGGAAATGTTCCACTTCTCAAGTTGAGTAATGGGTACATAGGGGCATTTTAAGTCTACTTTAGTAAGGTATAATTTATATACAACAAAATGCAACCATTTTGTACATAGAGTTTGATGCGTTCTGACAAATGCATACTTACCTGCGCGTTCACCACTAACTCAAGACAGAGACTGTTTCTATCATCCCTTGTCCTGCCCCAGGCAATCACCTCCCCACCCCAGTCCCAGCTCCCTGTCTGCTCTAGGTCTCTATGCCTATTTTACTATCATCATTTAAACCATGCTTATGTTTTATATAGACTCCTTTCTACGCATGCTATATTTCACAATTTTAAAATGAGTGCTGTGTTTTGCCCACTAAAATTAGAGACAAATGCCAAAGACCTTCCTGCGAGGGTTTCTTGGTGTGAAAGTTAAAATGAGAAACCAGCCAAGCATTGTCATTCCCTCAAAGGGCAGCAGTATGGGCAGTTGACAGAGATGACCAGGATAAACTGTTCATATCCTAGACCTGATCTGACACTTAAGTGGCCAGAGGGCCTGGGCAAATCATTTACCTTGTCTCCACTTCAGTTTATCTTAAAACATGGTGTCTATGTCCCATGAGTAGAGTGATCATGTAATTTATCATCCAAATCGGGATGTGTTAAAAAGAGGTGCTATTATTCAGTAGTCCAGGGCAAAATGTATAAACCAGACTGTCCCCAGCAAACCTGGACTTAGATTGACACTATTTAGGGGCATCCTATAAGAGCACTTCTTGTGATGTCCACAGTGACCTAATGTTCTCTTGAAAAATGAATAAGCGTTGCATAGAATTATACAAAGCAATGTGTTTGAAAGCTGAAGTCTTTCATCCAAAGGTGATGGAGCTCCCAAGGTTCATGGCAGCATTAATTACAACTGCCAAGGTATGAAAGCAACCTAAGTGTGCATCAACAGATGAATGGATAAAGAAGATATGGTATATATATACTATAGAATATTACTCAGCCATAAAAAAGAATGAAATTTTGCCATTTGAAGGAACATGGATGGACTTGGAGGGCATTATGCTAAGTGAAATAAGTCAGAGAAAGACACATACTATATGATTTCACTTATATGTGGAATCTAAAAAATACAACAAACTAGTGAATAAAACAAAAAAGAAGCAGACTCGCAGATGTAAAGAACAAACTGGTGGTTACTAGTTGGGGGGAGGGAATATAGGGATAAGGGGGAAAAGGGTTATTATGGGAGTATATGAAATCATGTGTGTGAAACTTTTGAAAATTGTAAAGCACTGAAGAATTTAAAGAATCTTTCATTCAATTAAAAAAAAAAAAGTGGACTTCCCTGGCAGTCCAGTGGTTAACACTCCTCGCTTCCACTGCACAGGGCACCGGTTGGGTCCCTGGTAGGGGAACTAAGATCCCACATATGGCGTGGTGAGGCCAAAAAAAAAGGTGATGGGGCTCATCCAACCCAATCTACTATGTGGTATTAAGAGACCACAATCAAGGAGGCCTGGCTGACAGAAGAGAGGAGATTCCTAAGACACAGAGGGTGCACACACTGAAGACACAGACAGACTTTAGAAAGACCCAGGCAGCCTGACTGTGAAAGCACTTAGCTGGCCTATCCTGTCTTTGTCATTCACTCCCTAAGAGGCAGACATTAAGGGCTCTGTCAGGGCACATTACCTCGAACTCCCACTGTGCCAATTTCATATTGAGATACCAAGTCTTCATTAACATACTGATTCCAAGGACTTTGGGGGCGGGGGGGGGGGGGGGGGGGGGGGGGTAGGGAAGCAACAGCAAGTCTTCACAGCTGCCGAATGAATTTCATAAAACAGATCAGACTTTGGCTCATTAACACTCATAAAGTTATGGCATGGCACCCTTTAAAGTACTGCACGGACACAAGAAAGCATTAAATGCAAATATCTGAACAAATTACGGTTAAGGGTTTATTACAAGACTATAGCCACTAGAAGGAGTGGTACAACTAAAATTAACTTTGATTTATCCAGGCTTCCTAAAGACAGAAAAATACACATAATTGCCTTAAATTGCATGCAGAGATTATCATCCTCACCTCCAAGGGAACTGCACAAAGAGAGGTCTATTTGCCTTCAATTGCACAATCAGATTCCTTTGAATTAGATCAATTTGCATAAACACAAAAAATTTTGGTTATTCAGCCATAAACTGTGCTGCTATTTTAGCCAAAATGGGCTGCTGTGCTATTTCATTTATAAGATTTTAAAAGCAATTAATTAATGCATTGAAGGATTTTCATTACAATATAAAATGCATTAGAAATTGACTCAATGATTATTACTTAAAAAAACAACTTTGAGAATGTAAGCACTTGTGTTACAGAGGGAATGGTCCAGAAAGTAAATTACTTGGTCACTCACCCAATGGCTATTCATTCATTTCTCATTGGAGGAAATAAAATAAAGTAAATTTTAAATAGGCTGTTCAAATAAGTTACGTATTATAAAGTCTAAGAAAATTTTATACCAAAACTAAAAACCTGAAGGTGTTATTTAAATTTTCACATAATAGACATGTTGGAGGATTTTTAAAACCAATACTGTTGCTTGCTGGAAAGCACAGTTCTTAGAAATGGAACTGATAACTGGCCACTAGCAATAGGTAAGGACTAGGGCTAGAAATCCCCATGCATGCACCTTGGTCCCCTGCATCCACTTTCAGATTAATGAGAGAAATAACATTAGGCTGGAATCTGACTCCTCAGTCTATAAATCACCCCGAGGACTGCCTATCAGAATGCTCTGGGCTCGATTCTCATTGCAAAATCTCCCCCTGCGATCTGTCCTTCCAGCTCTAAATATGCAGTAACGCTACAATAGAGCACGGCATAGAGGAAGAAAACGTAATTCCTCCTTTCCTTTTAGGTTCTTTGGCTGGCCTAATAATCAAATTGATATGAAACAATTAACAGGAAAAAAAACAAATTCCCTATGTACAGGAGCTCAAAAATACACGATACTGAAAGAAGTGACCAAAGCAGGCAGCTGTTGTATCTTTTAGACAAAATAAATAAATAAATAAATCTGTGAAAAATTGACAAGACAAAGGGGTTTGAGCTTGGGGTGGTAAACCAGTGAAGAAGTAAATTTGTTTATACAGCCTTCTCGTTCCTGGATTCCCTATCTCTGGTGATAAGAATGCCTTCTACCTCTCTTTGGTACAGGAAGAGTACCTTTCACACAGGAGATTTATTTCCTGCTTTCAGGGAGACAAAGGAGGCCACAGTGTCCCCGCACCGACTGTTTCTTATGTAACTTTCGGTTCAAAATAATCCATATGCCAAAGTGGCATATTTTGGGGTGGCATATTCTGCTCCCCTTCAATGGCAAGAGACTCCAGCACTTCTTCAACCAGAGTTCTGATCCCAACTTTAGCTCTGGCCTTAATGGCTCTACAAACGTACTCAGATTGCCTAACCGATGTTTCCTTCTCCGCTCCAAGGACACTACCTATCTTGCAAGGGTAGGGGTTAACCTTTATGAGGGTTGAAGGAGGAAATACCCTGAAGGGCCCAGACTGTATGGCCCTTTCAGTTCCCTTGTCAGTGACTTCAGGGTGATACTGAACCTATCACCAGGCTTTTGAAGAAATGACTTCTGATTAAAGTTCAAAACAAATGCTGATGCCAGGAAAACAATGAGAAAAGAAATGATACGTTTCAATCCAAGTATTTATTCTTTAAACTCTGCTTCCTCATAGACATGTTCTCACTCCTTAGAGAAGTATCTGCTACACATGTTCGGAGCAGTTGCCAGGAACATAAAAAGATTCACAAATTGTTTCTTGCCAAGAGCATCAAAGGTGATCAATTTGTTTATTTTGATCTGGAAGAGTTCTTAAATCTATGGCAGGACTCTTGCAGAGGGCAGAGAGCTGTGCTACAAGCCCTCCTCTGAGGCCCCACCCCCTCCTTCCTACCCCTCCATCCCAAGGCCCCAAACAAGCCTTGGTCCCAGCACCCTTTGCAGGAATACATAGTGTAGCCCCAGAATACGCTCCCCATTCTCCACTGGGGAGCACTCTTCTCTACCAGCCTGTCCCCTCAGGATTTCTTTGTCTTGATGAAATCAAATCAAACCGACAAAGGCTATTATATTGAGGAATGAATGGAAATCACATAAAAACTCAGAAGATACAGTCCTGGCTCAAACACTTACTAGTAACATAACCCAAGGAAAATGATTTCACCATCTAGTCTGGGTTTCCTTACATGTAAGCCCTGAATGTTCAGAGCTGGAAGAATAAATAGCACCTACTCCATCACCTTCCAAAGACAGTCAAAAGAATATAATGCTTACACATACTTAAAGCATGTATACTGAAGCTTTCTGGATATCAAGATTATTTTATTAATGTCACAATATTTCTAGGAATTTAGTCTTTTTGTGCCTTAGAAGATTGACTCTCTTTTCTAAAGATAATGGACTATGGTATTAATAATGGCGGGGCTTCCCTGGCGGTCCAGTGGTTAGGGCTCCAAGCTTCCACTGCAGGGGGCGCAGGTTCAATCCGTGGTTGGGGAAGTAAGATCCCGCACACAGCTCGGCCACAATAATAATAATAATGGGGGCTTCCCTGGTGGCGCAGTGGTTGAGAGTCCGCCTGCCGATGCAGGGGACACGGGTTCGTGCCCCAGTCCGGGAGGATCCCACATGCCGCGGAGCGGCTGGGCCCGTGAGCCATGGCTGCTGAGCCTGCTCGTCCGGAGCCTGTGCTCCGCAACGGGAGAGGCCACAGCAGTGAGAGGCCCGCGTACCGCAAAAAAATGATAATAATAATAATAACAGCAAACGTCAACACCAGGCATTGACCTGAGCACTTTACACCTATACTCATTCATTTCCTCCTCACAATAACCCTATGATCATTATCCCTGATTGTATGACCAGGCTCAGGGAGCTTAAGTACTGGCCATATCCTGGTAGAACCAGGACTGAGACCCAACCACGTGTGCTCTTAGCCACTACGCTAATGACAGGCTAACAATGGGCAGTATTCTATTTTACTGAAGTTATATTATTTTACTGTGACACATAACCCCATGGGAATCTAGGAAGGCCAGCGACATCTGCGGGCCACTCACTCTGAGCCAGACCCGAACTCCGCGTACCTCCTTTTACAACAGCCCTGAGTGAGGAAGAGTATTTTCACTATGAACAAATTACAAACTGGAAGTTCAGGGAGACTCCATCATTTGCTTCAAAGTCTAAAATAAATAAGTTGGGGAGATAATATGCAAAAAAAAATACAACCATTAGGCAGAGAGGTTTAAATCCCTGCCCGTCTCCCTCAGGGGGCATCTCCTGGGCCAGCTCCTCTTAGGCCTGAGGCCTCACGGAGTCCCAGAGCTGACCCCCAACTTACGCCGACCCTTGCTCCCCACACCGAGGGGAAGGGACACCCAGTCTGCTGGGCCCACTGACCAAGGGGCCTAGAAGGGAGGGGAACTTTCTGACATCGGGTAGGAACGGCCGCAGGGGAGAGAGTTATCCCCAAGAGGCAGGAAGTTCACATCCTGATGCCACGATCTCCAGGTTCAGAATTCCTTGTCAGGACGGAGCTTACATTTTTCCAAAGAAACATCATCGACACAAAGGCCCACCTCTGCTACGGTTAAATAGAGGGCTGGCGGGGGAACCAAACCACCACTTACTACTGTATTTCCACAGGAAAATGTATTCCAAGGTCCAAGAAAACCCTTGCTATGATAGGCAGCTGTGGACCTCCAGGTTGTGAGTCTGGGTGGGACTTCCCAACATGCCTTTTAGTACTTGGGAGCCAATTTACACGGAGCCCATGCATGTCCTCCAAACCACATGCAGTAAAATCCTGAACTAACACATTTAATCTGTAACCACTCTTAGTTTTCTATCTTGTTCTCCCCAGCTTTGGACCACATGTTATTAAAGGTTTCACAGTATTTTTTCTTTTAGGGACCTTCCTCGTGGCTGGTCTGGGTGGGGCTGACCTGAGAAGTCTATGGAGGGAGGGAGGTCTTCCGTCCATCCAATGTAGCCTCCTGGCTCCACAGATACGGCCCTCTGCTGGGAGTTGCTCACTGCCCTGCTGTGTGACCTTGTGCAAGGGGCTTAAGCTCTCTGAACCTCAGTGTTCTCAGCTATTAAATGAGGGAGAGATGTGAATGGGTGGTTTCTAGATATCTAAACTCCCTCTTCAGGCTACAAAGGTCAAGAAAGGGATTTCAGAGGCAGATGAATTTCAACCAGATACAGGTGGCTGAGTGGAACCTAGCTAACAGCTGGAAGAGTCAGGAATTACTGAGCTCCTACTACAGTTAAAACAGAACACTCAGCAAGAATTAAACGAGGTAATGTATATATTACATATATTTAATATATATATTAACATATAAAGCACTTGGAGGAATGCCTGGCACAGAGAGAGCCCTTGACAATGTTATCTATTGTTGTTATAATCATTGTTCTTACAACTCAGCTAAGTACCTATTGTTCCCATTTTATAGCTGACATCAGTTTATAGAAAACTGATACTCGGGGTTTAAGTTATCTGGTCAGAGTAACACAGTTTATAATCGACAAAGCCAAGATTTGGACCCAGGTCTTTGAGGCTCAAGAAAGCTGACGTTTAACCTCTAATCTACACAAGATGGAAGACAGACTGAAAGGCTTTATCTGGAAAAGACACTTGTTAATGAGAATACTATACACGTATAGTACTTTCAAAGATGTTATTTCTTTAATCCTTATGCAATTCTGCAATGTACTGTAGAACTATGTCTCTGATTTTTTTAATCATCCACAGCTCCTATACATGATAGGTACTCAAAAACTGTTGACTTTCACTTTACTTGTTAATTTCAAGCACTATTTGATACAATAAAACTGCACCCATGCCCTTCAGATGTCAGGATAACTCTACCTCCGATGTAACCTGGCTTATCAAACACCTGCAAATGTTGAAGAAAGCAACCTTATCTTCCCTTTTTACTCCTGTTGAGAAAGCATAACTCTGGGGACCCACCAACCACCAAAAAGAAGATTCTAAATTTGTGAGAGATGGTGGGGAGAAGGGGGGCCCAGACTGGCCAGAGTCACCCATTTTTAAGTATGAATGTGGCCCCTTCCCCTTTTACAGCACATCATGTGCTCAATAACATTTATTGAGGGTCCACCTCGCACCCAGGTGGGATCAGCATGGTGTTGTGCTGGGTCCTGGGGCTGGAGTGGTGAATGAGACGGGCCTGGCTTGGGCCTCGTGGGAGGGCAGACTTGCACAGCACAAAGTCACTGTATCCAGGCTGGGGGAGGAACAGTAGCTAGCTACCAGCAACACCAGAGGGAGTGCGTGCTGGGCTGAATCGTGTCCCCCTAAATTCATGCCTAGAAGCCCTATCCCTCAGTCCCTCAGAATGTGATTTATTTGGAGATTAGGCCTTTCAAGTGGTACTTAAGGTTAAATGAGTAGGTTACGGGTGGGCCCTAATTCAGTGTGACTGGTGTCTGTATAAGAAGAGGAAATCTGGACTCGCAAAGAGACGCCAGGGACTCTCAGGCACAGAGGAAGGGTCATGGGAACACACAGGGAGGCTGGCCGATGACAAGCGAAGGAAGAGACGCCTCGGAAGAAACCAGCCCTGCTGACACCCTGACTTTGGACTCAGCCTCCAGAACTGGGAGGAAATAAATGTCTGGTGTTTAAGCCCCCCAGTCTGTGGTATTTTGTTATGCGGCCCGAGCCAACTAATACAGTGGGTGACGCTGAGAAGCAAAAAGATGCCATGTGAAAAAAAATAAGGTCAGCGCTGAAAAAAAAGGCAGATCAGCAAACTGTGCATAGTGGCAGATCCAAGATGATGGATTGAGAGTGTGGGGACTAAGAGAGGGCTGTGAGTAGGAAAGAGGAGAAAGAACGGTGCACTGATGTTAATCTAGCATTTTCTGTGACAGGCATGAAGGGCACATACGAAAATAAGGAAAAACCCCTGCCTAGCCAGACCTCACAGGCCAGCGAAGGAGGAAAAAGCTGAAACCTGGGGAAAGCACCAAAGAGGAAGGCAATAACTAACAAAAATGCCATAAGGGAATAATGCAAAAGTGCCTTAAAGCTATGCCTGATTCAGTACTCAGATCTGCAAGGAAGGGATGGCAGGGAGGCCCGTGTCTCGAGTAGGCTGGGGACTGGATAAAGTAGGAGCGTGGTTAAGGAGACTCTTCCAGGGCAGAGAGGAGGGCGAAGGGAGGGAAATGACCTGGAAAAGCAAAACAGAGGCAATCTAAAGGAAGGCCAAGTCAGGCAGTCTGCGAGTGATGCTATCTTTGAAACTGTCACTGTTGCAGAGCTAAAGTGCGTCAAATCAGAGCCAAGCTGACGGAACCAGGTCAGATGCATTGATGCTACTCGTAGCACTGTACAGCATCAACATCAAAAAATAGGAAAGAACGTTAGGGAAATACACTGAGTAGCAAAACTCCACAGCCTGCGCTGCAGGAGTCAGCTGTCAAAAGCAAGGCCACGGGAGAAGCCAGAAGATTAAGGAAACTAAAATGGGGCCTCTCTCTGCCCATCTGGGGAGAACAGTGAAGGGGAAATTCAAGGCCCACTGAGCCAGAGGGATCCCGGCTCTGCTTGAAGTCGCACGGTCTTAGGGCCTCTCCAGCAAAGAGACTGAGGAAACACAGCAAAAGGAAGAAAGTGAGTATCACGGCAGATTCCAAAATTATAAAGCCTGACCTTGGTGACTTAAAATATCCTGGAGGGACTTCCCTGGTGGCGCAGTGGTTAAGAATCACCTGCCAATGCAGGGGACACGGGCTCGAGCCCTGGTCCGGGAAGATCCCACATGCCACGGAGCAACTAAGCCCGTGCGCCACAACTACTGAGCCTGCACTCTAGAGCCCGCGAGCCACAACTACTGAGCCCGCGTACCATAACTACTGAAGCCCGCACGCCTAGAGACTGTGCTCCACAATAAGAGAAGCCACTGCAAGAGAAGCCCACACACCGCAACGAAGAGTAGCCCCCGCTCGCTGCAACTAGAGAAAGCCCGAACGCAGCAACGAAGACCCAGTGCAACCAAAAATAAATAAATAAATTTATATAAAATAATCATTTCTATATACTAGCAACAAAAAATGAAGATGAGTGCAAAAAATTTTTTAAAATCCTGGAAAAGTTCCAGGTACCATAAGTTAAGCTGGCTCAGTATCAACATCATATTAACACAGGAGCAATAATGTCTCATCAAGCAAAAAAAATGTTTCTGTGATGCAAATCAAACACTGTTGTTCTCTGATTTTTTTTGTCCCCCCTATACTCCTCCTCTATGGCCAGTGAAGGAGGACAGGGGTGGGAAAAAGTACGAGCGCACAGAAATCCAACTATAAAGGCATTTCCCTCCTACTGCCTTGATGGAGTAAAAGCAAGAGAAGCCACGTTCTCACAGTTCCTCAACTTTCTGTTCATGTAAACAGTCTCACTCGATTTTTGAATTACTCTGTGGGAACAGATGGCTTCCAAATGTATGACTTCTTACTACAGTTTATGGAAGCAATACTACTGAACTCTGAAATTAAGATGAAGAAAACACAGACATGCTTCAAGCTTGCATCTTTATTGGCAGGCCTAGTTTTCCTGAACTAAGGCTTACATGGAATCCTGACTTCCCGTATTTTTTCTTTTCTTTCTCCCTTTTTTTTCTTTTTTCATTAAACAATTCACACGACACACACAAAAACTTGTCTGAAATATAACAGCAGCTGAAAATTCTGCGGCAAAAAGAATTCCATGCCACAAAAAAAAGCAGCGGTAACAGAGGCCTCTAGACTTCCTATAAATTATACATAAACAAAGGCATCAGATATGTAAATATAGCTGGGTTTTGGGTCTTACATCCTTAAGCCTTTCATGATAGATTGTAATTTTATATTTGAAATAAACACTGCAATTAACACCAAATTACCTTAATTCCAACAAGTGACACAGTCACTGAAACAGTTCACAAATGGTGATCTTGGTGGCAGTACCAGGTCAAAGCCCAGGCCAGTTTTCCCGGATGTCTTTCTAAGGCAGAAGTCTAATTTTCCAAAATGCTAAACCAAATCTGGAAAGTAGCATCACAGACAGGTTTTTGTGAGGCACAGACAAAATTTCAAGTCAGGTGGTCTGACTGATGAACCCATAAATACCTTAAATAGAGTTCATAGCAGTTCTGCCATTTCAATTGCCAAGTCTCTGAAAAAGCATACTCAATACGGCACCTGGGGGAGATGACTCTGGGAAGAGATGAAGAGAAAGTAAATGCTGCCCAGCCTAAAGATAAAACATCTTTATACCTATATCTCTATAGAAATTTATAGAGCAAATGAAAATTTTGGTGCAAAAAAAATACTTTCATGCAACAAAAGAACTGTAGCAATGAGAGATGCCTCTAGACTTCCTATAAATTATACATAAATAAAGGCATCAGATATGCAAATATAATTGGGCTTTCTTTTTTGGTTAAGCAAGTCACACACCTACATAAATTTATATAGATATAGATATATACCTATAAATACAAGTATATAAGTATACCTATAAACATAGGTAAATAGATATACCTATAGATATAGGTAGACAGATATAGGTAGGTAGGTAGACAAACAGATATGAAAAAGGGGAAAAATAGAAAAGTACACACAAAAGAAGGAAACAATTTATGCTTAAATAAGTAATGATGAAGCTGAGTAACAGGACAGAAAAAGCCTTTGTTCACACCAGTAGGACAGCAAGAGCAAAAGGAAATTAACCTCTGCACTGATCAACACCAACATGGATTTCAAAAGGTATCTACCCTTTAAATGCTTACACCAAAGAACTGCTAAACCACAGCATGAAAAATTTAAGTTTGCAACAAAACTCAAAAAAAAAAAACTTAGTCAACAATCGAAGTTAAAAATTTTAAATAGTGGGGTGTGCCGAATTTTTGCCTAATAACATACGCTCACCAAAAATCAAATAAGATGTCGCAGTGGCTGACAAACAATCCGGTAGAATCCTTTCAATGATGAAGGTCAAACCTTAGGCTGACCTTATAAACTGGCACAGATCAAAAATGACCAGAGGTTTTGCTGCCTATGGTTGTACGCTGTTATTCTAGAAAGATGGTAAGTGTGCTTCTGCCTTCTCAATAAAGAGCAGCCCATAATGCAAGCAATGAGAATAGAGGTATGTTTGTGGAGATTGCTTCCGCCACCAACAGAAACGTGGAAGAGCACATCTGGATATGGTTCAGAGACACCATATATATGGAGTCTTAGTAGTTCTAACAGCTTTTACTATTAGAAGTCCTCTGCATTGAAACTGATCAACAAGCAAAAAATAATAATAGGAAGGAAAAGGATATGACTCATTGTTTATGAATGAAGTATTCAGAATATATGTCATTAATATAGTCCTTTAAATAATGACTACCACAATAAACAATCATTACAGCAATGACTAATAAATTTAGTTCAATAGCAGAAGCATAATTTGAAACAAGATATAACTATAAAAGAACACACGTTCTACGAAAACACATGTGATTTCAAGTTTCATTACATTTGTAATGAAAAATCTTTATGACCGAAATGGAATGGTTTTTGAGACCAAATAGATATCACCAAGTCCTGGGTGCATCCCAATGACTAAAGGATGCTAATATCCCAAGGATTCGGTTGCTACAGGATGGGAGTGGGGCGGGGGAAAGTCAGGCTTCAGCAGATAAGCCTGCCCACAAATCTCAGAGAAGATTCTTTGCCTCTGTAGACACTGGAGAGAGGTATCTCAGACAGACTAGGGCATCAGTCCCACAGGCTGACATATCCCAGGCCTCAGCCATCCCCAGCATCCTCAAGAGCCCTGTGCTCTGTTACCTCATTACATGGTGACAGTGGGGTGGGAGAATATGACCAGAAGCACAGGCCTGAATGCCCTCTCTTACTGTTTTATTCTCAGCAAGTCTCAGGCTGTCAGGTTCTCACTCCACACGTTCAAACCATCTTTCCCACCACAGAATGTGCCATCCTACAAAACCTGACCCAAATCCCACCTCTGCTATGAGTCTTTCCTAACTCATTTAACTGAAATGGCCTTTTAGTTCCTGAATTTTGCAATGTCTATCTACGCTATTGGCATCTCACCTTGACCTGCCTTGAGAGTCCCGTGGCCTCCTGGACCTGTCGTGGCGCTCCTGTCGTGTCTTACACTTTGCACCTCCTCCAGCACCTGCACTGGCACATACAGGACCTCGATGAGTATTTGTCCCCCACGCTGGGGGAGCCCTTCATTTCCCATATAGACTTTTCTGCTTCAAGCCACCCCAAAAAGATACTGGCAATGACACAGCCCTCCCTCTCCTTAATGAGAGCAACTTTCAACAACTGTTCTGCATATCAAATCCAAGAGCTTCCTTTTTATTTTCCAGGACCTCCTGCAATCAGCCTGAGACAGACACTTTCTTTTCTTACTCCTCTTTTCAATCTGCTTTATAGTTCCTCTGGAACTTCCTTAACCCAAAATGACACTACTTAAAATATTAGCACTAGGGACTTCCCTGGTGGCTCAGTGGTTAAGAATCCGCCTGCCAATGCAGGGGACACAGGTTCGAGCCCTGGTCCTGGAAGATCCCACATGCCGCGGAGCAACTAAGCCCGTGCGCCACAACTACTGAGCCTGCGCTCTAGAGCCCGAGAGCCACAACTACTGAGCCCACGTGCTGCAACTACTGAAGCCCGCGCACCTAGAGCCCATGCTCCGCAATAAGAGAAGCCACCACAGTGAGAAGCCCGCTCCCCACAGCGAGGAGTAGCCCCCGCTCGCCGCAACTAGAGAAAGCCCGTGTGCAGCAACGAAGACCCAATGCAGAAAAAGAAAAGAACACATACACTAGAGTGAAACCATCAGAGTTCAATCCCTGATTCACCATTTAAGTAGGGCTATGATCTTCAGCAACTATTACTCAACTCTCCCCAGCTGTACATGATGATCTGAATAGCTTCTACCAAGGACCGGGCAGGATAGTGCCGGGCAGGATAGTGCAGACACACACCCGGTGCTCATTGTGGCTCTTTTGTTCAGGTTTCTCCCATTCAGCCAGTGTCACCTGTTCCACCACACCCACGTGGATCAGCCTTTCTTTCCCCTTCTCACCTGCAAAAAGACTAGACCCTGTTACAACCAAACTATTTTCACTCAAATATGAGTAAATCGATATGCTCAAAGTGAGGGGGAGAGCCTGAGAGCTTTTTTCCTCTGAAAAATATGTATGCACTTGATTGACAGAGCTTAAACGTCTACTGAGCAGCCCAGGGCCTCTATGTTTCTGTGATTGCATCTGGGGTTTCACAACTCCTGTCCAGATAAGCTACATTGCCCAAGAGTGCAGTTCTGCTTAGGTGGGCTGCCAGAAGAGTTACTTTTACAAGGCATAAACCAAATGGTCTGTATTATACAACTGAACAGTGAGAAAAAGCTTTCCATGTCACTCGCTGTCTTCCAAAATTTATGAAAAAGTCCACTTTACATCTTAGGTCTTTAAGGATCTTCATATGTCCTTCTGATCTTAAGAGATATTCTGTAAACTAAATTTTAACCCCAGAGAAACCACTGTCTTTATTGTATATGTTACTGTTCATACACTCCACTCTACTAAAACTCTTTATATGCAGGAAATGTCAACACTGTGCAAACGGAGGTAATTTTAACTCTTGCTTTATTTTGAGTTTTGCTCTTCCAAATAAGGAACAGTGCTCGGTAAATAGAACAAAGGGCAGAATACATTTGGTTTACACCCAGCTTTGACCTGAGGCAAAGATGTTTTTGCAAAAGTAACTCTTTAACACATTCAGGTACTGAAATTTCATGTAAAATAGCTGTCTACATTGAATTCTCTTTATCTTTATAAGGTTTTCCTAACTTTTCTACAAACTTCAGTGACACTCCGCCTCCCGTAATTAACACTGCCTTTTTTGACAGCAAGTTAAGCCTCCAAGTTTTAACTAGTTAGAATTTTCTGAGCATCAAACACGCGCAAGTGGGGTTCATAATTTTAAAACCTGCGGAACTCACAACCACAGCTCGCCACAAGCAAGCAAGAGAGAACAAAATATTTTTAAGCACTGCCGTGCCTCACATGGTAAGGCCTTCACTGAAAGAGGTGGTCCCTGCTTTTAAAAGCATGGGTCTTGGGCTTCTCTGGTGGCGCAGTGGTTGTGAATCTGCCTGCCAATGCAAGGGACACTGGTTCGAGCCCTGGTCAGGGAAGATCCCACACACCCTGGAGCAACTAAGTCCCTGAGCCACAACTACTGAAGCCCGCAGGCCCTAGAGCCAGTGCTCTGCAACAAAAGAAAAGCCCGCGCACTGCAATGATACTCACCCCAACTAGAGAAAGCCCAGACAGCAACGAAGACCCAAGGAAGCCAAAAAAATTAATTTCTTTAAAAAAGCGCGGGTCTTCTCCAAGAAATGCCAACGGAGCAGTTCACCCATCTTGAAATAAACGTCAGCATAACTGAATTAGAGGAACAACTTTCAATGCCCCCATCCTGAACGACAAACACATATTATTATTGGTCATGCCAGCTCCATTTTCTGCAGTCATATCCAATCCTTCCACAGCTCACTGTACACTCTACAGCAAAAGGGAAGTCGAACTTAACAACGGACTTTTTTTTTTAAGTTAATGATTCAGGCAATTCTTGGAATAACTTCCACTTGAGAAAATGCAACTAAGAAGTCCTATCAAGAGACTCCCCAGCTGTTGACAGCTCGACTCTGGAAATTCCCTCCTTTATGCCCATTTCTGACTATCCCTGAATCCAAATTACAAAGTTTAATGACCCTTAAGAGCCCTTTTTGCCTCCAGTGAACTCAGAACTCTGTCTAAATATTCGTTAGGACTCAATAAAAGTTTATTGAATCAAAGGAGGGGAGCATTAGAAACCTAGCTCCAAAAGGCAACTGTCTGCCCCCTCCCCCGAACCCCTCTTCCCGCAGGAGAGGAAACTGGGAGATCTGGAGCTGACAGTCATGCCGTCCAGGATCCTAGGGGTCTGACACTCGGCCCTTGATGTGATGACAGCCACGAGGTCTGGGCGGTGGTTCCAAAACGGGGCACCCACTGCTCTGGGAAATGCTGGGCGCTTGCCAAGATACAAACCCTCCCCCAAGGAGCTGAAACCGGACGGTCGGGAACCGAGTCAGTTCTGTAGGGATCCCAAGGCCTGAATCGCATTCCAGCAGCCTCCTTCCTGTTTATAGATCCCACTCCAGTAACTCCAACTACCAAAGAGAAAGCAGACCTCTCAGAAATATGTCAACACATGACATAACTTGAAAAGGCTGTATGCTCACTGACGCGAGTTGCAACTTGTCGGGCTCACGAAGGAAAACCGGCTCACTTTAATTATTCTTTTTTTTTTTTTAATATGCCATGCCGTCTCTTTCCAGGGCCCCCGCAAATTTCGGGTTACTGAGAGCTAGGTAGCCTCGGTGGCAGGAACCAAACCGCGTGGGCGGTTAGCTAGAGGCAAAGAACCGGGGAGCCGACCGCCCCCCCCCCCCCAGCAAAGAGGCGGCGATTCGGTTTCGCTGCGATTTGGCGGCCGCTCCTTCCTCGCACAGGCGCAGGAAGGAGAAGCCTCGGCACCTCCTCGCAGTCGGCACCAAGTCGCTGGAGCGCTCAGTGATGTCGCGGCGGGGGCCTCGCGGCACCGCGCCGATGCCCTCGGGTCGGCGGAGGGCGCGCCACCTTTGTCTGGGTTTCCTCACCAGGACGGGCGACGCCTCGACGCAAAGCGGAGGCGCAGACACCGCGGCCGGGTTCCCAGCCTCTACGCGGGGCCCAGAAAACGGCCGCGGCCGCCTGAAACCTCCCACTTTCACTGCGCGCACCGGGCGCGCCCGCAAGTCCCAGCCCGGCGGCCACTTCCCCCACACGGCCGCCGCGGGTGGGGAGCCGGAGACCCACGCGCTCCCACACGCTAGCGGGCCGAGCGTCCCGGAGCAGCCCGGCTCTCCCGGCGCCGCAGCGCCCACGCGGGTCCCTTCCTCGGGAGAGCACGGGCCGCTGGTCCCTCAGCAAGGCCAGATCTCAGACTGGCTACCGCGTCGGGGAAGGGACGACAGCCAGCCAGAGAGCCACCCACGCCCACTTCCCGCCCTCGGCCTTCTCTCACCTGCCTGCACCGTGTCCGAGAGGTCGTGCGCGGGGGCCGCCGTCCTGGGAAATTCCTTCAGTTTCCTAGCACTGAGGTTCAACCCCCCGGAGTTGGCCGCTTCCTCCAACGCGCGCTCCAGCCCCCGGTTCAAGGGCAGGTTGAAGCCCCCGCCGCCGCCGCCGCCGCCTCCGGCCCCGCCGCTGCCTCCGGCTCCTCCGTGGTGCTGATGGTGGTGGTGGGGGGGATGATGATGGGGGTGCAGAGTAGCCACTGACAGGGCGGGGACGAAAGGTTGGGGTTCACTTCCCGGCGTCGCCATCTTCTCCCGGGCCCCCCACCCCGCCCTGCCGCTCCTGCGGGGGGGGGTCACAGCTTTCCCCCGGGTCGGGGAGACGGCAGCCCGGGCCGAGTCCCTGCAGTGCTCCACCGAGAGATGCTGGAAGAAGGGGAGGAGGGTGTGGGAGGCACGCGGAATGGGGGGGGGGTGAGAAGGGGAGGCGGCAGCGGCAGCTCGGTCTCGAAGCTTTCCTGTCCCTGGCAAGCTGAGGACTGCGGCGGCGGCGGCAGCGGCGGCAGGCAGCGCGCATGTGTCTCCTCCCGCCTCTGCTCCCTCCTCTAGGCGGCTCTCCCCTCCTCCGCCGCCTGCTCTCTCCTCCTCCTACCCGAGAGCCGTCAGTCTAGCCCCGCGCCTTCCTCCGCCGCCCGCTGCGGTGGCCCTGCTGCTCGGCCCAGCTATCCGGGGACGTGGGGGGCTGGATGCCGTGAGGTCACGGGGAGGTGAGAGGTTATCTCAATTTTGCAAATTATTCTGGTTATTTGACCCAGAGTTCCCCGAGAGGCAGTTTTTCACTGTGGGGTCAGGCCAACAGACGACCCCTGGCATTTGGGCACCTACGATGAGCCATTCGCTGGTCCAGGTGGTCTGCATTCGTGACCTCATTAATCCAGGGACCCCGTGAGCGGAAAAATTGTTTCCCCCAGGCCACAGAGGAAGTTAAGAAACTCGTCTGAGGGCTTCCCTGGTGGCGCAGTGGTTGAGAGTCCGACTGCCGATGCAGGGGACACGGGTTCGTGCCCCGGTCCGGGAAGATCCCACATGCCGCGGAGCGGCTGGGCCCGTGAGCCATGGCCGCTGGGCCTGCGCGTCCGGAACCTGTGCTTCGCAACGGGAGAGGCCACAACAGTGAAAGGCCCACGTACCGCAAAAAAAAAGAAAATAAAGAAACTTGTCTGAGTTCACCCATGCAGTCAGAGGCGGAGCCTTCAGACTCTAGGGTTGCCCTCCTTCCTGTAAACGCCCTCCCGGGCCGCACCTCGCTGCAAACAAATAGGAGTAAGGCAGAGGGTTTTCTGAGCGATGGCAGAAAACTACAGACACGGAAAGGAAGGACTTTTCAAAATGCAGGTCGTTTTTATGGCGGACAGAACCCATTGTCCTATGAGGAAGAGGGGCTGGCTGTGGCTGGCTGAGCCCAGAATTGGGTGGGGCTGGAAAGGTCAGAAAGTCAGTGACCCCAACTAGCCAATAACTCAGTCACAGTTGGAGCCTGCGCACAGGTATCGTCAAGGTATCCTTGTGCGCTTCCTCTAGCCCCTGTGGGGCGTGGGAGCTGATGTGTCCGCCTGCAAGCGAATTCATGTTCTGCCCAGACCAACGCTGGCACACCAGGGGAGACAGAACATCTGACAACATAAGAGCAGACCAGCTGGAAGATTAATAAAGTCCCACTCCTTTCCGAAGTTTTGGCTCCAACTCTCTAGGGCCTTTATTTTTGCTCTATACCCAAGGTTTGAGCAGCGTCCCTGTGAGCAACTTAGCTAGGGGAAGTGAGGATGCGGGTCAGTACAAAAATAATTCAACCCTTGGAGTAGAGGAGGCGGTTTTTTAAGTGGTGATGCAGAAACGTGGTGGCCTGAGCACCAGGCTGGATCTAAAGTACCGCGTGCGTAGTACTTTAGATTGCGTACTATTGTACTATTGACTGCGTGCATAGTACGTAGCCCTTGAGTCCTACAGGATTCTAGGATGAGTCCAACATTGTAACCTCAGAGGAGGAGACAAGCGCCACCTGCTGGTAGCCTCCCCGGAAACCTCTTCCCTCATCAACTTTTTCTCCTCTGCCTCCCAGACTTTTAAAAGCCAGGCTTGAAAATAATGATGATAATGATGATGATGAAAGGGAAAGTGTACTTGTAAAAAATAACCTACCATTCCCTTTCCTCACTGGCCTTTTCCCAAAAAGCCAGTGAGAAACAGAGAAACACAGAAAAAATTTTCATTTGAAAGTCTTCAGCTAAAACCAGGTGGTAGTCTGTGTGATCAGTATGCAGGGTATGGTTGAGGACATCTTCTGGCGACTGCAAATGTAATTCAGACCGTGAATTGTGGTGTTGCATCATATAGAGCATAATTCTTTTAGGACCACAAACTCTTTTTTAGAGGAAAAGATGGGATATAAGTTCAGGATTTGCTTTGTAGTAATCTGTTCTTATGTTAGGTTGACCTTGTTATTATAGCTTGCTTTATCTTCTCCAGATTACTAAAATGTAAACTCCTTGAGGGAGGGACTTATTCATCTTTGCAACTTCTTCCCCATATCCCAGAATCCAAGAGTACTTTGCATATAATGAGTGCACAATGAAGATTAGTAATTAAGCATTGCACAATAGACCAGGTGTTTTACAGGCTGCCATTTGTTGATGCATCTTACAAATGATGTCCTTGAATGAAGGAATTTTTCCTTCAAATGGGGGAGAGGACTTTACCCTTGAAAGTGATCTTGGTTATTCATAAATATTCAAGAAACTTGACAAGCCACTTTCTCTTGCTGTCTTGTTTCTTCACTAGTTTTTTAAGAAGGTGGACATTTCTGCTTTGTTCAATACCCTTTTTATTTCTTCTGAAAACAGAACCCTCTTCCTGTTTCACTCTCCCCCCACCCTACATATAGTCCTCTGATAACAGCTGTGTTATTACGTCGACCCAGCTAACCATCTTGGTTATTCCAGAAGTGGCCTTCTGACCGTATGACGGAACACCCAGAGGATCCGAGGGTCCTGATTGTGTCCAAACCCTAGATTCCGACTGTTCCTAATTCACATCTTTAGTTTCTGTGAGATAGCTAGTAGTGTATTGATGATACATTCTGCTGTTTGCCTAAGTCAATTTTATTTGGTTTTCGGTCAATGCAGTGAAGGGTTCTGATTAATATATTTAATTTACCACGTTTTAGTCTTTATTCCCCCTTGTTTTCCTATATAGCCTCATTTGTGGATGGTCCACAAATAACCTTTTACAAACTATTTGGATGATGGCAGCAGATTCTTTCCATGCTTTGTCTTTAGTACCTTCCAATCATTCAAAGTTAACAGAATTCACATGATTGAGAAAATGGAAATATTTCCTGCTTAAAATATTGGCTATTAGGAGAAAATTGATCAGTTTCATCAATAAATCAAAACATTTTAGAACCTATCTTTTTTTAATTCTTGTGCTCAGAAAACATATCAGGTCACATAGAGCCTTCCACATTTAAGACCTAGCTCTTTTATTCTCACCTGAAAATGGAGTTGTGGACAGGCTTATAAGAATCAAACTTATGGGCTTCCCTGGTGGCGCAGTGGTTGAGAGTCCGCCTGCCGAGGCAGGGGACACGGGTTCGTGCCCTGGTCCGGGAGGATCCCACGTGCCGCGGAGCGGCTAAGCCCGTGAGCCATGTGCGGCTGAGCCTGCGTGTCCGGAGCCTGTGCTCCACAGCAGGAGAGGCCACAACAGTGAGAGGCCCGCGTACCACAAAAAAAAAAAAAAGGAAGAATCAAACCTATTAAGAATAGCATATCGATTTGAGCAGGGCTATTCAGCCCATATCACCCTCTCAGAAAATCACTGGGAATTATCTTTTGGAGAGTGATCAAAACATTTGCTCAAGAAGTGGGCATGGTCAGCCAGGTGTGTCTTTTTTTTTTTTAATTGAAGTATAGTTAGATTTACAATGTTGTGCTAGTTTCAGATGTACAGCAAAGTGATTCCGTTTTATATATATATATATGTATATATACATATATATATTCTTTTTCAAATCCTTTTCCATTGTAGGTTATTACAAGATATTGAATATAGTTCCCTGTGCTATACAGTAGGTCCTTGTAGATAGTAGTGTGTATACGTTAATCCCAAACTCCTAATTTATCCCTCCCCCCGACCCCCCCACTTTCCCCTTTGGTAACCATAAGTTTGGTTTTTATGTCTGTGTGTTTATTTCTGTTTTGTACATAAGTTCATTTGTATCATTGTTTTAGATTCCACCTATAAGTGATATCACGTGATATTTGTCTTCCTCTGTCTGACTTACTTCACTTAATATAATCTCTAGGTCCATCCATGTCACTGCAAATGGCATTATTTCATTCTTTTTTATGGCTGAGTAATATTCCATTGTATATATATACCACATCATCTTTATCCATTCATCTGTCGATGAACACTTAGGTTGCTTGCGTGTCTTGGCTATTGTACATAGTGCTGCTATGAACTTTGGGGTGTGTGTATCTTTTCTAATTGGAGTTTTCTCTGGATATATGCTGAGGCAGGTGTGTCTTTCATGGTCCTGACTGCCCCCTCCAGCCACAGGGTGGATAAGTGCGTCTACCAACTCTCCTGAAAATTTAAGCAAAAGCACTCCAAAACCATAGGCAATTAACAACAGGCATTTGACCCCAAAGGCAGGAAGAATCAGGGCTTATTTATATCTTTTACCTTGATATATTCCAACCTCTCAGCTTTGGTTTCCTCTTTCCTAAAAAAGGAAAAAGAATATTCCCTGACTAACACCACCCTTTTTACTCTCTCCACACTCTCTCAGTACAAAAGTTTTCTCTTTGTACTGTATCTGTAAATATTTATCAGTAAATATGTATCTGTAAATGATCGGGGTACGTAGTTTGTATTCATTAGCCTTTAAGTACATCAGATGCCGAGCTCAGTCCTTTTTTTCCTAGAAGAGTCAATAAATAACGTTGTCTGAGTTATTTGTATATTGTAAGGCAACTAATGACATCAATGTGGATTTCTCTGACGATAGTTAATAATACTGTCATGGGCATGTTTAGATTTTTTTCTAGCGCTCCAAAACACTAATCTGACAAAGCAAACCTGGCAAAATGGAAAGATTAGAATAATATCCCAAGTTTTTCATTAAAGCTGAACGCAATCAATTTTAAGAATTGTATATAAATGTTGGACTATGTATGTAAATGTGAGACCGTGCTTTCCTATTTTTTTTCCTAGTGGAAAAAAAGAAAACAATGGTAATAATAAATTCTAGCCAAATTAGTCTATCCTTATTTGGAAAAAAAAAAAAAAAAAGTAGGCTACTAGAGTCAGCTTCCCAAGAAGTTTTTTTAAAATGTTACTTATCTGTGAAATCAAAAAGCCTACGAACCACTTGCTTAGATTCTTGGTTTTCTTAAAAGAGAGTTAGTCGTACTAAACTCCAGCTACCTGCCTTCAAGCTTTTTCTCAAGCTGTGCTCACACCAACTGTAATTTAATGTAAAACCTAGTATCTTTCTGAGAGTGTAAGGTTTCTTTGGGTCGCCACCCCTATCTGTTTTCTAAGCATTCTCATTCCAGAATTTATCATAAGTCTGAAAAGAAAATATTGCCTGCCTTTTAAAAACTATTTCGCAGATGGCTATTGTCCAGATCCAGCTTTTTTGCCCTCTCCACTCCAACCTCCCAGCAAAAATCCTCAACCTCCTTACAGGGGCTCATTTTTACTTCTCACCGAGAAAAGCACCAGAAGCTCCTCCCCTGTGGCCAGGCCCTGCCCTGCTCTTTCTGCCTGTTCTCTCAGAGACAAAGCAGAGCTCTAGCTCTAGACCAGGGAGACTTTATTTACTTCGTCCTTTCCACTACAGCTCCTATTCAATAAAGAAACCACAAACTCTGGGCCATCGAGACGACAGTCACAAAGAAGCTGCCTTCTAGAACCATTCTCTGAATGACAAGAGAGGAGCTGTCCATGAATTAGTGGATTTTATGGGCTTTAATCTGTGTTCTATTTCAGAAGTTTACTTGGGCTTAGGATAAAATGCCAATTTTGTGTGATTTTTATTATTTTTAAACAATATTTTTTAAATTATATATATATACAATTTTTTAAATACATATATTTGACATTATAACCAATTGTGTAGCAGAAAGACAACATTCTGACCAGCACTTATGAGACATAATAGCATTTGAAACTATGAGGCAAGAAACTATGAGGAAAATATAGTTTGGACCACTCAGGTGAGAAACTGATTATAACAAAAAGAATTTGTTTGGCTTTATAAGGTTGATATCTCCTTAAGGAAAAAAATATCAGTGACCAACAGCTGACCGTCTGGTTCCTGCCAGAAGTTTCTTAAGAGGATACAAGGGAAAAAGTCACTGGAAAGTAGGACGGAAGGACCCCAGCTAACTGGACTGCAACTTATAAAGAAATGTATTTTGTTTTTGTTTTTGTTTTTGTTTTTGCGGTACATGGGCCTCTCACTGTTGTGGCCTCTCCCGTTGCGGAGCACAGGCTCCGGACGCGCAGGCTCAGCGGCCATGGCTCACGGGCCCAGCCACTCCGCGGCGTGTGGGATCTTCCCGGACTGGGGCACGAACCCGTGTCCCCTGCATCGGCAGGCGGACTCTCAACCACTGTGCCACCAGGGAAGCCCAAGAAATGTATTTTTAAGTAACTGGCTTTTTAAAGATGTGAATATAAATATTAGATCATAGATAATAATAGATAATAGCTTTTCTGTGTTTAGCTTCCCTTAATAATTCACCTATTCATTATATTATGTTATTAGTTTATAACATAATGCATGTTATTGGTCTGTAACGTAATGGATACATGAAATATTTAAGGGAACCAATTGTTCATTTGCAAATAAATGGCTTAACTTGCATGGAGAAACTGAAGCAGTACTATCCAGTATGTGTCCCTCTGAACCTTAGTTTTTAGGCTGTTAATAGACATTGTGCATAAAGGGTTTCATCGCCAAATAAGTTTGGGTTAATAAAAAAGTTTAGAAGTTATTTTACTCAGGAACCTCTCAGAACCTTTGATATGCTAAAGTGCACTGTGAATATGCAAGAGAGAGGAAGGGTATACATCAAGCTTTTCTCTTACATATTTTACCAATAAATCTCTTCTTGCAAGACTGTTATCCTTGGACCACATACTGAGATACATTATATACATATAGATAGATAGATAACATTACCATATATAACATATACTTATGTTATATATGTTAACATATGTGTAACATATGTAATATATAACACACATATATAGCATAACTATAGTACATAACAGATCAGAATTTACCTCCAAATCAATATTTTAAGTAGGCCAAGTGTCACTAAGGCAGTACCTCCTCAGTAAATACCATTCCAGGTCTGTTGTGCATTAGATGGATTTCAAAAGAACAAAAAAGTCTTCCTATTTATTCTTAAGTTACTTTGCATCTAACGAAAACAGTAATTTATGTTCTCTCAAGGCAGCTTTAATACTCTTGATGTCATTACAGGGGTATTTTCCAAACCCAAGGCTGTCATTACTGCCTCATCATACACAGAACTAGAGGGTGGCTCCCAGAGTGACTCTTCTCCCCGGATTTAGACGGAACTGCACTCTGGCTATAAGGACATCCAGCTTTCTACACCCAGATGCTATCACAGGGTACCCAGTAGACATGTACAACCTTGATTTATATCTCAGATCATTCTGGTGCATCATTTGAAGAGGGCTCAGACCTGGACTCGGTAATAAGGCCACATGATGAAGCGATAGTGCAGAAACAAAGGAACGTTGTCATCACAGGCCCATCTCCTGGCAACCAGGTCAAGAGGGAGCACAACCCACCGTGTTTCAGAGGCAAACCAGTTAGAACTTCCTTCAATTTCTGGTTGGTGCAGAAAGAGCAAAGTCAGGATTAGTAGGATTCAGACTGGACCACTGACCAGAAAGCAGCTTCACTCCAAGGAGGGTGAACAGTGCTGGAAACCCTCACAGTGTAGCCACAGGGGGCATGTTGTCTGCGGGTCCCTCCCAGCCACCAGAAGTCCCCAACCATCTAGTGAGAGCAAGGATTAGTCTCAGGCTGCACAGCCTGAAGCAAACCTCAGGCTATGATTTGGAATATGTATGGTAGAGCCCAGCTCTGGGAGAAATGGCCAGTAGGCAAACAGGCCCACAGCCCAAATGGCTGGATTCAAGACGGGGCCCCAGGCACGGTGGTGAACTGTAGACCAATCAGGAAGAACTGCACGCACAAAATATCTCTGTGAGGATGGGCAAGGATGTATAAGAAACTGCTAACGGGTGATTGCTCCTGGGAGAAAAAAACAGGGAGAATGGGAGGAAAGAGGGATTTTCTGTTTCTCTGGTACCTTTTTGTTCAGTTTAAATGTTTCACTTGTGCATCTATAGCTCTTTTGTAAGCAGTTAACTAATTACATTTTAAAAATACCCATTGAAGAGATGGAGCTTGGATCAATAGTCCCTGGGGAACTGTCTGTGAGTCCTGAGGAAGATGTAAGTGATACAATGCTCTACGGGATGAATTAGAAGTGAAGAAGCGAGCCAGAATATTGCCACAGTGATAGGAGGTGAGACAAGGAGGGCTTGTATTGCAAGGAGACACAGGATGGACGGATGAGAAATATCTGGAAGGAAGAGGCAACAGAGAGCTTCAGTGTTCAGCGAAGGTTTCCTGAGCTGCTGCTGAGTCATGGTCAGTGCTGGGCCCTGGAAGGTGACGGAGGGACATGCTGTCTCTACCCTGCATTTATATCAAAAACCAGGGGCAGAGGGAAGGAGAGCATGGAAAGCCCTGCTTGGAGAGAACATTTCCAGGGCAGCTTATGAACATCCAGACTGCAGAGGCAAGAAGATGGAAATAGAAATAGTAGGTATAAGCTATTTACTCCAAGGATTTGTGGGTTGGGAGAAGGAAATAGATTTAAAAGTGACTGAAAAGACAAATAGTGCAGAGAAACTTGTTTGATGTTTAAGATAAGGAAGATCTGAGAAGATCCGGGAGGAGAAGGACAAGGCTGCAAGGAAGGCAAGATTGAAACACCCAGAGGAGGAAGCGGGATGAGGGTGGAACGGACAATTGGAGATGTGACATCCAGGAACAGGGACGGGGATGAGAAGGATGGAATCCAGGAGAGGTTAGAGGACTCAGAGGCCTCCTTTGAGCCTGGAGTGAAAATGTCAGGAGACCCGAGTATGACTAATATGCCAAAGTATCGATTCGGACACCTTAAGGATTGTACGCTGAAGAGTCTAGAATGGAAATATATATGATCCGCTACGAACAGAACTAGAGATTGGAGGTGGGAAGGGAGACTTACGAACAATACTTCCAAATCAGAAACCACAGAGCAGGCACCCCATCATAATCAGAAATATTCAGTCTTCGGCTTTCGGCCCTAACTAACCCATAACCCATCACCGACATCATGATGCTTCACACGAGTGATGCTTTTACTCTTGGATGTACGTATTTGTTTATAATCCTTCTACAGGCTGCAAAATCCAACATGTCTTAAAACCTATAGCTTGGTGTTTAAGATAGAAGAATAAACCAGCTCCTAATAGAAGACCAGTTCCTCTGCCAATACCTCTCTGCAGACAGGGCCACGTCACCAAGTTTGTCCACAGCCTGTCATGTCCTCAGCTAGGGAGGCCTCAGGAATCTAGTCCAACTTCCCCATTCTACAGATTGGGAAACTGAAATAAATACATGAGGGTGAAATGCCCAATGCTGTGCACTGGCCAGTGCAGAATGTGGACTCAGGTCTCCATGTCCTGGCCATTGTGTTTTCCTTGTCCCCCATAACACCGGAAGTTTCTGACTATGCCACACCTGCCCTGTTGGGACATCTGCTCCTGTCCTTCCATCATTATGGTTCATTTGCCTTTTGCCTGAGTGTGACCTTATTAAAGGTATATCATCGAGGGTGCTAGCTCACAGGGCTGATGCTGGGCAAGGACTGTGTTGGGATATGGTTGGAGGGACCTGAGATGGTCTAGCTACTTGTCTCTGGAACAGAACAGGCAGTGTGCCCTGGGCCAGCTAAAGGGTGATGGAGGGGTACCCAGGGACCAGGCAAAGCACAGGCCGTGAGTTACCTCATATCCACGTCATGCAGTGACCTTTCAGGATTCTTTCTGCCATGATCAGAAAGGCTGGGCTCCTCTGAACTCTACAGCAGTGGCTACAAAATATTTTGGAGTCACAGATCTTTTGAGATTCTTTGACAAGAGATATATATACCCTCTTCCCAGAAAAATGAATATTAAATCCTATAATACTGTTTTGTATACAATTTCAAAGGTATTAGAGGCTCTCTGAATCCTCTAGGGCAGGTCAAGCATCATCTAGTCAACTCTGACTCTGAACAAACCTTCTTTATCGAAAAAAATCTCAGGGCTTCCCTGGTGGCGCGGTGGTTAAGAATCCACCTGCCAATGCAGGGGACAAGGGGTTCAAGCCCTGGTCCGGGAAGGTCCCACATGCTGCAGAGCAACTAAGCCTGTGTGCCACAACTACTGAGCCTGCACTCTAGAGCCAGTGAGCCACAACTACTGAGCCCCCGTTCCCCAACTACTGAAGCCCACACGCCTAGAGCCCGTGCTCCATAGCAGAATAAGCCATCGCAGTGAAAGGCCCACGCGCCGAAGAGTAGCCCCCGCTCACTGCAACTAGAGAAAGCCTGCGCGCAGCAAGGAAGACCCAACACAGCCGAAATTTAATTAATTAATTAATTTTTTTAAAAAGAAAAAATCTCAAGAGAAGTAATGTGTTCCATGATACAATCTCAAAAAAGATTCTACCTTTTATGTGCAGCAAGTTTTTCTGGTCCTGAACCCCTGACATTTCCTTTGGGCACAGAGAGAATTGTGCAACATTGGAACTGTCTTCCAACACGGAAGGAAAGGAGAGGAGAGTTGGGGTGACATTCATGCTGAAGATTCTCCCTTGCTGACCAAGGGCCCCCGTCTTTAACACCTTCAACTCCTGTTCAGGTTTCCCCAGACACAAAGTGGTTTGATCCCCACGCAGCCAGTCCTAATCGCCTTCCACAGCCCAGGTTGGATTATCCTCAGGCCCTTTCCAGAGTAGCTGACATCTAGCTAATGATGGGGCACCATATGCCAGCAGCAGGATATGGGCACCCACCTATGGGTTGGGGAACAGACCTGCCCTCATGAACAGCATGGCTTCCCAGTGTGAGGCTCACTCCCGGTTGACACAAGACATCTCTGTGGCATGAGTCTGCAACTAGGACACACATGACTGAGGTTCCTCCCACGCTGGGCTGAGTTGGTGGTAAAGGGCATAAATGTGTTTGAGTTCCCTTTAAGTCATCCATCACCTTCCATTTACCTAGAGCTGTTTCCCTCGTAGGCACAGAGATTATCTCACTAAACAGCCCATTACCCCTGCAAGGTTAAAAATCAGGAGGCAAGGAGGGCTTTAATATTGAGTTCAGTTGATACTACAGTAAACACCCAACACCGTCCCCAAGGGTTTCCAGATTACTCAGATCACACAGTGAATTATGACTGAGAGGAAACACACTTTCCAAGCCTGATGTTAAAAAAACATACTAGGTATCTGCAACGGAAGCAGGTACTTTGTCTTCATGCTTCATCAGATGGGAAACTGGTAAGTGTGTTGGTTTCCTTGTGTGGTTGGCACTTCTATGTGTAAACTGGGGAGTGGGAATGGGGGGACTGAAAGGTGAAGGTCTCCCAGAGAGTGGATGGTAGCCTCATGATCGGATAAGGGAGAAGCACACATCTTTCAGGTCCTTGGTACTGACTAGGTTATGCTGTCCTCCACTGGCTCTTTCTAATTTTATGTGCCTCTTCCTGTAAACAGGACCATTGAGGTCCAGATGGCTGCGTTAAGCAATGCCTGTTTCTCTTTATCATTCTTGAAAGTCCAAGGGATCCTCTAGGCTTAAGGTTTTCTAAAAATAAAGCCAGGCTTTTATTCACTTTCCCCCCTCAAACTTCCTTGTCAATTAAAAAAATAATTGGAATGCAAATGAGAGGTATTAAATGCAGGGTTCTTAATAATGGACTGCTTTCTTGAACTGTTGAATTCAGTAGGCAAACAAATATGTGGTCAGCAGCCGTTGGCCAACCTTGCCTAACTTCAGCAAGCCCAGGAAAAATCCAGAGGGCCTGCATACATGGAGGGAGGTGCAATGTGTGACAGTCACACGATCTGGTCCTGTTAGTGAGAACAACCGCGAAAATCTGGTATTAACTTCAAATTTATTTTTGCAAGTTGTCATTTAAATGCAAATTTGCTCCCACTGACCTTGCCCTTGATTTTTCCTTCAAGTACGTAAAACAATAAGCTTTTATAAACTGCATGATTTCATAAAATCAGAGAAGTTTGGGAAAATAATGCCTGCTATCATTATTAGCTACCGAGCTAACCTGAGTTCTTGAAGACCATGGTCACTGAAATGCTGTATGTCCTGGAAAGAGAACTGAACTGGAAATGAGGGTGCAGCCCTCTTTCTAGCAAGGCCCACAGTCAGCTGTGTGACTGTGGCCAAGTCATTTAATTTCTCTAGAATTCAGTTTCCACATCTGTCAAATGAAGGGATTGGATAGTTTATGCCTAAGATCTTGTTTTCTCTAAAATGTCATTATTCTCAAAACTATAATCAATAATTTCAAGTTTCTCTTCTACCAAAAGTATTTTGACAGTACTTCTTATCCAGAAAAAGACATATTTCTAAAGTGTCCCCTGCCTGCTCAGAATAGGATAAAACTATGAATGGCTAATGAGCCTAAGGCTGGCAGAAGGGGAAACTAGTATCCTGAATAAGCCACAAGACACGTAATAATCTGTCATACAGTGAGGTGTGTGAAGTATTACAGGCAAACTTAATTCTAAGATTCTTCTTGATTAACTACTATTGGAGAGTCCCCTTCCAATACTCCCTTGTTTCTATAGAAACAGTAAGCAGAAAATCTTAATTGTGCAGAAAAAGAGAAACACGGTTTCAGAAGGAAATAAGAGATGATGTAGTGGTAGCATTGGAGAAAGAACTGAGGGAAGGACCATGTCAACATCAATCTCAAAAGGTAGCCAGTCAGTCAGGTGGGTTTAGGGGAAAGTCCAGAATTTTCACATGTCTCGATATGCTAATGCACCTAAGTTATGCAAAAGGAACCATAATAATGAAATAACACTGACATTGTTTCTGATTATATTGATACACAAAATACATTCTGTTAAAAGAATTTTTTAAGGGTAAAATCATGAGTGTCACACCTATATAAAATAAACACATGTCAAGGAATTGAACTCATTAATTAATCACTGAACCAGTAAGGTATTTCAGTTGGTTCCAAGGAGAATTCAAATTAATACACACGTGTAGAGGCAGATAAGGAATGCTGAAGTGAATTTACAAATAGATACAAAAAGCAGTCTATCCACAGGGCAATTGATTGTCAATTTCATTCCACCAGGGCTTCCTTGGTGGCGCAGTGGTTGGAGGTCCGCCTGCCTTTGCAAGGGACACAGGTTCGAGCCCTGGTCCGTGAGGATCCCACGTGCCCCAGAGCAACTGGGCCAGTGCACCACGGCTGCTGAGCCTATGCTCAGCGTCAAAGACCCAAAGCAGCCAAAAAAAAAAAAAAAAAAATTGCACTCCACCAGACACAACTGATTTGCAAGTGTGGACAAAAATCATTTTCATTATTCCTAGTTTTCTACAATTTACAGAGTTGTAAAATAGCTCTGAGACAAGGAAAGGGGAAGATACCTCAGAAAGATGCACTGAACAGGACATTCAGCAATCCTTTTTCTTTTTTTCTCCCTTCCAAGTCTTTCACAATCTTTCCTGCTAATTTACAGTGAAGGGGTGTAATGCTATAGAGTATAAGGAACCCAGGACATGGCGACAGGCAGCCCTGGGTTTGAATTCCCTCGTCATCTTGAGCGATATACTTGACTTCTCTGAGTCTCAGTTTCCTTTTCAATAAATGACAATCCCTACCTTTCAGGATTTGTTATGAAGGTTAAATAAGACATAAAGGAATGAACGTCATTCACCAATTAGGTTCTGAGTAAGTAGTAGCCTTTATTTGGCAGTAATAATTACACAGAAAAGTCCATAGCATACCAAAGAGATAATGTGGCTTTATTTTTGAAGAAATATTTCTTTCTGTGATCCAGGTTCAGTTCATAGAGTTAAAAGTGCTTTGTAAATTTACAAAACCGTATATGAAAAATTAGTTCTTTCTCATTACTTGCTGATGGGGGTATAAAATGGTACAGCCACTTTGTAAGACAGTTTGGCAGGTTTGCAAAACTAAACACACTCTTACCATATGACACTGCAGTCGTGCTCCTTAGTATTTAGCCAAATGAATTGAGAAGTTATGTCCACACAAAAACCTGCACAGGAATGTATGTGGCAGCTTTTTTCATAATTGCCAAAACTTGGAAACTACTAAGATGTCCTTCGACAGAAAAATAAATGGTGGTACACCCAGGCAAAAGGAATATTATTCAGTGATGAAAAGAAATGAGCTATCAATCCACAGAAAGACATAGAGGAAACTTAAATGCATATTGTTAAGCAAAAGAAGCCAATCTGGAAAGGTTACATCCAGTATAATTGAGCTATATGACATTCTGGGAAAGGCAAACTTATGGAGATAGTAAAAAGATCAGTGGTTGCCAGGGGCTGGGAGAAGCAGGGAGGGCTGAATAGGAGGGGCACAGAGGATTTTTAGGGCAGTGAAACCATGCTGTGTGCTATTTTAGTGTTGGGTACACATCCTTCTACATTTGTCAAAACTCATAGAATGTATAACACAAAGAGTGAACTCTAATGCAAACTATGGACTTTAGTTAATAATAATGTATCAATATCAGCTCATCAAATATGACAAATGTACTGCACTAATGCAAGATGTTGATAATGAGAGAAACTGAAGGTGGGCCAGTGAGGGTGTACATGGGAACTCTCTACCCTTCACGCAATTTTTCTATCAAACTAAAACTGCTCCCCCGCAAAAAATCTATTAATTTGTTTTTAAATTAGTTATTTCCAAATTGGTTTTTTCCTTGTACTGACTGTGTGCTCTTGGGCAAAATCTTTAAACTCTGTAGTTTTCATTTCCTTATCTGTAAAAGGGATATAAGTGCCGGATCTTCCCTTACAGGCTTGTGGTGGGAAGAGGGACTATAGCACAGGGCCTGGCAGTTCTGATATTCAGCCGGTGTACCTGGGACATCTGTACACATTATTCAGATGTGGATCACTTCCTTACCAGTTAGTAAATAGCTTCCCTGAGCACATGTCCCCAAACACAGACACCTTCCCCCTAGATTCCTCACACTTCTGTTATGGACCAGGGTTCTTGGCCTCCTTAATCAATAGAAATTGATCAGAGGCCAGATAAGAATTTCAGGCAAGGCTTTATTGGGGCCCCTGCAGCAGTGGGGAGCGAGAACAAATAACAATTCCCCTGCTTGCTGGCTCCCCAAGCTGGGGGAGGAGAGCTTGTTCCTTATATGGGGTGAGAGTAGGGGTGTGGCCAGGGGTCGGCTGGAGGGGTGACCACCTACACTGGTAGGTGTTTTGCCCACCGCTTAGGTGGTGTTGTGTGCCGGGGGCATGCGCGGTACCCTGCTTTCGCTTCAGGATCTTCAAAAGTGGCAGTTGGGTTTTATCGGTCTCTTTGAATCTTTTGTCCAGAATTTGCCCCAACTGCGCTTGCATGCAGTTATTTTTAGTCCCATATCGTTTCTTTGAATTTTGTTGCTTGAAGAGAGGTGTGTCCAGGTGCAAGCACTGCAGCATTGCAGCAAAGGGTCCCGGGTCCCAGCCGGTCTCACCTCTTCAGGACCCAGCAACTACAAGATCAGTGTCCTGCATGGCAACAGACCTCAGCTATCCTAATGCAGGGTTAAGACCCATGTCAGTTCTGATTGGTCAGTGCCCTGCCACACTGTTTGTTGACTGCTTTTATATCATTCCTGGTACCTACTGAGTTGTAAGCCCTCAACGACTGTTAGCCGTTGTTATTAGCATAACTATTTCCATTATTTAGATTTTATGCTTTAAGCACAGTCTCGTTTTTATTAAAAACGTCAATAGCCTATGGCTATTAAAGGAATGTGTGTGCCTTAAAGGAATTTTTTTCAACTGTGGAAAAACACTATACACAAGAGCGGAAGCTTTTTACGCCGGCTTGTAGTCTGGGGTCACAATGCACGCTGCAAAGAGTTAACTGCAGGATGATGAAAGCAAGACATTCAGCTGATGGAATCATGTTACATAATCTGCTTAATCCTTCCTGTAGCATTCAAGACCTATTGGGCAATCACTGGAGATGAGACTCTTGTATCTCCACTGACGTAAGTGAACAACACCCTCTTTAATTTGGATGCCTGTTCTTAGATGTTGCCATCACCAAGAAAGAATAAAGAATAAAGTCAGAGGTGTGACTTCCAAGAAACAAAATGAAAAGGGAGAGGTGACCATTTCTGGGGCAATTTGATTATCTGAACTAGATTATCTAAGAGTATAATGGTCTAGACCATGCTTTTCCCCTAAGGACAGCTGGTTTAGCGCATGTGTTTTGGTCTGTCTGACTTCCAGAACTGTCCCTTTCACACTGCCTGTGCTGACTTCGGGAAGGAGGAAGGGAAGGTGACAAAGGACAATACTGTCAGCAGAACAACGGGAGACCTTTACACGACCACCCACCAGCATGGTGGTAGTCGACGTGCCCTCTTCATTCCTAAACATCAGTGAGGGGAGATTCTTTTTGGTTAGGCTAGCAGAAAATAACCCACCATGTAAGTCAAGCTAATTGAATCAACTCTTGGTCCAAGGAGAGCAGCTCTAGAATGAGGAGGACCCCAGGGTAACTGACCCAGAGAGCCCCGTTTACGGCTGGAGTGGTTTGATACATGGAATATTGCCTGCCATTTCAGTAATCACAGTCATCAGAGATGGCAGCCACAGCCTATGTTAAGCTGGTGAGCCCTGAGGGAACCCAGGAAGGAAAGAACACCGGCCATCTAGCAGCCATCAGACTGCCACCACTCCCCACGGTGAACCCTGAGGAAACTCAGGATGTGAAAATACAGATACTGGCCCCAGATAGCTGAGGTGCATATCTAAGGAATGATTTCAGTGAGCCCAGACTCTTGCATCTTCCCATAGTAGAAAAGTGCTACATTCCTTGAGATTTCTAGTTTAATTAACGGTAATCTTTTGTTCCTACTACCTGCCCTCTGTTGCAAAACTCCTATGTATCCTAGCTCCCCCCTTCCTCTCCTCGGAGCAGTTCTCCAAGGGTTACTTGAGATGCTGCCTCCTGGGCTTGAAGTCCTAAAAATTCCCAGCAAATAAAACATAACTCTCAACTTTTAGATTGTGAGTAATTTTTTAGTTGACAGTTATTTGGCACATTCTTTTTTTTTTTTAATTAAAAAAATTTTTTTTTAATTTATCTATTTTTGACTGTGTTGGGTCTTCGTTTCTGTGCGAGGGCTTTCTCTAGTTGTGGCGAGCGGGGGCCCTTCTTCATCGCGGTGCGCGGGCCGCTCACTGTCGCGGCCTCTCTTGTTGCGGAGCACAAGCTCCAGACGCGCAGGCTCAGTAGCTGTGGTTCACGGGCCTAGTTGCTCCGCGGGATGTGGGATCTTCCCAGACCAGGGCTCAAACCTGTGTCCCCTGCATTAGCAGGCAGATTCTCAACCACTGCGCCACCAGGGAAGCCCTATTTCTGACATTTTGATTTGAACTGCATTAAAACAGTAATTTAATTGGAGAACAATTAGCATGCTTATAAAAATTTAGTGTTCCTTTCCAGGAACATGCTGTTTCTCATTTACTCAAGTCTTCGTTTATCTCTCAATACATTGTTTTTAGTTTTTTTAATAGAGATCATCAGAGTCATAAGTTTGATAGTCATTTACTGTGCAAACATGAACTGCAGTTTTTGTTTAATCATTTAGGTTGCACTTCAAAAGCTGGAGCTAAAGGGGAACTCAAGGGTCTTAGCTTGTGACTAAATACTGCCCTTTATACTGTGTATAATATCTCACAACTGCCTTATATGTTTGATGGGATGTGGAAAAGAATGGAAGAGAAAATGGGTCCCCACTTTCTGAGTGCCTTTAGTCTTCTGAGAATGTTTTCTTAGGAACTTGGTAGGCTCCAGCATTGTTTTGTTTGTTTGTTTTGTCGATGGTTGTTCAGCAATTAGTTGTGATTTTGGTGTTTCTGTAATAAGAGGTGAGCTCACGTCCTTCTACTCTGCCATCTTATCTCCTCTCCGCCTTAGGAACTTGGTATCAAGTTATTACAGTAACCTACTTAGCTCTGCCAGTTCTCCCAGGTCCTTGGTGTATGTTTGGGGTTTGAAAGGAGCTGATCATGCCTGTTACCTAGTCTCTCCTCCAGATTCTGAACTGATTCAAAAAAGAGACAAGAAGCCAAACTTCGTTGTAATACATGAGCTCTATTTCAGGTACAGCTGGTGCCTAGAGACCGTGGCTTGTCCCAAGCCTGAACTAGAGCTTCCTATTCTCCCTGACCAATGTGACAGACACAGGCTGAATGGTGGGGAACAGGGTGGGAAACCTCTTTGTTGAGCTGACTGAGGGAGAGGAGGAGGTTGGGAGGAGACCTTGTCTGTTTGCTGGCAGGTAAGAGCCAGCATGGTGAGTCCTGTTCTCACCATTCCTGTGGTCTCTCTGCCATGGTCAGGAGCCAGCATGGTGAGTCCTGTTCTCACCATTCCTGTGGTCTCTCTGCCATGGTCAGGAGCCAGCA